>NC_090057.1:11865903-12185947 GCF_038355195.1 Osmerus mordax | reverse complement strand
TGACCCCACCTCTTCAGAAAAAGAAAAAGGGAAAAAACGAGCTATACTCAAAAGCCAGACAGGGCCTCTCAGACGTTATGAGAACTCGCCGGTTGGTTCCAGACACAATAGCTGCACAGATGAGTAAACAAATGGGACGCAATCTCTCTCTCTCTCTCGTTCTTCTCCTCTTATCAGTCTCCTCTGCTGCTGTTGCCGGGGTGATGTACACGACTATGAGGTCACTGACAGGAGGGGGGACTGGCCTACATAGCTGAGGACGACAGACAACGCCCCGGTCTTCCTGTGAGCGTTCCAGAGGATCCATCAATTATTAAGGATGTCCTCCCTGCCTCAGGACAGTTGCGTATTCACCTGTTTGTTGAGTTATGCCTTGACATGACACTCCTGTGTGTGTGTGTGGGGGGGGGGGGGTACTAATCATTCTGCAAAAGGGGGTGCTAATCAATCAAAACCTGTTCAAGCATGCACCAGGAAGGATACTGTTCCACATTTCCCCTGAAATGATTTGTCTAGACCTAATAGACTTTTGGATTGATATTTTCGATGCTAAAAATCACAGAAAAAAGGTCAACATAGACATTTGAGTTTCCAATGGTTGATGAACAAACTTGTGTCGGTGAATGGGTGGATAAGGTTACTGAACACTAGGGTGCTGAGAGACATACCACCTGGCAATATAACCACATGTTGACGTTTTCTAGTCATATCCTCCCTAACCCCTTCACACACACACACACACACACACACACACCACACACACCATACCCACCCACACACTGTAAGCCGACCAATGCGACCCTCAGGGAACAGCGAACGGATGACGTTACAGGCCTTTTAGCCGCTTCCAAACTGTGGGCCTTTTGATTTATGTGTCTCCTTTAGACTCTGGGTCTTCACTTCTATCAACATCCTCGGTATCTGACCTCAGCACAGCAGCGTAGAAGGAGTTCAGAGTATCACTTTATCGATCGCCAGGGGAAGATTGCTGTGTTACAGTGAGCAGAGGTAACAACAGAATACAAAACATCATTCTTAAAATGGAGAGCTGGACCTTCCAAGCACTGCCCTCCTCCTACACCCTCCGATTATATAAAGGGAAGTCATGCCGAAGCAAATGAAAATAGCTACGACAAAGAGTCTACGAGCAGATTGACGAGCTAGGTTGAGAAGTGGGTGGTGGGGCTGGAGGTGGGAAAAAGGTCTTATCAGTACAAAAGGTGGCCATTGTCTGAATGAGGTCCAAGGATGTGTGGGTGGACAGAGTATTTTAATCCCTCGACTACCGTTCTAAAATAAAATGTTGTCTGTCAGTGAATCGCAGGCTCTGCCCTGGGCAGCAATGACCTCGGACGAGCATTGTTTTGCCCGCACTTCACTGCATAATCCTCGTTCAATCCAGAGCTGTTCCCAGGCAGTTATTTTTAATCCACACTTCTAAAGTCAAAAGCTTTTTTCCTAATGCAGACGATGTTCAATGATGAGTTGTCTGGTAATGAATTAAGCTCGGTGCAGGAGATGGAACTGAGTTTTTTGATGAAAAGGTTTGTTGCATCCAAGCAGCAGATCTGTGCGGAGAGGCCCGGCAGCTCTAAACTGAAGAGGTGCTACAAATAACAATAAATAATAACAATAGGTTCCCTCCTACCGGAGGAACCTAATAATAAGTTTGTCCGCTTCGCCGATTCATCAACGGCATGATTGGGAGATCCTGAACCGTCCTGAGGACAGTGAGGTCACTGACGGACGGACAGCCCCCCCGTGTCCTCACCTGCCTCCCTGACCCACTGGGACGCCCACCAGCGCTTCAGTTACGCAACCCAGGCAGTGCCCGTGGCAGCATCCAGCTTATGCAACCGGAACACTTGGTCGTGCTCAACATCATTTTTTATTTTTTTTTGCCTTGACAGATGGGATCTTAAAACTAATGCCGTACCTTAAGTGCTACACTTGCTTACCTTGTAGGACAAGGGTATTTTGCATTTGCCATTAGACGTAATATTGAATTGAAAAAAAGCACCCTGAGCTATTTCAGGCAAATGTTGCGCATGGATTCCGGCACTGGAAGCAGCCAATTAAAATCCATGAGTGCGCGTCCATGTCTTGTTCCAGAAAGCGGACAACCGTTTAAGAACCTTGCGTGGAAAAGCGAATTGCCAATGAGCACGTTGATAGTGACCGTAAAGCTCCAGACAATACAGTCAGTGCAAATGCAACAGACAGTCATGGATGATGATAATGACAAGTACGTATGCAAGACTACGTTGAAGCACATGCATCGACTGACTGACTGACAGCAGGGGAAGAAAAAGTCCCTGTGACTTCATCTGCATGGGAATGCAATAAATTACGCCCTAATTAGCAAAGTAGCGCAACTTGCCTAAATCATTTAACCTGGAGCATCAAGCTGTGGTGGCAAGGAATAGCCATCATTTATAACATTATGCTAGCTTTTTTGTTGATTTATTTTTGTTTATTTATTTTTACAAAACCATCTGCAAGTCTGACACATTCATGCCATTACAGGACTGAGCGCAAGCCTCACTCACACTGTGTGTGTATCCAACAGATTTTCTGTCTGTACTGAAGTCCATCCCCATCATGTTCCCACAACCCAAGTTACAATACGACAGTGGACGTGATGAGAGACCAGTGATCCTCACAGGAGAAAGAACCAGACAGTTGGAAGTTACCTGGAGTCAACTCCCCTTCTGAGGGCTTCCAGTAAGCAACCATTACGACTTGGGACAACCCATAACAGTTTCCCGGCAGAAGTAAACTGATGCATTATGGATGCGTCTCCAGTGAGGTTCCAGTACTTATTGGAAGGGACTGGAATGCCATGATGTAAGTGTGGTCCATTTGGCTACCTACTGGGGGTAGTCCAATTCCTGCCAGCAGTGTGCCGGCACAGCCCACACCTGGCTACTGTTTCAGAAAGCTTTAGGTGTCGTCTAAGAGTCCAGGACCACTTTATAACTCAAAAAGGTCCATTCGTTTAGATTTGGTAGTCTACCAAGAAAGCACTGGGGTTCCAGGCAAAAGGTGCCAAGCTTCAGGAGGGAACGTGAGAAAAGTAGGAGAAAGAGAGAGAGAGAAGATTTGTTCTATCCCTCATTGACGCTTTGCCTTGCTCGACCTCTCTCTTCTATCCCTCTCCGCCCCCCTCCGCACGTCCTGTGCCCACAGTCCGAGCCACGGGGGATGTCGATTGCCCGTCGAATGGAAAACAAACTGAATCGATGGCCTGGAAAAACAAGCGCTGGCTAATTATAGGGGTTGGCGCTGGTGATGGAGAGAGTGTGTGTGTGAGTTTGGCTGGAAGGGGAGGGTCGAGTGAGGGGGACATCATCAGTCTTTCACCAACCCCAATGTGACAGCGTGATCTATATAGCTGGAAGGAAGGGGAGGACAGTCAGTGACAGAGGCAGACAGACAAGCTCCGTAACAGCTACCCCTCGCCCTCAGAACCCTACCCTCTGAATCAGCCGAAAGGCCAGAGGACTGGCGTTCGCCCTGGAGCTGTTCCTTCCTCGCTGTTATGAGAATGTTATCAACCTGTTTTGTTCAAAGGCAGTGTCTGGGTCCAGCCATGAGCTTAAAGTGGAAAATAGTAACTGCAATAAGCTCCTGGCCTTATCGCAATCGTCATAACGGTGTGAAAAGAGCAACACCCAAAATGTTGTTTATAAACCCATACATCCCTCTTAACACAATTGACAAAGCACGTGTTCCTTCGCCATGCATTTGAAAACTCTTTGACGACGGTACAAAACAATATCTTTTTCTAGAGAGAGAAGTGGACCTCAGTAAAGGGTTAGGTTTGTTCTACAGGTCAAGCCCCCACCCCCCCCCCCCCCCCACACACACACTACCCCTTTTCCCTTGGAAAAAAAGCTTTTCTTTCCATGCTTGTAGTGCCAATTGCATGTTATTGTACGAGCAGGCCTTTCTGATTTCTCCTCTGGGGGCTATTATTAGGAACCTCTGAGAAAGACCACAGAGGTCTCCTCCAACCAGCTCCCACTCTGCTTCCCGCCAAGCAGACAGGCTCTGCCGACGCCGGAACGGGGGGCTTTGCCTCAGACCTCAGTGCTACAAGGCCATACGTGAAGATACACTTCAAACAGTTTATCGCTTTCTGTGGTGAGGGCTGGTAGTGTGTGTGTGTGTATCACAGTATCAATTCATCATGGGTGTTCACCTCAGTATCTAAAAACTTCTACAACGGTTAGAAAACGGCAAAGCTACTTCGGAGGAATCATTTATCCTGTGCACAAAAGCTCAATTACAATAGCGAAGGCATGGCGTCGCAAACAAATTGCCCAGATTGAGCAACACTTGCAGGAGCTACAGAGTCACAGTACATGAGGCAAAAGGTCATTTCACATGACATTTCACGCTCAACAGGATTATTCCTAAATATTTGGGCACACAAACAAGTCTTCCGAGGACATTTGCATATGTTTCCCGAAGTTCAGATATAATTGCAGCCAGCCCCTCCCAAAAGAAGACAAACTGCATTGAGACCAAAAAAGCATGTGTAGTCATTTCGACATTTACCTTTTGAAGACTAGTGGGGTTCAACTGGGTCTTATCGATGATTTTTATGGCAACCTG
The DNA here is from genome assembly GCF_038355195.1 of Osmerus mordax. Taxonomy (NCBI): domain Eukaryota; kingdom Metazoa; phylum Chordata; class Actinopteri; order Osmeriformes; family Osmeridae; genus Osmerus; species Osmerus mordax. Next base: position 12,181,327 of record NC_090057.1, on the reverse strand, counting down.
TCACAGGAGGCAACGGAAGGAAATCGTTAATTCACTGCTCAGGCACTCAAACAAGATTTAGAAACTTGAATGTTCACTCTGCTAAACAATATGGCTTCTTGAGATTTCCAGGGTGCAGTTTCAGAGAGTGTAAAGAATGTGGCTTTAAGCAGCACTATTGTGCACCTCTTAAAACAATTAAAACAACAGCTTTAGTTGGGCCCCATTTTTGGTTGCCTCAGTAAGTGTCATTTATTTCGCATCAAGAGAACCTTTCATTCTAAATCTTAAAACAAGAAAGAATTACTTCTCAAAGAAGTCTATAGTGTTGTAGTCTACATCATTCAATTGTCATCAAATACGAATATGTAACACATTTCAACAGAAAAAACTCTGTATGTACAATGGTCCCAGTGACTCACCTCTCGGCCTGTGAGGATATGGCGTGCCAGCTTTACCTTGGCGAAGTTGCCCTTGCCGATAGTCTTGAGCAGCCTGTAGTTACCAATGTGCGGCTGCTCGTCGGCGCACGATGCGATGGAGTTCCGGCAGCGGGCGCCAGGACGGCCTGGCCGCGCGCTGACCTCGTTACGGCCATCGGTGTGCGAGGTGTGCTGTGGAGAGACAACTCAAGTGTCAGGGGATGTACGTTTCAGAAACCTGCTGTGTTTCTGAAAAATTCTCCAGAGAACTGGATTCAGTGTGTGTATGACCCGGGAATGTGTGCGTTTGGTTCAAGTTCAAAATGAGAGGGAAACAACTTCAGTTCCATGGTGCAACTTGAATAAGATGAGGAAAATGTGTCCTGTTCCTATTGCAGCCATGTAAAGGGTAGATTATTGTAGCTACCACACACACACACACCACATATAGATATGCAATTACTACCACGTATTAAGTATTACAGCTAAGTATTCCTTTTTCAGTGGAAGCATATTGTTTTAAGAAGGTATTAAGTTTACTAGTTGGACAACAACAAGTTGTAAACAATTTGTACAAATAGTTGGGTAATTAGCTTCCTCTTCCAGGAAAGAACAAAAGGAACTGTCTCCAAAGCCAAAATACCAAATGTTCCTGGCCTAGAGGGCATTGATCAACTGTGCAGCTATCGACAACTGCAAAAAACCTTACAGGAATCAATAAGGGCTGATGTTTTGAAGGGAAAGTACTGTTGGCAAACTCCTAATGGTGAGTAGAGGATGCAAATGGTGAAAAAACTAAAGTGAACTTTAGAGTGAACCGATGCTTGTGAAGAACAAAATGTTGTGCTAATGTCGCATGGTCAGGTTGACTCAGGTAAAGTGGGTCATACATGTAGAGGTGGCATTCAATATCTGGGCAAATATAGTCGTGGTAGAGTGGGAGAGTCAGCATTCGAAATTCATCTGCACAAAAGCAAGCAGATCTTCACCACCTTGTCTGTGAAAAACCTTCAAACGGTGCAATAATTCATCTGGAACAGTTGCTCTCATTTTAGAACACAGTCAGCCCTTAAAGAGGCTCAAAATAGCTGGAGAGGAGTGCCTGTCTACTTGACGACTATGCTTGACTAAAACAACTCGAGACCTCTTTTGAGGTGGCCAAAATAGATCCGGATGAATCTGATGTTGTTTGTATGAATTAATGAAACTAAACTTTCCTGTAGCATTGATCCTTTATCACCTCATTAGGCTGTAAATCAGTCATGGAATCGAGTGACAGACTGACTTGTCTCCAGAATATTCTGTGGCATGCAGTTATTGATTGATACATCACCCATACATAGATAAGGTGGATATGTCGAATGGGGAAAAATGAATTAATCTCTTCTCTTAAACCTAGTAAATTATGACGGGTAAAACTCGTATGACAATAGTTTTAGTTCATAATTGTATAGTGTTGTGATGAACAGGCTAGTAATTGCTGTGAGTAATTATAGCAGCAGAAAAAAATTATGAAATGTAGAATGCATGACTCTTAGATTTCTAGTTTGGTAGAATAATGTTAGCAGAGGTCTGTAGGGGATGTTGTTGCACACAAGTTGTATCCATTAGCATTGATATCCTACAGCATCCTAGGCTGATATGAAAAACATGCTCAACATAAGCCTGGGGTGGTGACACAGGTCCAGACAGTTAAATGGGTCATCTCTCAAACCAGGATGTCTGATGGACCTTCAGAACCAATGCACTGCCCTGATTCTACTCTTGGCCCAGCAACCCTTGTTTATAACACTTTTTCTTGATTGCTGGGACATCACAATGCTGTGAACACACCAACACATTTGTTTACTCTTGCAGCCGGATTTAAACCTTTCTCCCGCAGTGTTCTTCAAGAGACACGGTGCAGACCTCTTTCTAGATGTAAAACAAGACTAGCACAAGTGTAGGATTTTGCTACCTCGTGCCCAAAATGTGTTTCTTCTTCATTATCTCGGATGTTTGTGTGCTAATTTGAGGCAAAGCCACCTTGCCCATCCAACAGTAACCCACTTCTGACAGCGACGATGAGCGAGCATGAACATGCCATAAGCTCCAACTGACAGGAAACCCAATTTCCCTATAACCTTTACAAAGGTTGCCAGTGCAAGCCAACTATGGGTATTTCAGCCAACTGTGAAATATCTGCCCAAACCGTACAAATGGAGCGTGTGCGCTTACTGACTAAGCTGAATAATGGTTTTAAGGACCAAGTAGTTTATCGCAGGTATTGTGAGAAGGATATTCTCTGTTCATTAAGGTGTTGATCCAATTAACATGTTTGAGTCCCATCTGTCCTTACATGTATCTTACCCAGCTGGACCAGCAAGACAGTTAAAAGGCTTACACTGCAGAGGGGGGCACACAATGTTTGTCTGCTACTTGACTATAGGACCAAAACAGGCTATACCCATTCTGCCTCAGGGGTTTCAAAGACATCCAGTGGCATTTAGTCCGATTTAAAAAGGCACAGTGAAAGGTCACGTATAATTATGAGTTGCGTGTATGCAAGGGGTCTCGTCTTAGACACGACACCGGTATTTCAACCTAAACTTGAATGTGTCGCAAGCATACTGATTTACATTTACATTTAGTCATTTAGCAGACACTCTTATCCAGAGCGACTTACAGTAAGTACAGGGACATTCCCCAGAGGCAAGTAGGGTGAAGTGACTTGCCCAAGGACACAATGTCAGTTTGCATGACCGGGAATCAAACTGGCAACCTTCAGATTACTAGCCCGACTCCCTCACCGCTCAGCCATCTGACTCCCCATTTATGGGTGAGGGCAGGTTCTCAACACACGCAGAGTCCTCATTCCCTAGCACTCTCTATGTTTTCATTCAAATGCAGGAAACAAATCAAATGTATCACTCATTGCAGGAGAACTGAATATCTATGCAAACTTTATCAACCTTATAGTAAAATGTTTAACACAGCTCATACAGATACATCCTAACAAATTTATAATTTACTGTAACCACAACTATTACAGAAGCCCACCAACAGATTATTCTTCATTAAAAACTATAAATAACTGTAGCCTAATTGTGTAGTTGTTACATACACAATACTACGTCACTAAACATTTACAACATAAAAACGACATGTTAGAAGTACGCCCTGGAACTTTCTCAGGAAACAAATTGAGCAACGACTTCTACATTTCCTTATTTTCCCCATTGCGGCAATTGTCTTGAAGTTCTCAATATTCATTTAAAAAATGGGTCACCTCGAAGAAAAGGCATACTTACTATGGTGATACGATGTCTTTTGACGGAGTGGGAGACCTTCATCCTAGCATTGGCAATCTGAATGGCATTGAAACAGAGTGCTTGTCCCGTTTTGTGCTGGTGGCAGTTCATTGATCCGACTGATATTCAGAGAAGCGTGAAAACCTTTTGGGCACCTGTCTCTCAACTACTAGGGGGTGGGCTCTAATAGCTTGCTCTGATTAAATGGTGGCATGTGATTGCCCTATCAGAGGCTGGAACCCACAATACCGACACAGCCTGGAGGTGGGCACACGATATATAGAGCCGTTGACTCCTCTCTCTATGAATGATGTTTATAGAGACCAAGGAAGTTATTTAGACGACCAAGTTAATAGATGACCGTTTCTGCCGTACACAAACACGTATGAATGAATGCCGACTGGATATAGGCTTCTCAAACAGTAGTCATCGTGCATCGCATTGGTTCTCATATTGCAGTTCAGTGCTGACTCTCTGACCATGCATGTACTGCAAAACGTTATTGTTTAGGAAACTGCCGTATGTGTGTGGGGTCTGAAACAGCTCTTGGTTTTCTGAAAGTTGGAGAGCCCTGTTGCATTTCAGTGGGTTGATTCGCAGAATTGATTGCAGCCACAGTTATAGAACTGTGAACCGATTACATCAGACATGTATAGGTTTCTGCCTGAGATTTGTCAATTAGTCTGAAATCGATAGGCTACGCGTTCTGCGTCACAGGACAGGCTCAGCCACAAGCGTAGGATACATTGGCATGTGGATGACTGGCAAGTTGGTCACTTTATAACTCTTTGTGCCGCACGATCATCGGTTACATTGTAATGCAACGACCACACAAATCTGTGCAACATATGACTCCTAGCATAAAAGTTGGTCGTTGGAATGAGAAATTAGTGTTTATTACAATATGAGCATATACTTACATTTTCAGTGTCGCGTTCATTGACAGTAGGTAGTGGCGTTCTGGTTGACATTTTAATGTGTTGATCCCCGAAGTGGTTCTGCGCTCTTATATATTTTAGACTTTGTTCCACCTTAGTCCAATAGATGAAGAAAAGCAGGTTCAGGGCTGCTTTTGAAAAACATGAACTTGTGCATCCACCGACGTGAAGTTCCAGCTAAATTAAACGCTGGAAGAATTGAATCCTCTACTAATTAAGCAAATTAACAATCTGCATTACTGTAGACAACTCACCAGACACCGGCAGTGGGACAGAATGCGAAAAAGAGACCTTCCCCCTCAAATTTGACCATGAACAAACCATAACACTGAAGTAAAAAGTGTCCGAATCCCTTTTCGGTCAAAAATAGTCTGTTGAAATGCTAAAAGAACTGTACCAATACTTCATAGGCCCTCAACAACTGCACAGAACGTTCAGACAAGGAAAGAGGGGAGGGGAGGGGGAGTTCAAGTAAAACCGGTCTCAGAATTTGCTGCCAGTTTTTTGACGTTTGAGTTCTGTTGGTTTCCAGCTTCCGATGCCCACAACCTCGCTTCCAGGTGGTGTTGGTTCCTTAAAACCCCAAGTTCCGTTAAAGTCCCCACATCTCAAAAGTCTGGGTGGTTTGCTTGATTGCTAGATCCAAGATGGCGGCTTACTAGGTAGAGTGCCAAGCCAAACCCAATGCGTTCAGAGGAAGTGAGGAAAGAGACGGCTTTAAAGCTTATTGGCGCTTCAACCGGAGCCGTGCTGTTTGTTGTTGCTAGGGTGATTACTGAAGAGAAAAATCTACCTGATATACAGTGCATGGCATATTGTACATAAAAGCTAATCCTCTCCTTTAGTGCACTATGAATAATTACAGTAATTAATCTAAGAGCATGGAATTTGGAATTTACTATTAGTGTAAACTTTTTCTTCACATTCCACCTTATTTCTGTCTCACATACACAATACACACCGCTACATGCAGAATGATGAATGATTACTGGAGTCCTCTTGTCACTGTCTGAGACAGCTCTCAAATGCCCTCGTTCTTCTAGAAACACAGACACACACACAGGCAGCGTCCTGTCTTGTGTTTCTCACGAGAAGGAGGATGAGCCGCACCTCTAACAGTTCACTTCCTGTGTGGCCCACACACACGATCAAAGACTCTATTCACCCAAAGAGAAAGATGGAGAGAGAGGCAGAGAAAGTGAAGGACAGAAAAAGAGAAATAGATGCAGGAGAGTCAAAGAAAAAAAGGAAGAAAGAGAAGGGAGTGTAAAAGAGATATAGGGAGAGGTTAGAGTTATGAGAGGATAGAGTTATGAGAAGGCAAGTGAGAAAAAGATCTATGGAAAGAAAGAAAGATCAAATATGGAGATACTAATATTTTTATGTTATAGAAATACAAATATGTATTCCCCATTTCTGGTAAGACTGTTAGTGTCAAATGGTAAAATCCAGAATAGAGAAATATACACAGAAGGCAATGAAGGATACTTCAAAAAATGACTGGCTGAAGGAAATAAATACGCAGTGAGACTGATCGATAAGGACGTTCCTGTTTTTGTGTGATTTTAGCTTGTGATTGAAAACAAAAATCTTATTTCTTCACGTGTGAAGTCTTCCCAGAAGTCTCCCCCACGTGATGGTCTCAGGGGTAAAGAGATAGAAAGAGAGAGAGAAACAGAGAGGGAGGGAGATCTCAGGGGTAAATACATGATGTTTCACTCTGGCTGTCACCAAAAGAGGATAGAGCAGAGAGGAGTCTGGGAGTTCACTCACATGTCACACTGACCTCACCTCATTAACACAAAGGTGTCTTTGTACGGGTCCAGTGTGATCATCACACACCCATGCACACACACACACACACACACACACACAAGAGCATGGGTTTATGCGATCACGCAGTCATCTACTGTACACATGACAATGGATTGTTTTCTACTAATGCAAACACACTGGAGCCCAGTCACAAACAAACACACACACACACTACCACTGCATGAAGTGCTCACACACACACACACACACACAGTGTGCACACACACGGATGACTCCTTCCCCCAACGTGCACATAAACACTCAAAACAAACAACCCATCAAGTCCTCAGTCAAACACACTCACCACTTGGAGTTGCGTCATTGCAAATCAATTACATTCTGATCTCTCTGGTCAGTTGAGGTGTCTCTATGACTATCTGCTTGTAAAACACAAACCAAAAGTGTTAGTATTATGTTTCATACTGGAGAGTGGTATAGAGTTGTTTCACTCCATTTGAAGTCACCATGGAAAGATCTGTAATGCTTATTGTTGAAAAGGGGCCTTAAAGTCGTTCAGAACTATGGTTATTATACTTCCTGTAATTTAGACAACATATGGGATGCAGGGAATGCAGCACATAAAATGCTTTTTATGTGAGGGATTGGTCTAATTACTGATACAAACAGTACACAATATTTTATGATTGCCAAGTGTACCGTGTTTAGTAAAAGGCACAAGCAATAAGCACACCGTTTCACAGACCAAATACATATTTACCCTCACCTATCATCCATTCCAATGCATGTTTGACACTGTGATGTACAGCATGACCATCACAGTGCATACCAGTAGTTAAATGGAATCGAATTTCCATGAGAAATATAAAACCGTTTCTATTCTATACATTAATTGACTCATTGTTTTATTTGCTCAATGGTCTTGTTGGGTAGACTGTGGAAGGTTGGATTATAACTCCCTCTAGAGGTTATGTTGGCAAACTGTTGAAATTGTAATCCACTAATGCAGCCTTTCTCAACCCTGGTCATTACCAGGCTTCTGCTGAGCTTGATAAACCATTAGAATCAGGTGTGTTGGAGCAGGGAAACATCTAGAACATGCAGGACAGTGGATCGGATTGAGAAATACTGCACAAACTGATATTTTTATGTGCCACAACATTTAAGTAGAAAACAATCTAGTGGGTACATTCGCATCCTTAAAACAGTCCTCTTCACTTGAACCTTGGTAAATACTAATTTATTGACACAGATGACATAGGCTACAGTAACAACCTTAACACCCCTTCATCGATCGACAAACCCGTTTGATAAACATGGAATGTGAATCTCCTATTATGCGCATTAGAAGTATTACTGCCCTTATTCAATACATATACAGTACTAAAGTAAACAACTAAATTATCATTTATAGTGACACTGTCCAGTACAGATGATAAACAAATTACACTGTAAAGTGGTGACTTTATATACTTTTCAAGATAACGGAACAATGTCATAAGTTAGCCGGCATTGAACTGCATGACTCAATGTTCCCAATCACTTCTCTCCTCTTAGTTGAGGAAATAATCATGCTTGAGAATCTTTTATATGTAGACCCTGAAAATACATCTTCCCAGTTTAAAAGAAACACAAAAAGTCAAGTGAAATGCTTTCCATTCACAGCTCAACCATTTAACACCCCCAAAAGCTCAAAACACTGGAGCTACCATCCTCCTCCACAAACACAAACACACACTTCAGTGTTAAACATTCTTTAATTGATTGGATAGAAGAAAAAGTACAAGAGGAAAAATACAATGCGTGTGCATTTATAGCTCTGTCTACCTAAAAAGACTCTCCAACGATTATACAGAATACAACAGCAATTTCTCACCACTCTAAACAGCAGGCTAGATATACTGATGCAAAGTTAACAATGCACCTCGGAGCCAGAAGGTTAGCCAAATAGCAAAAGCAGCATTGGAAAGGAGTTGAGGGTCAAGACTGACCCAAGGCATGCTGATATTGTGTTGTTGGTCGGGGGGGGGGGTTGGGGGTCATCAATAGAGAACTTGGGGAATAGGTAAGAATTTTGGGGATTTAGGCGGAAAACAAGGTCGGTTTTCTTAGATGGCATCGATGTCAATGTCGTCCTCTTCCTTGTCGGGGGTGGGCCTTTTCACCGTCTCCACTTTCAGCTCGCGGGCGGTCGGGGAATATACCACCTGGAAAGGTAGTGGTGTGTGTGGGGTTAAGAAAGAGTAAAGTAGGAAATCCTTACATTGCTTATGTCCCAGGAAGAGAACGTACACTTTGCATATCTGTAAAGTCATTTATATTTTGTCAGCTACTGAATGTTACGTTTTTTTCCGCTAACATCATTTTGTACCAGAAGACTATGGTATGGCTAAAATGTATTTAGTCTAATCCCAATGTTAAGGCCGACTTGACTGTGTGACTGACTGAGGGCCCAGGTGTGGGAGGGCCCAGGTGTGGGAGGGCCCAGGTGTGGGAGGGCCCAGGTGTGGGAGGGCCCAGGTGTGGGAGGGCCCAGGTGTGGGAGGGCCCAGGTGTGGGAGGGCCCAGGTGTGGGAGGGCCCAGGTGTGGGATTACCTCCACGTTGTCTTCGTCCTCCTCCTCAACCTCCCCGCTCCCCTCACTCTCCTCCTCCGCCTCCCTCAGCCACTTCACGAAGGGAGCTGCCTTGGCGTGGATCTCTTTGGCCAGCTCTTTGGACACGTACTTCTTGGAAACCTGGCAGGACGCCAAAATGGACATTTCAGTGTTTTTTCTTATTCTTCACACAACAGTGGTTACTTCACATCTTCAAATGGCATTTAATTCAGTGCAGTAACGTGTCTGTAGAGTTGGATGGATGTTCCTTATCAAAAAACAAAATCTATATTTCATGAGGCGAGTTCGTGAAAAGTCTCAAATGAAGGGACATTCAAATGCCCACTACCCTTACTCTACTGTAGCACAATAGACAGAGACAGCTACAGTGCTGTAACAGCTGTGTACTGGAATAAACATGGCTTGTGCATGGGTACAATAACTAGCCAACTTATGCTGGGTACACGCCACAAGATAATCGGGCTGATTTTGGGCCGATTTCCCCCTTCCGACAATCCTAGGTGATGTCCCAACAATCGTAGATAAAGTCCCGATTATCTACAGATTATTTTATCAGATTTTCCCTTGGTGTGAGGTGTGTTAAGAGTGACCGAACTTGCTCGGAAGAACGTCGGAGCCGCCCCGATCGCGAAATCAGAAATCCTGATGTGTGGGGGGAACCCCGAGGACAAACACCACACACTATAGGAGCAAAAGGGGTCAATCTAGGATTTTTTTGTCCTCATGTTTGTGGTCTCTCACATTTTTTCAAACCTTTTAGTGTGTACCCAGCATTAGCTAGCTAGCTAAACACTAGTCCTGCAGATGTTTCTTGGCTCCAACACACCTGATTCAAATGCATGTTCGTTAACAGACTTCTACAGAGCTAGATAACGACCCAGATACGAGACCCAACATCTAAAGCATGCAGGACAGGGGTGAGAACCACTGCACTAAACGGGGCGGTAAGGTTCACCTTGTCGGCCCAGGCCAGGATGACGTCCTCCTCCAGCAGGTCGGCGTCGTACAGGTCCTTGAGGACCAGGGGCACACGGCCCAGCAGCTGGGCCTGGTACAGCTTCACCAGACACTCGAAACCCCCCAGCAGGTACTTCTGGGCCTTCTTGTTGTTGTGGCAAAACTACGTGACCCAGAGACAAGAGGGAGCAAGGGGGGAGATATTCCCGTCACTAGCATGTTAAGATATCTTGTCCTGTTTTTTTTGCTCTTACCTGAGCAAGTTTGAACAAAATCGTAAAAAAAAATAAAAAAAAAACTGTTTGCTTGCATTTTTTATTGTTTGGCTTCATATGCTGTAACTAGCTTCCTTCTAAACAATAAGAGGAAAAAGTCGCTGATTGGCAAAAACTGCCATATTTACAGAAACCCTTCTTTCAAATCCTTCGAAGCAAACTTCTGCGCCGTCCCCGACGGCGCGCGTGGCAGCTTACCCGCAGGAAGTGGCGCTTGTACTTCTTGATCTGGTCGCGGATGTTCTCGTCAAAGAGCAGCTCGCTGAGGATGAGCGGCGCCATGGCCTTCACGTCCAGACGCTCCGCCTCCGCCAGGATCTCCTTGTCCGAAGTGTCGACGGTGCCCTCCTCCTTCTTTAGCTGTGACGGACGAGAGAGAGACAGAGAGAGAGAGAGAGAGAGAGAGAGAGAGAGAGAGAGAGAGAGAGAGAGAGAGAGAACAGTTAGGTACGCGCGCTGACATGTGACTTCTGCTACATCTCGAGCGTCGGTCCTCCTCTGCCCTTTACGTCTGCTAAAAAGCCGCAGAGAAGGCAACGCGGAGATTGATTCGCCGGGCAGGGCCGAGGCGAGATGACGCTGAGCGTTACGGCAGAGCGGTGCGTGAGGGGAGGCGGCGGTGGAGGAGGGCGGCACCTTGACGAAGCTGTAGAACAGGTTGACCCTCTCCTCCAGGGGCTTCTCCAGGTCCTCGCTGAGGGTCAGGTTCTTGGCGTGCTCGCTGATCTCCTCCATGCGCCGCCGCTGCGCCTCCTCCGTCGTCTCCTCCGCCCAGTCCTCGTCCTCGTCATCCCGGTCCTAGAAGGGGGGGGTGGGGGGGGGAGAGAAGGAGCTAGATCAGACACCGGGGGCTTCAAATTCCCCTTCCTCGGTGGCCAACGATGACCAGAGTGTCTGAGAGACGCTGACGTCGTAAGTGAAGCCTAACGGGAAGACAAAGGCCCACCGAGAGGTGTGTGTGTGTGCGTGACGTACCACAGCATCGGGGGCGTCTATGTCGTTGTGGTTCCCGGCTTCGCTCCCACTGGAGCCGTTCTCCTTGTCCTTCTTCCTGTTCTTCTTCTCCTTCTCCTTCTTGGCAGACCCGCTGTCCTCTGCCGAGTCAGAGAAAGAAAAAAACTCAGTTTGAACAGTCGGACCCTCGAACCTCTACCCAATGCCAGCGACTGTGCTGCGTGTCTGGCGACGCGATCGATAGGCCCGGACGAGATGCGACGTTTACATTTGAATCATTTTAGCAAATGTTTGCATGCAGCAAAACCAGCGTGCCGACTTATAAAAACATCAGCGCGCGAAGGAAACGAAAACCGCCTTTCCAGCTCGACGAGGTTTCCACCGCATGTGTCAGTATCAAGGGGCTCTGGTTCCACACCGGGCGGCCATCCAAGACGCCTTCATTTTGTCTCATTCGCTCGAACGACTGAATCAATCCCTCTCTGTTTGCTCTGCACGGGCAGCTGGGCTAGCAACTCCCGGCAGCCGGAGGGAGGTCTCCCCTCGGCTCCCTTGATCTAGAATCTTCCATTTTGACATTTGGAAGGGTACACACGCGTCAGCTACAACCCCTGAATGGAGGGTAAGTAAAGTCGACGAGGCTGCACTTCTGGGCTGCTGTCGAAGAACAGATGGTCCTGCTGATGTTCTCCTCTAAAAGGAGGGATCACAGGATACTTTTTTAAGCCGCGAAACATACTGAAGGTGCATTGCTCATCCCTCAGGTGTGACTGGTAAATAGTACGGGGTCTGCAAAGCTCTACTGTGACCCCCCCCCCACCCCCACACCACCCCCGACAGCAGGTTCAAACCAAATGCGTTCGAGTCACATGTTGACCTTTGGCTCGATGGCATTGTTAATATTCATATTCATTCAGAGTCAATAAAAACCAGGCCCTGAAAAACATTGACATCAATTTGAAAGCTCCCAGGACACGTTGGTTTGAGAGACTGGCAGAGGCAAAGCCCGTCATCCTCATCCTCACAAACGAGGCCTCTCTAAGTAAATAAAAGCCCATGTTAAAAGCTAAATCCTCCCTCCATTTTTCTTCATAGACTAGGCTATGCACAATGTCCATGATTCTCAGGAGACAAATTGCGATGTCACATTGTTTCAGACATTAGCTTTTGCCTGGTGGAGGTGTGTGTGTGTGTGTGTGTGTGTGTGTGTGTGTGTGTGTGTGTGTGTGTGAGACTGGTGGAGGTGTGTGTGTGTGCGTGTGCGAGACTGGTGGAGGTGTGTGTGTGAGACTGGTGGAGGTGTGTTTGTGTGCGTGTGCGAGACTGGTGGAGGTGTGTGTGTGCGTGTGAGACTGGTGGAGGTGTGTGTGTGAGACTGGTGGAGGTGTGTGTGTGTGCGAGACTGGTGGAGGTGTGTGTGTGCGAGACTGGTGGAGGTGTGCTCGCCCCACCTGGAGGGTTCCTGAGGATGAAGGTGCAGAGCTTGTGTCGAGTGTCAAGCATGCCCCGGTATCCACAGGCCTTGCAGGAGTTCCCGATGGTTTGTTTCCTTGGGTTGATGTGCTAGAAGATCAATCCAAACACAAGACAGTTTCAGTCGATAACGATGCAACTGGAAGGAACTTCTCCCTATTATGTCCCTTTAAAGTATAATCAAGGGTGCGTTTAACAATAATGAAGTTGCAGGATCCAACTTATTGACCAATAAAACTGTACTTTCGTCAAGTGAGCAAAGTAAGATAAAACGCAAGTCCTCGTAGCATTGAATAATGTAAAATAGCAAGTGCTGCAGGGGCCTTGCAGAGATCTATGAATAATACAAGACTGTTCCCTGTCTTGGAATAGAACTCATTTATCAGGACATCTCAAGCACATGACCATTATCGCCAGATCTATGAAGGGTCCAGGAGAGGTACGCAGAGAACAGATTTTTGTTACTTGCTTGTCACAAGGGGCAGTCTGAGATACAGTGTGGAAACATCTAGATTATGTAGCAGATATATCGCATATGTCATCCGGGCGATGCATAGCCATTTTCCAAAAAGCTGGCTGTACAAAAAACAGGCTAGAATGTTCGGTAGAAGTTACCTAAATATAGGCGTGTCATGGCAATGAAGTCAAATCTCTGAGCATAGATGAAACCTCTCCCATGAACTGATGTTTGGTTAGCTGTACGTTACCCCTCTCCTTTCCCAATAATAATAATAATTAAAAAAAAGGTTGAAAATAAGGAGTGTGGGAACCCTATACCAGAATGCACTTGTGTTTACCCAGCACCCCAGTCTTCTGCAAGTGTGTGAGAGACACACACACACACACACACACACACACACACACACATCTGACCGAGAGGTGTCAGGAGACGAGGAACAACATCCTCACTGCCGCAGCGTCGGGGATATCACGACGAGGCGTCAAGTGACTCGGGCCGTCTCTCTGCAGTGCAGAAACCCCACACGGCCGCCACGGTGACCGAGAGCGCCCGTCGTCCTCAACCCGAAAAAACACCGCCTAGCCCCCCCATGAAGACGTTGTCAGATGTACAACAAAGGGGGTTTTGTATATTGTAATGAGACGCCATCTGCCCACCTGACACAAAAGGTATTTTGTGACAGGCGAGTGTCGGGGGGAAACAGTCGGTCCGGATATGGAAACCGGCAACAGACACCCGCACACGGGCACCATTAAACGTTAATGTGTGTTGCTCCTGAGTTATAGGGGTCCGCATGATAAACTACGTCATTCCCTAGCAGGCACTTGCTTTTGTATTTTTCCTCCCCCACTTCAAGAAAAATGACCACTTAATCCCCAATCCTTTTCCGCCTCACAGCTACATGGGTTACATAACAGACGCAAGTTAGTTTTTTGCTCTCAGGGCAGCTTCACACCCCTTGCAGTGGGCTCGGCTCAGCACCGGCTAAAGCGCTGTGGAATGAGTCGCAGTCGCACATTCCATTCGTGCTCGCATCATCCGTCGTGGGCCCAGTCCCATTATATGCTAGTGGCGCTATCAACTCGTGATGCAGGGCTGGCCTGGATATAGCGCAGCAACAATAACAGTGTCCTCTGAGCTGTACGCTAACAGTGCTGACCTTATTGGAAACTTGCTCGGTCAGCGTAAATACGGCAAAAACAGAGGTGGGGGGGGGGGGGGGGGGGGGGGGGGGGGGCACAGAGTTCAGACCCAACTCTGCTAACTGTACAGACACAAAAGAAGTTCCAGGCATAGGGACGGCAGCAAAGTCGAAAAACCAAAGGGAAAGGGCTTCGACATGTGACCGATTACCTGCTAAACAGTGGAATCTGTTTTCAAAGGGAAAGACTGTTCTGTTTTGGAAATAAACGCGTGTTGGGCAGAGCCAAACTCTACATAGGAGTGGGAACAAATGAATAGTGCTTCTTTGTAGTCCATTAAAGCCCATTTTATTGTACTTGGCAAAAATGACCCCACTGCCTGTGATTCTATTTCTTCAGAACGAGCTTCGAAAGAAAACATGACGTAGAAAAAGCTTCCTAAATATTTACCAGGTCTGTTTCAGGATTATCGCACTCGGGGCACAGCACAAACTTCCGGATGAATCCATCCAGCATGTCCTGCAGTTTGTTTGCCTCGTGAGAGCCGTTGACAATGTAGCGGTCGTTCTTGGCATCAAACTGGGTCTGGGCACCCAACTCACAACCAAAAAATTTGGTGGGATCTGAGGGATAGAGGGGAGGCTTGTTTGAAAGAAGAATAGTCACAGAATGAAGCCCTACACTGGTCAGGGCTCATCTTTCAAGACCAAATCAACACCTAAAAAATTATAATAAACATGTTATAACTTGGTGTCACTGAAGTCGCTGATAGTGTACAGGAAATAAATGTTCAAGGATACATTTTTTATGTTATCTGTCAATTATTAAAAGATGCCAAGTCTACAGGCTCACAGTCAATGTTGACAGAAGGGGCACGTTAGGGGGTCGATGAACACCTTTCTACTTACAGGTGGGAGGCCTATTTAGGGCCTTGGCCACATCCGTCATGTTCACTATGACAGTCTTAATTCCATTCCCCTTGCCTTCCACCTGGAGGATGAGGTCAAAAAAACAAATTGAGAAGGAAATCGTGGCAACCGCAAATACTATATATATATATATATATATTTTATAACCTTGTCAAAATGATGGCATGGCAAGTCCTGAATCCTGTCAACATCAAACTGTCTGGGTCACGAGCTTACGGTCTCTATTTGAACTGAAGGTCTAGGTCTAATCACATACGTTATATGACGAAGGGTTAGATTAGCCAACTGCTATTCCAAACTTTGACTAAGTATTCAATGGTTTCAGTGTGGACATCTAGTTCCACTGTGCTTCTACTGGAGGCGCCATGTTACACAGCAACTCCTCTCCTGCTAGGAAACTCACCTTTGCGATCAGACGGGGCATCTTGTAGCGATAGAACTGGTCCGACACGCTACGATTGACGTTGACAGACATGTTGGCACACTGTGGACTCTATCAGTACGACAGGAAGATTTTGGACTGACAATTTTTGGTATCCTCTGTCTGGCCAAGAGGGGATGACATAAACAACTGCAAGAGGAGTCGGGCTCGGACATGAAAAAGGTCTTGCCACTGAGGCTGCAAGCTCCGTGCTTGTAGGCTAAGTTTCCCCCACACAGGTTCCAACAGCTGCGCAACAGCTCTAGAAGGAGGGAGAAAAGGATCAATGCGCAGGGAAATATGGGGGAAAAACGGATTCACACACATCAAATGAAGCCCAGGGTGAGAATTATGGGGGAGGGGGGTCTGACCCCCCTAATTAAGACTTGGACCCGCCCAAAGTAGGTAAAAACAACAGGTGGTGGTGGGGTCGATACACGCCTGGAGAAGAAGTTGACCCCCCCCCCCCCCCAATTGTCATTGTATAATTCGCACTCTGGATAAGACAAATCTAAATCTAAGCTAAATGGAGGCTTTCCATCATTGCACTTCATTCCAAATAAACTGTGGTCAAAAGCTGCTATAGAGTTGCTT
Organism: Osmerus mordax; assembly: GCF_038355195.1. Taxonomy (NCBI): domain Eukaryota; kingdom Metazoa; phylum Chordata; class Actinopteri; order Osmeriformes; family Osmeridae; genus Osmerus; species Osmerus mordax. The sequence continues at coordinate 12,165,103 of NC_090057.1, read as the reverse complement.
GGTGGGATTATGCATTTAAAACGGGTTATAATGTAAAATCTTAGAATTACTCGTCCCTGATGAACTTGGATCTGATTTCAATTAGGACAGTTCAAAGACTGATCAAACAGTCAACAAGGAAACTATAGTTGACCAATGATGAAACAAATGATGCATCGCCGGAGCAATAGTAGATTTTCTCAAATAGAATAACTGACAGTTTATGTATACGTCTGTACTGACATTCAAGACAGACAAAACCCTTTAAAATAGCAAAGCACATACCATAACGTCAACTGTCATTTTAACTTTAGATCAACAGTAACCCATCGCACATATTATCAGGTGGCAGGGGGTTTAAGAAGCATGCCAGGCACCGATTAAGCAATGTGCTGCATAGTGCGTCATACAGTGGATACGTGCGTTAAGGGAGGAAGACGCCATCTTGAAACACAATTATTCCCTTTATAAAAAGCTTGGGGTAAAATTAAACAATACCAAACACACAACAAATGCTATACATTTAATGTTAAAGTACCTGTCCCATCCGTCGCTCCTGTCGTCCGGGTACTCACCGTTTTCGTAAAACAAAGACATAAACACACCGCTGGTCGCCCAGAGACGCAGTGAAGTGTTGGTGGGTGACTAGTAGTTGCAGTTATTTAGAAGCAGAGCGGCACTGCAACGGTGCCGAAAGAGTAGAATCCGACCTTGCGGTGGGGAGAACTAAAACCCACAGAGAACTCGAGACGCCCAAAAAATGGGGAATCTAGAACAAAACACAATGAGGGAATCAACTATCGGTCAAATAAATCATTAAAAAAACCAGGTGAACTGCTGTGCTGCTAGCCAATCGCTGCAAGCATATGGAACTGCGTAGCTAGCAATCTAAGTTAAATATTTTTCAAATAAAGCTTTCTCATAACCTTTGATTGGTAGTGAAAAATCTGTTGAACTAATAATGATAAAATGTCTATTATGGTACTCTAGCTCTTGAAACTTACACTGACTCACCTCCAGTACGTTCTCAGCGAGTGCTTGCAAAGCCACAAGATGTATGTGTCAACGGGCTGTCAATCTGCGACAGTTCCAACACTATTTCACGCCCACTGTTCTCAGTCACTCTCATACTCACTTTTAACTGGGTTTAAGTCATGCCAATCATCCGCTTTGGATCTCGCGATAAAAGAACTTCGCTATGAATGACTCAGAGTTTATTTTCTAGAAAAGGTATGAATGGAACAGTGCTCCGCTGGTTGTGAACGTAGAACCAGAGATTTCGTATCCTTTCATAAAGTCCGTGGTCAACTACTTCACTTATTCCAGATCATACTGTACTTGTTCCATTCAGTACTCCATTTATTTGTCAACGTAGAAAATTAAGACGTATTGGGTTTTAGGCTTCAGAATCAGAATCGGTTTTATTCGCTATGAAAGTTTGCACAGACAAGGAATTTGCTTTGGCAGGAAGGTGCATACATTAAACATATAGGAATCTTAAATTTAAATATGAGGACTAACTATACTAAGGGAACATAAGTAGCAATACTAAGTGGAATTAGAATTAAAGTAAAATATACAATAAAAGATAAAATAAAATATAAGTTGCCGTAATTTACAATAAAAAAAATACAAAAAATACAAATGGTACAAGATACAATTGTGTGATGCAGTGCAAAAAGCAATGTGTTTTAAGGACATTAAGTCATACAAGTCAGTGTGAACCCTTGGCCTTGTTGAAGAGGCCAACAGCGGGAGGGAAGAAACTGTTTTTGTGGCGTGTGGTATTGGTCCTGATGGACCGCAGCCTTCTGCTGGAGGGGAGTGACTGAAACAGGGAGTGTCCAGGGTGGGTGGAGTCGGCCACAATCTTCTTCCCTCGCCACAGGGTCCTCGAGGTGTGCAGGTCCTTGAGGGTAGGCAGATTGCACCCAATAACCTTCTCAGCAGTGCGGATGATACGCTGCAGCCTGCTCTTGTACTTGGCAGTGGCAGCAGAGTACCAGATGTTGATGGAGGAGGTGTGGATGGACTCAATGATGGCTGTGTAGAAGTGCACCATCATTGTCTTTGGCAGGTTGAATTTCTTCAGCTGCCGTAGGAAGTACATCCTCTGTTGTGCTTTCTTGGTGAGGGAGCTGATGTTCAGTTCCCACTTGAGGTCCTGGGAGAGGATAGTGCCCAGGAAGCGGAAGGACTCCACAGTGTTGAATGGGGAGTCACACAGGGTGATGGGGGTGAGTGGGGCTGTATTCTTCCTGAAGTCCACAACCATCTCCACTGTCTTAAGAGCATTGAGCTCTAGGTTGTTATGGCTGAACCAGGTCACCAGGTTGGCCGCTTCCCACCTATAATCAGTCGTCTTCACCAGAGATGAGCCCAGCTGAACGCACTGCTTCCTGTCAGACAAGAAGTCTGTGATCCACCTGCAGGTGGAATCAGGCACATTCAGGCACTTGATTATCTGACCGTGTCTTTCGTAATCATATTGTTGAGTTGTTGATTATAAAAAACAACTATCAAAACAGGTAAACGTTGCATTGGCTGTAGTTCAATGGAAAACAAATAATGGTCAAAATGGTAAACAAATAATGTTGAATAAACAGCTGAATGCTTATATAGTGTTGGAAAGAGAGGCATCGACAGGCCGGGTGTTCTTTGTGATCCTAATAGGTCACACCTTCTGCACACATGCCTTAATAACATGGACACACACACACAACAATGATATGGTCAGACAGGGGAAGAGGAGGAGAACGACCTAACATGTGGCGATCACTGGGTCCTCTTATATTATGCAGAGCACAGCCATCCAACCCTGCTCCTGGAGAATCCTGGAGGTGTCACGGTCCAATCACAATCCAGCTCACCTGATTCTAATCTTTATCTGGTTGACAAAGATGACAAAGTGGAACAGAAATTATGTCTATAGTATTCTTCTGTGACACTGACAGGAGTGAGATTTATGTTTTGATTCTCATTTTTTTCACAGACCTCTAAAAAGTTCCTTTTCACTTTCTTTTTACATGGATCCTTGGATTTGTTGTGAAATGCATAAATACAATGGCCGGGTTTCCCAGATTCGTTAAGAAGCTCTTAACGAATCTGGGAAACCCGGCCAATAGCTGTCAAGCTGTTTATCAGGGCTACCAGGAAGGGTTTTTTTATCTAGAGAATATACAACCAGAAATCATTGTACAGTATAACTAGATGTATTTCCACAACCACAAAGTGAGTAGGCACAAAGTGGAAAAGTATAGAGTTAAAATCCAGTTCCAGAGTATACTGTTCTTTCACTTAATCGACCAGTAGAGGGCAGCAGAGCTGAATATTTTGCTGATAACTGACGGACAGTACATACTTCCAGTCAAAGGTTTGAACTGGTTTCATAATTTTATTTGGATAGTTGCTAATTAGGTTGTTTCATGAACTCCACAACAATTCCAGACCTCCCTGTATTCTGAGTGTGAGCCTGTGGAAATACATCATGCTACTAAGTCTCTGCTTTCTGTGTGGAAAATGTCAACATGGTCTTTGCCAATCAGTTTTAAGCTTGTTTTTCAATAACATTCAGCAGAGCTTTACTGCTAAACCTTCGTATGACCCTGAAAATTAAGCCTGACCCTCCACCCTGACCCCTTTCAGCAAACAATGGGTATTCCCCTCTGAGCGTGAGTAACTTCATCACTAGGAGGAAGACAGATGCTGGTCATGCCCATTGTGGCAACACTACAGTATCTACAGAGGGCTTCTGTCAGGGAGGTATACAGAGGTGGGAGGGCCACACATACAGTATACATCCCTGATTGGTTCACACATCACATGACTTGTCATCACGGTGAGGTCATTTTTCCAGAGGTGGGCAGGAACACTAACGCACACACTCACAAACATTCTTACAATGGGCTCTTTTAGCTGGTCTTATCACCACTGGCTGTAAATGACCGACATTATGTCATCAAGGCCTGTGAATGGACAGTGAACGTGAGACAACAGTGAAATTGTGTCACTTGTTGGAACGATGATTTTCATCCTTGAGGAATACTTGTTCAACATAAAGCAAAACATTACAATTTTGTATATTTAATTAAATTGGGCAATGCGTTTTATTCAGACATTATGGGTGGATAACATGATATTCAGAATTGACATGCGTTAAGTTACCAGATGCTTCAATCCATAGACACATATTAAAGTGCATATGCAGCTAGTACAGAAGATAACCAATGACTAGAAGTGACAGTTCAAATAGTTATGGTAACAATAGTTACAATGGTAACACTTTATATAGGCTACAATATATAATTACTGTGGAAGTTTTTCTGAGAATCGTTAAACTGGTTAAATGTCCTTCAAACTTATCTTCTTCAAACAGAAGAATCATTACACCAACATAACCATCTCTGACACACAAACATTTAATAATAACACACAACCATCCAACAGTTGATGGGATCAGAAGTAGCGCATGCCCAAACAGCGTCTCACAAGTTCTGATGCCCAATCTATCTTCACCTTTGATATTTAAAGGAGCACCCTGGAATTTGTTAAGCATCTTCCTTGCTGGACACACCCCTTAAAACAATGGCCACAGAGAACTAATCGCTAACTTCAGGTGACCAGTTTCACCTTATATAAAAGCGCCTCAGCCTAAGGTCAAAAGGGTGACATCTCTTGATCCAATCAGAATACATCTGTCCTAAACCCCTTCCTATGATCAACCTAATCTGAGGGAGTCAGGTGGCTGAGCGGTTAGGGAATTGGGCTAGTAATACGAACAGAGGGAGTGGCTGAGAACGATGACGTTGATGTTGTGTGCTAGTTTGAGTTGTAGTTCAATAATGGCAGCGGAGAAAGATGCGAGCGAAGCCATTGGATCCATTGTGGCAACGCTGCCGAATATCCAAAAGTTAAAGCCGGAGCAAGAACAATCTTTGCTAAGTTTTGTTGGTGATTCGCTAAGAAGCTCTTAGCGCTTAAGAGCTTCTTAACGAATCTGGGAAAGGCGGCCATTGTGAGTAGCCTACATGAAACCAAGTCTGCACGCTTGGCCATGATTACAACAGTGACCTTAGACAACTCTGTATTAACTTGTCTAACACGCCTCTGAGGGTGGTGTACTGTGGGAAGGCAAGCAGTGCAGAGCGTTAAAAAACGCTGTAGTGGACACGCACCGTTAATCAATCACATGTTCCACCGAACACATGCACACTGAGACAAACAATAAGAGTATGATTCGTTTGAGGGTTTTTTTTTAGCAGCGTTGTTGTACAGCATTAAATAGACTGAATTACTTCCAAAACATTTTGTTGAAATTTGCAGATAAAGTGAGATGATCACTCAACAAATAAAATATATATATAAAATAAAAGATTTGGACTTTCCATGTTGGCAACTTAAAATGTTTGCAATAGGTTTGGATAGTTGCTAATGATAAACTCCATAAGCGCTCCTGACACATCTCTCCCTTCCATTATTGAAGTGTGTGCTTGTGATATTACTTAGTGCTGCTAAGCACCTGTTTCCTAAGAAAAAAATGCTACTACTTAGTTTAGCTCTGTTGCCTCCCTGTCCTCCCAGGCATACATACACACCTGGTAGGGGCCAGACATAAGCGATGGTGAAGGATAGAGAAGGCTTCCTCATGCTGACGTCATTTTTACAGACAAGAGTAGAAACACATGGCTGATTGCACACGCTCATGTGCACAGGCTACGTTACATCTAACAATGGGCCCTCTCATTTGCTCTTTTTTTCAACAATCGTTGAAAATGACCAAGATCAAGACAATGTCATCGCAGCCTGTGACCTGCCAGTGGAACTCGAGACAGCAGTCAGACTGAGTCACCTGTAACGATTTATATTCATACGAAATATTTAAATAGAGAAAGGCAGAATAGGATTTTCTGATACTTTTCAAATGGTGCAATACATTCCTATCCTCAGCCACATTGTTCCCGTAGGAGTCTCAACATGATTGAAAACAGAGCTGTGTCCCATTTTCAAGATTCTGGCAGAGAATAATCTGTTCTTTCTTGTCTGATTACTCTTAAGCCAAACCGAGGGATTGTTGATACTGCACCTGGTAAACATAAAGTGACTTTAGTAGCATTGTTACGTACGGAGGGTGGGGACCGACTGCACGCTGCTCAATGACAACCAGTGGACAGTGAAAAGGGCATGGAGTCGTGGGTGCGAGCAAGGACACAGAGGCAAACTGTGAAGTGAAATCAAAAGGGCTTTATTTACCCAAGAGTCAATGTTAGGGAAGGGGCTGGATATGAGGGGCCGTTTAGGAAAGAATTCAGACTGACCTTACACAAGCACATATGAAACGCATTCACATTCACATGTGAAACGTTCACACGCATTCATACTACTGAAAACTCACATCCACATATGTGAAATGCTCACATCGACACATAAGAAACGCATTAATTATTCAAATGTTAAAAGTTCCCGCACGCATTCAAACTACTGAAAATTCACATCCACATATGTGAAAAGTATGCTTCATGTCATGGCTGCTCGCAATGTTTGGGCTATCTCGTTGTTATGATCAGTGACCTATGCTCTTTTGTAAAGCTCTCTCTTGGAAGTCGCTTTGGATAAAAGCGTCTGCTAAATGCATAAATGTAAATGTAAAAGACATTCACACGCTCATATATGAAACACTCAAAAGTGTAAGTGTGCAAGAACATTTTCACTATATCCGGAAGTCATTTCAGTATATTCGGAAGGCAGTTTAGTAAAGGCCCCATCTTCACAACCGTTGCTCTTGAGCTGGTTAAAATATGGATTCTCTAACTTGGTTCTCCTGTTTAATCCACTGATGTCATTCAGAATCTAGGACTAGAGCTTAAATGACATCTGGTTTCCATTTAGGGTTCTCACATGATCTTGATTATCCATTTCACTGGAACCTTAGAGAAGAACGGAGGCATGTCATTGGCTGTGGTGAGCGAGAGGCGGTTCTCCTCCAGGCTTTCTTTGATGGTGCGAGTATCAGCTGCCGACAAGTTGGTTTTGAGGGAGAGCAGGGCGGATACATGACTGGTTCTGGAAAAAGTGACCCAGTAGAATGGAAAAAAACACAACGTAGATCATTGGTTTGATAGCTCTCCATAAATGAATACATCTAAACACCACTCCTTTGTCACCCAACAAACGTTTGGAAAAAGTTTTAAAAACATCATAAAGTATTATAGCAATAGTACTGCAGTGTGGTAGTGATACTGATACTTCAATGGCGGTGACAATAAATCAGAAATTGCAGCTGTTTCATACAGTACAGGTTACATATACCCCATCGTGAGTTCTCCCTTTGGGTCAACAGTAACTAAAACCTATTATCCCTTTATAGTGCAGGATAGGAAAAATGGGAGGGACAGACATGACAGGAGATACCTGATATGAGACACCTGATATGAAACAGCCAATCAGACACCTGAGCTTCACAGCAGAAGCCCCTCTCAGATACACCTTCCTAAGTATGGGTTACCGGGGTAACTATCAGGGCATTCTGTATTTGACCAACTCTGTTCCCTCATGCAGAAACCAAATAGTAGGGCTTCAGTGGGTTCAGCTTGAAAAGGCTGGCTCGATAGCAATAAGCAACAGGTAAAATTAAGATTCACCTTTTGCATCAAGACCATTCAAATGTAATTTGCACTAAAATCAGACAAATGCTGATGACCCGAGCCATAATTTGTCTTTCTCACCTGAGGTCAGGGTGGTCTACAGCCAGTGTGACAATCTCCAGCTGGATGCTCCCTGGGTCTTGTAGTCTCAGGACCTCTGCCAGTTTAGGAAGGATCTCACTCAGCCAGCTCTCTTTAGAACCCTAGGTAAAAGAATACAGCAGACATCTCAGGGCCGGATTAACCATTAGGGCAACTGGGCACTTGCCCAGGGGCACATGACATCTAAGGGGCCCCTGGACAATGTCAACTAAAATGTTATATCACGTTATGAACGCAGTCCTGACTTTCCTTAATGTGAGTACTTTATTGCAACTCGTTCAATCAAAATGTTATGTTAAATCACGTCAAAAACAGTGTTTGTGTAGTCTAGTAGCCAGTGCCGCCGCTCCCATAACGCTCACTACGCGCTGTGAGTAGGGCACCAACTCCTGAGGGGGCACCAAAAAATAGCCAACTGAAAAATCATAATACTTATAATACCGATATTATTTTAGTATAGAAATATTAGACACGTATATTACAAACCCCCCCCCCCCCCCCCCCAAACAAAACAAACAAATAGGCTACACACTCAACTTCCCAAGCTCGCTGTGGGTGCCCTTCCCTCAGTGGGCTGACGAACTTTGACAGTAGGCTAGGTCAACTTTTCTAAAATGGGCTTAAAAAGATAACAGGAGTCAGGGGAAGGAAAAAAGAAAGAAAGAGACAGCGAGATGGTGCCCGTGCATCACGTTCAGGTAAGTTTAATCATTGTTAAATACGGGAAATGTGCTGCTAATTTAATGGTTAGCCCATGCACCTCAAACTTTCTGACGCGTAACTTATTTAGGTGCAAGCTAGATTGAGATTTTACTGTTAAATATTATCTATGCATTTTACAAGTAACTGACGCCAGCTAGCTGTTACTTTCTTACTTCCTGTCTGACAAGATTTTACCAATTGAAAAACGGCTTGTAAAATGTTTATTTTACATAAAGCTCAAAAAACTATTTTGCGCTCAAATAAAGGCCCAAAAAATTCGCTCGCGAGCTTCGCGCGCTCGCATTCATTTTTTAAATACGTAACTAAAATCACATAACATCTTTTTTATACTATCAGTTCATGTAGAGGTTTGTTTAGAGGCTTATGTAAACTTGAGAATAATTGTTCCATAGCTGTGGTGCAACAACTCAATTTGTTTTGATAAACCCTGCCAACATATGATGCAACATTCCCCAGTGTTGGGGAGGTTTCATGCAGCTGTTTTGGTTTGCTTACCCATTCTTCAATGAAGAAACTATTGAGTTTTCTGTTGTCTTCACTTAGTAACCTGGCTGCATTCTCCTGCTGTTCACTGTTTCTCAACTTTATCTTCCTCTTCATCATCCTCTTCACATACTCCACCATCACGTCTGTGTGGAGCCTACCCAGGAGTTCCTGTACACGAAGACACAAAATCAATCTCAGTTGGTGTGCTTTTGGGTGTACGTGTGTGTGGGTGCGTGTTAGTATTCTTACCTCTCTACAGACAGGTTTCAGATCTGTGAAGTTTTCCAAGTTCTTGTACAGAGTCTCTAGAATGTTTTCCAGTATATTTTGACTTCCTGTAAGCCAGTCATGAGTCCACAACCTTTTATACTGCACCTGGCAAACAAAACGTGAATTTGAGATTAGCCAAGGATGCTTTGCTCGGTAAAAGTTATTTGTCTTTTTTTTACCCCCCCCCCCCCTCTAAAGGTCCCATGGCATGAAAACTTTATGAGGTTATTTAACATTAACATGAGTTCCCCTAGCCTGCCTTTCGTCCCCCAGTGGCAGAAATTTCGATAGGTGTAAACCAAGCCCTGGGTGTTTTTCTCCCCTTTTGAGAAAATGAAAACTCAAATGCTCCGATCTAAAAATCTTCCCCTTATGTCGTCATAAGGGGAAAGGTTACCTCCCCTTTCTCTGGTTTGCCCGCACAGAATTTGGCCCATCAATGAGAAAATGAGCTATGACATGCGAGCGCTATATTGTTTTTCCCTCAAGAGACATCATGGCTTGCAATGGCAGTTAGCCCCGCCTCTCTCATAGCATTTAAAGCTACAGACACAGAAATTACATGTCCTAAGGAAAGCTCATTGTGGGACTGCTCGTAGTGGCTGTAATTCTGCACCAAGGTTGAATTTCGGGAAAGATACTTCAGATACAGTATTAGGGGACCACTAAGGCCTATATAAAAGCGTCCAAAAACAGCATGCCATGGGACCTTTAATTACTTTAATTATCTTTTAAACCACATGCCTTCTTGTTTTCTTTAACATTGATTGGGATAGATTTACTGCAATATAAAATACAGTAGGCCTACATTATGAAGTGCAAAATGAACTCCACATGCTATGGTTGGGGTACAGATGGGCAGACTCCTGAACTCTTAAGCAGTGCCGCCGCCGTCAGTATTGCCAGTATTACCATATGGCAATACTACTTTTGAAACAAGTATTGCCTCATTTGCCTGCTTTTTTTACTACTTTTTTTTGACAATTACTAATCTCCTTCCTGGTTACCCTAAGCTAAATGAAAAGGTTTCGAGAAACGTATCAGATTGTCCATCAAGGCTTGTCCATCAAGGCTTGTTTGCTTCAACCCTTATCTTATCTAAGTAGGCTTTATTTTAAACAGAAGTAGCATTCATGATGATGATCATTTGCTATTTGCGAAGTAAAATGTGTATGCCTATTTACATACATTACATTTTTACATTTAGTCATTTAGCAGACGCTCTTATCCAGAGCGACTTACAGTAAGTACAGGGACATTCCCCCGAGGCAAGCAGGGTGAAGTGCCTTGCCCAAGGACACAACGTCAGTTGGCATGACCGGGAATCGAACTGGCAACCTTCGGATTACTAGTCCGACTCCCTCACCGCTCAGCCACCTGACTCCCCTGTCAGGTGGCTGAGCGGTGTCATCGATGTCATATGTCATATGTCAGCGGTGATGTCAGCGGTGATGTCAGCGGTGTCATATGTCATCGATTATTGACATTAACTGGGGATGGGGATGGTTTGATTGTTAATCAGATACTGTACCAAGTAAATGTGAAAGGTTGGAGAGTGCTGCAACATGTACAGTAACCTACCTTTAGTTCTTCTTGCATGGGACCAATGAAGTATCCATAGCCACAATCTTTCAGGGACGTTAAAGTTAGCAAACATTTTGCTTTTATCTCCTCTGACATTGAGTCGTCTTCTCCTATTATGAAGTCCCTGTGGGTGATTTAACAGCCTTTACATTTATGTGTATTCATTGAGCAGACACTCTTATCCAAAGCATTGGACAAATAGTGCACACTGTTTAGTAAGTACAGCAGACAATCGAGAATTAGAAGAGCACAGCCGTAACAGTATTACAGCTCGACTACAAAATTTTAGGATCTTAACTACAATATGGCATGATTCCACAAGCAACAACAACATCATATCTCAATTACAACCTCATATATTTTTGCAGGAGCAATCTCTGATACAATATAGTGCTACAACATCATCTCAACTACAAAAAAATATCAAATTAATATTCAAATTAATTTAACTCAAAATAACTTCAGTTGTTTAAGGGGAGGTAAGAGAAAACACAGGTAAGCTTACCTGATTTGCTTGATGCTAACCAGGTTAGCTTTCAAGATGGCCTGTGTGTTGTCTCGTCTTCCTTTCATAAACTCATCCAGAGAGTGTTTATAGCTGCAAATATAAGTTCATCAAACATATTATTCTGTGGTGACCGGGCATACAGTAAAGTTCAAATTTCAAATACCTATTTGAAGCACAAAAAAACATTATGCAGTACACACAACTTATAGGTTTCTGCAGTTGACATAAAAGTACTGTTACCATCACGTGTCATGAGCACTAGTTTGGCTGGGAGCACACAATTCATGTAGGTATTCAAATGATATGATAAGAAGTCATATGACTTTCAGTAGAGGTATTGACACGTGTTACAAAATATACTGTGACGTCCAGTGACAGTTGAGGGAGAGAGAAAGTACACTACCTTATTAAGAAGCTTTCCAGCTTGGACAGGATTCTCTGGCCTTTGCTCTTGTTGCCCAGAATAGACTTGCATTCTTTCACAGCACAGTTGATAACCTGCCAAAAAGTATCTACGTAATTAGTACAGTACATCACCGGGATAGTATGATTTCCTTTTGAAACTGTTGTTCGGACCATTTGGAGTGGGAAGGGGATCAAATGAACACTACCTGTATGATGTCTATGGCAAGGGGGCAGAAACAGTATCCATCTATGATCTCAGGCATATTTCCCTTCTGCCAATCCTTCACTTCGTTCTTTAGAGCTTCATTAAACCAAGTTATTACTTTATCCTGGAAATACAAAGTTATTTTGACATGTTGATTGCCCCTGTGTACTGTAAGCAGGGCTTCCCTCAAAAATTAGTTTCAATGCTAGTATCGCTCAGCCACTAAACCATGTTTGTCTGAATTATAAATTAACTGAAGACATGAGATCAATCACAAGTATCAAACAAGTTCATTAGCAGCTTTGTCTGGTAACTGTTTACCTCTTTGTGTGCTAGATACTGTTCCTCTAATACTGCCTGGTCTTCTTCAGGCACAAGGCTTCCCATGGACTCACTGTTAATGTTCATTTTAAGTTCTTTATCTTGCAAGATGGTGCTGCAATAGATATGACAAGGGGGTGTTACAACAGTTCTATACCTACTTGGTTCAAGCCTTACACAGCTGACATTATCCACAGAGCGATTGATTGATTAGTAACACTTTATTGTCTTTGCAAGTTTCCTTGCATCCCAGCATTTCCTAATTAAAACTCCTCAAGAAAAAGAGCACTATAACTTAATAGAGACTCCTTCAAAGATAAATATAGGAAAATAAAAAGTAAATGGATCCCGATGTGTAACTTATTGGATCAACCATCACTTGTTTCCAATGTCCCACTTACTTTGGATAGTAATCATTGATCCAGAACAGAAGATAGGTACAGTCATCCACATCAAGTCCAGAACGGGCAAGCTCTGTTAGTTGTGTGGAGAAGGTTCGGTGATACATGCGTGCGTACAGATTACAAATATCCAAATCCTGTGGGTAGCAGTCTTTCACGTCTCTGACGACCACAAGAAGGTCTTTCTTCAAGCATTTCCCCACCTTACACACCTCCCGCTTCATATCTGTTGACAGGTTGTCTGCACCTTCAATATCTTGTTGCACGGTTGCATTCCTCAACCGTGACTCCACCATCATTTGAAGCAATGAGTTGTGGGTGCTTCGGCACCTAAGAGGACGCCATTCAGGAGGACTGAGACCATCCGGGCGGTCCTCCCATTGGCGGTCTTGCTCTTCCTGTTGCATTACGGCGATCACGGCACCACGCAGAACCTCCAGGTGTTCTCTTGAAGGCGCGGGACTGAAGCTGTCATGAACAGCCATCCATAACTGGACCAGTAGAGTTTGATAGTCTGCATGCAGCTTGTCCTCCTCTTCCCCACTCCTGGTCGGACTCCCCCCCTCAGTCTGTGCACTTTTCTGAGTGAAGAGCTGCTCCTCCAGAGAGATCAGATGCTTGGAGGCCTCTGCCAAGGCTTTCTGACTCAGGTGATCCATGAAGCTTAGAACTACCTCTGGAAGCAAGGCATTGGAAAGACATGAGGATCACACCGTCATGTTTATCATAATGAACTTACAACCGATTTATAATAACAATAAATATTCACGCCAACAAATATGGGATTCATCTCATCTGTCTTTATTGTGGTATTGTGGCTTACTTCATCTCTTCCGTGTAAACGACTATGTTAACCCTTTGCTTTATGATTTATTGATATTATTGGGTTCCATGATATTGGTCAAACTGGACCCTTATCCTGAGTTTTGGATATTTCATTGAAACAGTGGAATATGGAAAATATTCTCCTGTATGCAGACATGTCTTTAAAAAGATCATGTCATGACTATTCTGTGCTCCAAATGAAATATCACACTGGTGGAACAGGTAGCAGACATGTATGTAGCAACAACACATACAGTATAAGATGACATACTTGAATGTGGATGTCATCTGTGGCATGAGAACAAACGTGAATATGATGATGTGTATTTGTGAATTGAACACTAATACCAATTCGACCAATGGAGATTATGCACATCCTTTAGGAAAACCGATGGAGATAGCTTTGACCCATGTCATGGCAACCAAGGGTAATTTCAGACTAAAATATTTAACTTTAAGGTACTACTACTAAATAGCAATACATATAGTAAAAACATGGTAAGGTACATATTAATTACAATGTAAATAAATTGTATTAAGTAGCTTATTCCAAAAAGGCACTGAATCGTGGAGGGTCAAAAAAAGTTATAAAGGGGCAGTTGAAGGTTGTGTTCCCACAAACATGATCAATGTTACCACTGGAAAGCCGAACCTCCTTATGGCATCCTTAGTATCCTTACCACTACACCTTAATGACATGTACAGCGATGTATTGTTGTAAAGGGCAAATTATGTAACTTCAGTGTTGTTAGTATTACTACAGTATGTAGTTGCGCGGAAGTCAATGTTTACCTCAAACATTATACTTTTTGAGAGAGAAAAAACAAAACTATTTTACTGCCAGTATTCATTTGAGATTGTATGAGAAACACATGATAATTCTAAATGCACCCAAACAAGGATTTAAAACATGCGGATAAACTTACCCTTTGGAGGAGGGTTCTCCACTGCATTACTGGTGCTAGGTTTTGGAGTCTTTGGGCATCGCTTAAAGCCAGGTATTTTCAGTTGCTTTTTTATCCTATCCTTCACTGCTCTCAGGTCACTTTCACCGTCTGGTTTTGGGTAAACCATTCCACCGCGAGGTCCGGATCCTTTAGCTTTGGTGGGAACAAAATATAATGTTCTTTACAAAAGCTTATATACATGTGTTTTCAGGAACATGTCTGTAAACTTGTAATATGTCGCCTAATCTATATTACTATGTCTGAGATCTATTGTACTATGTCGCTGTGTACAGTTATAGGCAACGCATTATTCGGTATTATGATCCATTAAAAGTCAAGTAAGTGCGTCAGATGTGTTCCATTTGTTTCCCTACAGTTCTTTTAAATTAAAATTGTCCTTAATATCAATCATACACGAATAAAGCCAGTAGTAGCCGTAATTTCATATTTTAAAAACCTAGATCCATCTCGAATTATATTGTAGCCTACTTGGCTACAAAAACCTGTCAATCATCTTAGTTTGATCATTTAAATTATAATGTTCTTTCTAGCGTAGCCTACAATGTAACCGACCTTTCCTTCTCTTGCTTGGTGTCGACAATGTAACAGCGGTCTGAAGGGACAGTAGTCTAGAGCCAGAGGGTGGAGTATTAATGTGATCTCATCTTCTTGTATGACAAGCAGGGATGTAGTGGGGGCTAAACGCACGTAAACGCCGTTAACGCACCTCCCGATATTCGGTAATAGCGTTTATCCACCTCTAAATTGCAGAAATTGCGTTTATCCACCTCTAAATAGCGTTTATGCGCGTTTACGCACATCTAAGTTCCCTGCGCCTCGTATTCTGCCGTTGGAATAATCCGAAATAAATTTGGTGTAATTTTAAAACACCAAAGACTAAATTTCATATTGTTTAACATTTAAAAACTGTAGTCTGAATCATTTCATCTGCGCTGTAGGGTCTGTGACCCTCCAATCAATGTGTTGCGGCGGCGACACCAATCAGTAGGGAGGACAAACCCGTTTGAGCGTTTTTCCTGAAATACGTTTTAATAGTTATTCCTGGGGAAATTATGGAATTAAATTACATATTAACTATACTGAAATACGTGTGCACAATAATATCAACAATATTTGCTCAATTTAGACGTTTTTAAAGGTTTTTAATTTTACCTCGAAGCTACTTCCTTTAATCAGCAGTTTGTGAAAAAAAGGCTAGTTTTACGACAGTGACTTTGGATGTAGCCTACTTTAACATGTTAGCTGATTAGCCGTTACAAGTGACATATGTATACATCCCCTCTTGTTTGTAAAATACGTAGTCTTAAATACGATGGGAACACATCACTTAAACAATTCTAAAACGTCCGACACGCCAAATGTTGTCATTTTTTGTCAAGCGTCCCTGAAGCTCAAATTCCGAGTCGGAGTTCCATTAAGCTTTTCATTGCAGTGAATGGGTGCGGGCACTCATCGGGCATAAACTCAAATATCTCAGAAGTCCCAACTGGAAAATGTGGGTTTTACAGTCCTGTAGAGGACATTTTCCTGAACAGATTGAAATCAAGTTAAGGATGTGGCATTGAAGTTCAGGTTAGTAGCCAAGGGTGTAAAGACCACTTGGCTAATTACAGACGTCTTAAACCCCAGTACCACATACGGGACTGTATTCACACGGGCATTGGCTCTAATTTGAGTGATAGTTTGTTACATCAATTGAAAAACTGATCTGGGACTTTTGACTCAAGTAGTGGGGGTGCTAGCTTGTCCGTGCTATAGCTTCCTAAACAACCATGGAATTCTACGTTTGAGTTTTTTGGTGGATTTGCTTAAATAGTGACACAGTACATCTGTGTATTAGTTTGCTTAGGAAACGACTCTCATTTACACTTTAAATCACACACTAGACAGACACCAGTGTAACTGTAGTGATGGTACCTATTCAGTACACATTTCTAAGGTTTAAGTTACCTCTTCTAAGACACAAGACAGGTGTTGTCAACATCTACAACAGGCCTATAGCACTGGTAGCAATCTTTTGAGAAAGATTTGATAAAGCAAAGACATGATGAGTGAGTAGAATGATACATCAAGGGAGGAGGTTGATTGAGATTTGGGCTCCGAGACATTATTCTGCCAGACATACAATAGTTGATCATTTGGATCAGTACAGTAAGGCAAATGCTGATTGAATCAGGATCCACGAAGTAGGCTATGTGCACACATGTTGTGGATTAGTTTACCTGTTCGGAATGGATTAATTAGCCATGGATATCAGGCGATTTTTGAAGAGACCATCGAGTGCTCCCACTCCCACAGATGCCCGCAAAAGGCCTCAAGAACAGAGTGATCAATTCACGTTTGTAAACGTTGTTTTGGTTTGCACAACATCGCATCGCGGTGTTGAAACGTGAGACGTCTCAGACGTGAAAGCTCGTCTCTAAAATTAATAATTTATCCACCTCTATTTTTACCCCTACACCACTGATGCCATCAGTGATGGCAAGCAGGGGCATCTTAATAGCTCTTGAGGCCCCTGGGCTATGGACTTTTTTTTTCATTTTTTGAGGCCCCCCACACGCTAATCGCACAATCGCACGAGTTGCTTGTGTTGTTATTTACATTCCGTTGCACAGTTTAGGCTGAAATTCAGTTTTTGTGGTCAAAAGTGCCTTGTGTCAACGAAGGGAACTCAGTGCTAGCCTACGTCACAACGTCAGCACACGTTAGCAACGACACATGGATACAACGTGCATTGTTGTTGCACAGCAAGTATCGTATCGTGCCGTGGTGTACTAGCAGCATTATACATTTAAGCAATTCAAGACTTGCATGTACAGTAAGTAATGTCACAATAAATTATGTATTTAAACTCAAGCTTGTGTTGTGCGTCGCTGTATTCAATGCCACAGCCTAAACTTTGTCAAAAGAAAAGTTTTTAATTTCTGGCGCATTCAAACAATCCCCTCAGTGAAGTTTGGCTAGCAACAGCAGCTAGGCTAGCTTGCTCGTAGCACAATTCAACTTCTCCACGCAGGGCTTTAGACTGAGACCAAAAAGTCGCGTTTGAGGGCATATGTTCATTTAGCAGATGGTACCGTTTGAATCGCGATTCCATCTGAAAAATACTGCCGGTGACAACGTTGTTAGAATAGCTTGTCTCAAAGGGGGTTCAGCTTGTTTCATATTAAATGGACACATCTGCAACCGACGCAAGCACACCCTACAAATTGTACCCTCTCTAGTTTTTGTTACATTTTGTTTAGATAAGGGGGACTGCACATACACCACCAGATGCCACTGTAGAGCAGAGTAATGACACCGCGAATACGGACGTTTATCATCATTGGGTGTGCTCAAGCCTTCGGCGAGAGCACAACCTTTGTTCTCTCACATATTTATTTATTTATTATTATTTATTTTCGCCCCCCTAAGGATCAGTCAATATTTGGACTACATACACAACGGCGGTGTCAAAAGGTTCGTCTTGGTAGCGATTGCGTTGGTTGTATTTTTATTTACGTTCGGTTGCATGGTTTAAGTAGAAATTGCGTTTTTGTGGTGAAAAGTGAAGCTAACAGTGGCTAATTTGCTAGCCACAGTCACTGACGTTACTAACGTCACTACGTCACTAACGTCACAAAAACACGGGTGACTACCTTTGGCAGAACATTCGTTTCGCATCTGTTAACTTGGGGGATAGCTAGGCTAACTATAGCTTTACTGCAAGGCAGCTGCAGAAACGCCACAAGCAAAGAGGCCAGGGTGATAACTATTTACTCATTTTACTTTGTGATATGACACACAATTGTGATGTGTAATGTACAATATAAGCTGATATTATTAAGGAAGTACATCTACTTTCGGAAACAGTAGTCTACTATTTCACTGAAGTATTAGCATCATGACATTAGCCTGTGTTGCCCGGTGGTCTATGATGTAGCGTTATCTGTTTTCAATTGTTAAAATAAACATTCCTCACATATACATTTTCGTTGTAGGGTTTATTCTGACATTAGTAAACTATTTGTTGGTGAAATTACCATTACCTGTGGTTTCAAACCAGTGTAGCTCACTGCAACGCTGTAGCTTACGTGAGACACACTACAAAAACATCTACACTACACAGCTGTTTAGGAAGTCAAACGGCGACAGAACATGTTCGGCACTCCCCTTACTTAAATCAAAAGTCTAACTACTAACCTGAACTTCATTGCCACAGCCTAAACGTTGTCAATCTGTTCATGAAAATAATTAATTTAAGCTTAAACCGTACAACGGAACGTTAAATCCAATTCAACCAACGCAATCGCTACCAAGACGAACACAGCAGTAGTCTAGTACTGTACCGTAGTAGTACAATTTACCAGGGAAGCTTCTCCACACAGGGCTATATCGCATTTTGCGTTGTTACTGACAATGATCGCTACCACTGAGCTTTTTATGAATGAGCGATTTTCCACTAAATAAATGTCAAGCTTATTTACGTTTTGGGGGGCATATTTTCAGTTAGCAGATGGTACTGTTTGAATCGCGATTCCATCTTCTACTGCCGGGTAACGTCGTAGAATAATCTTCAAAGGGGGTTCTTTATTAATGAATGAATGCAATGAGTAGGCTAAATGCCTGAAAATATCATGAGAAGGGAAAAACTTAAAATGACGTTTAAGTCATAGAGATTAGGTCAATTTTTACACCGGTCTGCCCAATTTATTGGGTGTGCTCAAGCCTTCGGCGAGAGCACAACCTTTGTTCTCTCACATATATATTATTATTATTTTTTTTATTTCTTTTTGCCCCCCTAAAACTCAGTCAATATTTGGCCTACATAGACAACGTAGGTGTCAACAGTTTCGTCTTGGTAGCGATTGAGTTGCTTCTATTGGAATTTACGTTCCGTTGCATGGGTTGGGCTTAAGTTAAGTTTTTGTGGCGAAAAGTGAAGCTAACGGTGGCTAATTTGCTAGCCACAGTCACTGACGTTACTAACGTCACTACGTCACTAACGTCACAAAAACACGCGTGACTACCTTTGGCAGAACATTCGTTTCGCATCTGTTAACTTGGGGGATAGCTAGGCTAACTATAGCTTTACTGCAAGGCAGCTGCAGAAACGCCACAAGCAAAGAGGCCAGGGTGATAACTATTTACTCATTTTACTTTGTGATATGACACACAATTGTGATGTGTAATGTACAATATAAGCTGATATTATTAAGGGAGTACATCTACTTTCGGAAACAGTAGTCTACTATTTCACTGAAGTATTAGCATCATGACATTAGCCTGTGTTGCCCGGGCAACACATACTACAGTGGTCTATGATGAATCTGTTTTCAATCGTTAAAATAAACATTCCTCACATATACATTTTCGTTGTATGATTTATTCTGACATTAGTAAACGATTTGTTGGTGAAATTACCATTACCTGTGGTTTCAAACCAGTGTAGCTCACTGCAACGCTGTAGCCTCCCCGAGACACTAGTGTGAGTAGCTAACAAAAACTCCTCAGCTGTTCAAGTCAAACGGCGACAGAACATGTTCGGCACTCCCCTTACTCAAAAGTCTTTCAATAGTTGAAACAATCTGACTACTAACCTGAACTTCATTGCCACAGCCTAAACTTTGTCAATCTGTTCATGAAAATAATTAATTTCAGCCTAAACCGTACAACGGAACGTTAAATCCAATTCAACCAACGCAATCGCTACCAAGACGAACACAGCAGTAGTCTAGTACTGTATTGTAGTAGTAGAATTTACCGGGGCAGCTTCTCCACACAGGGCTATATAGCATTTTGCGTTGTTACTGACAATGATCGCTACCAGTGAGCTTTTTATGAATGAGCGATTTTCCACTAAATAAATGTCAAGCTTATTTACGTTTTTGGGGGCATATTTTCAGTTAGCAGATGGTACTGTTTGAATCGCGATTCTATCTTCTGCCGGTAAAGTCGTAGAATAATCTTCAAAGGGGGTTCTTTATTAATGAATTAATGCAATATGAGTAGCTAAATGCCTGAAAATATCACGAGAAGGGACAACTTAAAAGGACGTTTAAGTCACAGAGATTAGGTCCATTTTAACACCGGTCTGCCAAATGTATTCGTTTTGATTCAGCCTGTCAGCTGCCTCTTGCAGGGGAAATGAGAAGACATCATATTTCATTCTACACTTCACTCGTATTTTGAGTTGTAAATGAGCAGCAAAAAAAAGATGCTTTTAAATCTATGTAATCTTTATAAATAATAAGTAGGCCCGATGCATTTTTATATAAAATATACAGACCCCTGTGCAACCGACGCAAGCAAGCACACCCTACAATTTCCCCAGAAATTGTATCCTCTCTAGTTATTATTTTGTATTATTATTAAGAGGCCCCTGATTGGTCGAGGCCCCGGGCTTAAGCCCAGGTAAGCCCGTGCATTAAGGCGCCACTGATGGCAAGGGTTGGCCACGGGGTTACAAAACGATGTAAGCCTATCAGTTCACTATACCGTCCTTCTCTCGGACCTAGATTCGGTAATGCAGATGATGTTGACTCATCAAACATGCCTGGGTATGTAGCCTACAGTCTATGGCGTTGAGGGGATACTTTCAACTACAAAATTAGCACTCATTTCTATATGACTTTGCAAATGACCCAATAGCCAACTTAAAGACAACATAATAAGCCTAACTAATAGATTCATAAATGTAAATTCCAAAAGGTCAATTCCACACAATGAACAATTCATCAAAAACACCCCGTTTCAAAATCATATAAATGTCTGTGCCATCTTACCAACATCCATCTTCTTAGTCCGCAACATACTTTTGCCAACAAGAGTAGAATAAGGAACGATGCTATCAGCTCCGTGTGATGCTGGTCCTCTGCTGCTGCTGTAGTGACACCACGCCAGGTCTTAGCATCAAAGCATTGAAAGAGGGAGCGCCTTGTAAATTCACTTTCTGTTTCATTTTAACACGCGGCATCTGCAGTCTTAGCTCGTTGCTTCCCCCCCCCCCCCCCCCCCCTACTCTACAGTAGGTAAGAAAGTAACAGCTAGCTGGCGTCAGTTACTTGTAAAATGCATAGAGAATGTTTAACAGTAAAATCTCAATCTAGCTTGCACCTAACTAAGTTAACATATTTGAGTGTGCTAACATTAGCAATAACGTCAGCAAGTTTGAGGTGTATGCATAGGCTAACCATTAAATTAGCAGCACATTTCCCGTATTTAACAATGATTAAACATGGACTTACCTGAAAGTGATGCACAAGTTGACATTGTCCA
The DNA here is from genome assembly GCF_038355195.1 of Osmerus mordax. Classification (NCBI taxonomy): domain Eukaryota; kingdom Metazoa; phylum Chordata; class Actinopteri; order Osmeriformes; family Osmeridae; genus Osmerus; species Osmerus mordax. Next base: position 12,143,429 of record NC_090057.1, on the reverse strand, counting down.
GGGTGTCTTAGATGTCATGTGCCCCTGGGCAAGTGCCCAGTTGCCCTAATGGTTAATCCGGCCCTGGCTCTTTTCTCCTGTGAATATTAACTATAGTAGGTATTAGCTAACCACATTGGCGACTGTGAAAACGATAGACTGCTGCAGAAATGTCTAACGCTACAACAGCTCTGTTTTCAATCATGTTGAGTCCCTTACGGAAACAATGTGGCTGAGGATAGGAATGTATTTTACCATTAGAAAAGTATCAGAAAATCATATTCTTCCTTTCTCTCTTTAAATATTTCTTATTAATCTATATGACTCAGTCTGACTGCTGTCTCGAGTTCCACTGGTAGGTCATAGGCTGCGATTACATTGTCTTGATCAGGGCTGGATTAACCATTAGGGCAACTGGGCACTTGCCCAGGGAATCATGACATCTAAGGAGCCCTGGACAATGTCAACTTGTGCATCACTTTCAGGTAAGTCCATGTTTAATCATTGTTAAATACAGGAAATGTGCTGCTAATTTAATGGTTAGCCTATGCATACACCTCAAACTTGCTGACGTTATTGAAAAAATTCGCAAACTCGGGTAAAACACAAACATACAAACAGAACAGTAACTGCCCTCAGACATCTGGGGGACGTAACAAGCATGTTACATTTAAGTCCTTGTAATGAGAGTCAGTTACAAGGTTGTAAGGCTTGAGTGAGTTAAGTCCTTGGGTCAGATGGCTGAGCGGTTAGGGAGTCGGGCTATTAATCAGAAGGTTGTTGGTTCGATTCCCGGCTGTGCCAAATGACGTTGTGTCCTTGGGCAAGGCACTTCACCCTACTTGCCTCGGGGGAATGTCCCTGTACTTACTGTAAGTCGCTCTGGATAAGAGCGTCTGCTAAATGACTAAATGTAAACGTAAGTCCTTGTAATGAGAGTCAGTTACAAGGTTGTAAGGCTTGAGTGAGTTAAGTCCTTGTAATGAGAGTCAGTTACAAGGTTGTGAGGCTTGAGTGAGTTAGTAAGTCTTATTAACACAAATGAACATTGATAAAAGGCACATTTATGATTAAATCACAACCCTAACCCTTCAAGAATTCAAATATGGAACGCTTTATTGGCACTTTATTCATCCATCCAATGTGGATGGATGAATGCCATAGTTCTCTCTCCCTCTCATCTCTCTCTCACTCAGTAGACACTCTGGCACTTCTAATGTTGCTGATGTTGCACTCAGTTAAACCACAAGAAAGCCCATGAAAGTACAGGGATCTCTTGGATTTCACAAACTCATTTCAATAATTTTTCTTTTCATTTTCATTTCCTATTTAAAAAAAATGCATTTATCTGAAAATACATGATAAACATTTTTATTTTCACAAGACTGGCATCTACCTCATACAAATGATGGTAACTAAGGAGTTCTGATCAGTTACACATTTTTTTTTGTTGGAAGACAAAGTGGGCATGTGGATGAAGACATTGCATATCTAAGATAGTGGCAGACAAAATATGTGTTTTGTGTAGGGTCAAAGTTTGTGAAAATCACAAAACTGTGGACATAACTACTGTAAGATGTTAAACTGGTTCCCTTCAATATCTTATGCTGCATCTCTCCCATTGGAAAGCAGAGAACAATAGTCATGTCTGATGATTTGTTTTATTCTTATAGTTTCACTAAATGTACTTCCTTTTGGTGAAAAATATGAATGCCTTTCACACATACATTGACTCATTAATTGGTTGGCATGGGCGTGGGGTCCTATACAAGACCAGTTTGTTGTTTCCTTTACAACATCTGATTTTAGTATAATGGTACAGTCTCTCTCCATTTGGGTCACTATTGAGTTAACCTAGAACAACACAGAAGAAAAAAATTGAATGCAAAGGGATTCCAACTGAATCTTTGGGTCCACACCCAAACAGGCAGCAACAAGACATTTTTTCTCTTTCATGGCTTTACAGGGAACTAACTCTCAGTGAAAGAGTTACTCAATCCCTTGATAAAAGTATTTCCATGGATGTTTTGTACTTTCTGTGTTGAGGATCTGACTCAATTGTCATTGCTGCCATTCAGATCACCACAATATGTGATTAGATACTGTACACTATACATTATGATGAATGCCCTAAGAGGAATTTTTACATCCCAAGGGTGAAAAACGATGAAAGAACAAAATGCTGTCTGTGAAAAATGTCAAACAATATTAGGTAGGCTTTGTGCTAAATAACATTTCATTAACAAGGAATAGCTTTTAATGACTGAGTTTTAAACTGCTTAACTGCATTGCTCCTTGAAAGTATGGAAGTGCACTGACTGTGTGCGTGCCCCTGAAAAGGATCTGTGACCTAAAGGTTAAAAGGTCGGGAAAGCAAGTCAGACCTCACATTTGAATTCACTGAATAATGCAATTCTGCGGACAAACCATGTTCCATGTTGCCTAGTCAAAGTAAGGGAAACACTTTCATTGGTCATGAAGATGTATATAACCCTACATTTGGTAACATCTAGCTTTTATGACTTCCACACAACTAATCCTAATCTCCCCTGCTGTCTTCATCATAATAATTTTCGTAATAGTCAAACACATCATTTCAAGGGGAGGTTCTTGGTTCAGTGTAACCCATTGGTTATTGGCTGGGAAGTAAAAACATGCAGCAGGCAGAGTGATGTGTTAATGTGTGAGAAGCAGGAACATGTAAGTGTCAGAATCACTAGCTAGCTGGATTTGAAGATGGTGTTGAAGTGCACGTACAGTAGAAAACGAAATAAAACATTTGGAACTCTGGATAATCTGGAATTATGCCAGAGCCACAGAGCCAGGCCAACATAGACAGAGTTTAATCAGCAGTTACTGATAGAGCATGACAGGGACGTGCACAGACATTTGGAGGGGCACAAATGACATTTTAAAGAAATAATGAAATTCAATGAAAAGACTTAACCCCCCAAAAATATGTAAGATACAATAATATTCCTGTAAAAAAAATCTTGGATGCCAAAGACCTTTGCACCGTACAGTATATCTACAGTGAACTGCAGTAAAATCCAACGACATACTGTATAGTGGTTGGTTTACAGTCTGAACAATACAACCCTTAGGCACTTTAATGTGTGTGCATGTGTGTGTGTTTGTGTAAAAGACAGAAAGCCCTTGCTGTGTGTAAAAGCATGGAATTTTCTCTGACAAATCCTCTATCTCATGGATTTTGTATGCCGCTTGCACAAAATAAAAACCAAATTAATATATTTTCTTTGGGTTAGGGTTAGGGTTGTCCTTCAGGCAACACGACCCCCCCCCCCCCCCCCCCCCCCCCCCAGTCTCAAGCAGAGAAGACTGCTGATGTTCTCATGATTTCAAAGCCTAATTTAACATACTTGTCAGTGTTTTTTTTCACTCGAATTTGGATGGGTAGTTAACAACACATTCTTCTGTGGTGTGATGAACTTAAAACTCATTTTCAATTCCACTTTACAGGATCTTTAATAACCTGCTGTAAGACAAAAAAAGAGGAAGGAAATTCTGGATTTAAGCAATAAAAGTATTGTTACCTCTTTTTCATGTTTCATGTTTGGCGTGTTTTGCAATGACCAATTCTTAAAAAAGACAATTTTACAAGTTCCCTAAAAATGTTGACCAAAACCAACTATAATCCTTTTCCTGTTTTCCCATTGTACCCTCTACAGCTTGGTCATTTCCTTTCTCTCAAGTGACAGATTAATTGTTTTGGGGCCTCCCTGCAGAATGTGTGGGGAAAACAATTTACATTGTATCGCTTTTTTGTAGAACCCACATGATAGGTCCACTGGGAGAGACACTTTTAACACAGTCTGAAGAAAAGGGTTGTGGTGAGGTGAGAAAGAATACCAAGTCCTTGGTTAGAGAAGGGAAATGTTAAACCAACTTTCCACTTCCATTCCATTCATTTTCCATTTCAGGTACAAAAGAGCAGGAAGGAGCTGTACACATCAACATCAGTGTCATGTTAACATATTTAATGAGAGTTTGACTTCTGTTTTCTTACTCATTGGGATAGATTTTACATTCCCATTTTACATTACATTTAATGTTAAATGTTGCATACCTCAAAAGTCACATAACTGCATTCACAGGCTTGTTATGTGCTGAGGATTCAATAGTGCATTACAAACAACTCTCGCAATTTAACTTTATTTTGTGTCGTCAATGACATGCAGAATGACACGTTTTTTAGTCAAAATAAGTATTCATCCCCCTCTTAAGGAAAATTGTGAAAGTTCAGCCTGATTTCATCAACACGACTGCATTGTTTACGTGTAATTTTACAGATCTTGAAAACATAATTGTGTTTTTTACTCTCAGGCCCGCTCAATGACCAATTGTTGTAAAAGGTGGAAGTCGGGAAACATTGAGAGACCACTGTACATGACGGTTGGTAATATTATCTTTAAACTGCATCTCATTTAAATGGACTGCATTTATATAGCGCTTTTATACCTTAGCGGCACCCAAAGCGCTTTACAATGTTTGCCCCATTCACCCATTCATACTCACACTTACCGACAGCAGCGAGCTACCATGCAAGGCGCCGGCCTGCCCATCGGGAGCAACTTGGGGTTCAAAGTCTTGCTCAAGGATACTTCGGCACATGACCTAGGAGTCGGGGATCGAACCGCCAACCTTGCGATTAACAGACAACCCTCTCTACCCCCTGAGCCACAGCCGCCCCAAAGCTGAGCTGTGTAGCCCTTGTCTGAACACTAGAGGGTGATAAAGGCATAGCCAATGACATTTTTGGGATCTCTTGACCAGTAATTCAACTCTATGATGATATCGGACATTTTAAATGTGCATACTTTTCCCATTCTTTGGAGCATCACCCAATATTGACACGTAATGATCACAATAATGAATAATGTTGCGAGACAAAATATTGTATTCGTTTCATTTATTACGTATGTCATATAGATCCATGAAATCATCTATAGGGCTTCAGGTCAAGAGTTGAGCATTAGTGCTGCCTGTAAGAGAAAGAATAACAAAGTTCTGTGCCAAAACCTTAAAACAAAGAACCAGATACTTTAGGAATTTAAATTGATCAAATGAGTGTAAATACTACTGATGTCACAGAGATCCGTTTGTGAGAGATATAATGAGACACATCGCAACGGTAATGCCATAGTTGTCAAAGGGAAATTACCTGTAAAATCTGAATGTCAAAATAGACCAAATAGTGATTGCTGGTCAGTGGTGAGTACACTTCATCATAAGAGCTCAACATTTTTTGATTAACAGGATATGGAAAAGGTCAAGATTGGGGGTTAAGGGGAGAGGATTAGCTTGATTTTAGAGCCTACAATGTCCCAAGATATGCTTGATAACCAAGATGATTTCTGGGCGAAAATAATACATTTTGGCAAATTTTTCTCCCATCTTGTCTCAAAGTCCGCCTTTACAGCCAATTTATCGTGAAAGGATTCTGCTTGTTATGTATCTAATGTGGAAATGGGAATCTACTTATGTCCTTAACATTTTACAAGAGTGCTAATGAGAGGCTGTGGGGACATTGTTTTACAAAGGTTAATGATTGTTCGAATGGAGACTGTACCCTTATCAAACACTTTCTTATCTTCCTCAGACCTAGCAATTAGTCTTTGGGCAATTAACGTTCGAACCATGCTGCCCCTCGTATTGGTTTCTTAGGACCACTTGAGAGAACATTCTGGGCTTTCTAATGATGTGATGAGAACTATGTCTGGAATTGCCATTGTATTGTAGTTAGTAAGAGGTCAAATATGTTCAACAATTTCAGCAAAAAGAAAACGTTTTCTCCCTTATGAAGATGATGTGTAAGCTAATGAGACCCTTAGAGGGTGGTTGAGCAACACAGACAGCTCAGTGCCAGTGGAATGTCCATATAAGATTTTGGAGCAGCCCGCTACTTTCCAAACAATTGTGTTCCAGCAATATTGTTCCAGCCAATCAGCGATGCATGTCTTCCTCCTTGGCTTATTTAGTGAAATCACTGTCAATCAAACTCAAGCTGGAGGAAATCTCGGAAGTTCAGATAAGAATTGGAGACGCTGTTCCTTAGAATTTATTTTAAAACTTTACCTACTGCAGCTTTAATTAAGTTATAGATGCTTAACTATAACACAGATACAATTTTATTTTCCTTAAAATGTTTTTTTTTAAATCCAAATATCTATGTTATATAAGTTAAAAAAAAGAAAGAAAAGCTGGTCATTTGATGGTCATGTTGTCAAATAAACCAAGTTAGTTTATGGATGATAATACACATCGCAAAAGGTAATGGTCGCGTTTCCCAGACTCGTTAAGAAGCTCTTATCTTGGAAACGCGGCCAATGTTGGTCGTGGATAGAACCTGAGAGGGTTAGACAGACAGACAAGTTATTACAGTAGATTGTTGGAACACAGCCATCCCGAGGTCCACGAAAATGTAATTGCATACTACATGGAAAATTGATGTGTGGAAACCTACAATTTATATGCAGATCTAAGGACCTATATCTTAAATAAACAAAGACACTGTTTGCTGTGTGGTTGAGCTTAGGGGATGCCCTGGGGAGACCTACACCCATTGTAAACAAAGCTATGAAACAGAAATGTTTTTACGTGAACGTTCTCACAGAGATACCGTAAACTGCAAATGGACAGAAACAGTGTTCTTCTGTAGAGGTGAGGGTGTTTGGACGTTTCACCAGGCAATAATGGCAGGAAGCAATGAATGTGTTGATCTTGACCCTCATGTACAAAGTCACATTTAAGTTGGGAACAGCATGAAAGGAGATTCAAATCAACATGATGATTTAACATGCTACAACCAATGCCACAAACAGATCGTGATCGAGCGTGAGAGGAAAAGGATAAGGAGAGAAAGAATCTAATTGAAACGATACGACAATGAAGGGCAGAAAAAGTAGAAGCTTGAGAGACTAACAGAGGAAGACAAAACCACTGATTTGAAGGAACAGATAAAGAGGGGGGGGGAGAGGAAGAGGATGATTGACTGGAGGAGGAAGGCAAGGAAAATGCACATCCTCTGAGGATGGAGTTAAAGGAAGAGTTTAAGGACAAGTTGAACAATGCCGTGACTGAGGAGGAGGAAGACGTTAAGGAATTCAATAACAATTGTGTATGGAAAATATTAAGCTCAAGGCTTATTTATGCTTGAAATGGCAAGTGTTACGCATGCCAAATAATATTTGGTGTCCTAACAATATCTTAGCATGTACTTTAGAGCATGTAACTGCATCACAGAATGTGGTACATTTGGTTCTTCTGCATTTTTGGAACTGGTCAAAGTTTTTCCTGAATAGAGTTTAAGTAGAAAATTGTTTATACTTCCAACCAGTGGATGTTGTGATGTCAAAAATGTCAATTGCTTATGCCTTTGTTAAAAAAAATCATATTTAAGAGCCTTTAGGAACATAACACCCAATCGAGATTCAATGTTAATGAAAGTTAAAGGGAGAATTAATAATACATTCATGAATGTAAGTTTCAATTTAGGTTAGCCTACCAAAAGCAATGAATTACAAACACTTTCTCTCTTTAACCCCCTAGGAAATTAAAAGGCGATGGACTTTGACACAAGAATAATATAATTTTTTTTCCATGTTAATTTTGTTTTTGTTAAGCCAGTAATTAGTCTAGTCATCACTAATAGGTGATTTAAATTGCCAATTTGTTCCAATCTGTAGTCTTTAGACATTCATACTGTATTCCAGTTTTTTTTAATTGTACAATCATTGTGCAAGACATGAAAGAATCAAAACAGCTGTCATGTTCAGTGTTTGGCCTTTGTATGAAATGACTGTCTGAAGTTAGAGACCCATCAACATCCACAGATTCATGTAATACGGACTTCCAGTGGACAAAGTCCGAGGTTACTCATCTTGGTTGGCCGCCAGACCTTGTGTCCATCCTCAGGAAACGGCTGTGGGACGATTGGGCCTTTCTGTGGCAAAATGGGCATGGAAGATTGAGGTCAGGCCTTTTGTGACCTGGAATGATGTTGTGAATGAATCCTTCACCTTGGCCTAGTACTTTGATTTAAATGGTTGCAATACAGGGGGCAATCACGAGCAACATTTTAGAAATGGGGGTCTTTGTGGCCAATCCAGCCTGCTCGATTTGATCTCAATGGATGTGTCCTGTTTTAAAAGCCTGAGGTGTTGTTACATTGTTTGTCTTTTACCGTCCTCCGTCTGAGAGAGAAAGAGACCGTAACAACCCTCCTACGAACATATCTTTCATGTTTCGAAGAATAGCAGTACAATCTACTCTCACAACTACGATTAAACTGCACTCCTATTTCAATAAATGTGTTCAAGCTACTGTAGATACTCTGACACAACCAAAGGTCTTGATAAATATATTGACACAGGATATTTCAATGCACACAAAGATTGACAATGACTGATCATTTAATACTTGCTTTAATGAAATACCTGCTGTATTCATCAGGATGACATTGTTCTCTAGCTACCCAAACCAGAACACACTCATTAGATTTGTAAAAGAAGAAACTGATTGTCAGGCTAAACTACTGATCAAAATTATATATTTTATATTGTCAAGTAATTGCAAGATATTCTGAGAAATGGTCAAATGAATCAGTCACTTGCCCTCATGAATTATGACGAGAACTTAGGCTTTTAGCATAGATGCTAATCTTGCTTGTAAATGGGGGTCACGTTGAAAGTTTCTTAAGGTCAAACGGAACATAAGAAGATTGCCCTGAACAATTGGTGCATTCAAGTTCCATTCAAATCATTGAATTTGAATGTCTCACGCGAATATTCAAGACAGAATGTCAAAGCTGGTGGAAAAGCCAGTCGTGGAGGGGTCAGCAGGTGAAAATGTGAGGGAGAGAGAAAGACGCCATGGAGAACAGATGATAGGCAAACGAGGCATGACGAGTGTCTTCTTGTTAGCACATGGGCCTGGTGACCGCATGCTCATCCTTCTAGTCTGCATCACACACTGCAGACGACTATTTTTGTCTTCCTTGTAATGCTCAACTGTCTGCTCCATGAATCTGAACTTGACCTGCTTTCTATGTGTCAGTGTTCCAACAGACTGTGTTTTGGTTGCAAATTCACTATGTGTTGTGATTTACAGTATTCATATATTTTTTGTCTTATGTTACGACTTGAATAAAAATGGTTCAAATTTCCCTCTGTGCATGGCTTTGGATGAAATGTAAATGAATGCATTAAATAAGTTCAGACTAATACTGCAGTTTATTGAATTATATTTCAACATAAACAGTAATGATTACAATTGGAAACCCATGAAAAAAGTACTCATTTGTTTTATTGTAATAAATAATGCATTCAACTTGAAAGAATTAAAAGAAACATAGAAACGGTGGCATCAGCTTTTTCATGTATGATAGCATCAGGCTGTTGAAACTGAACCACAGCAAACATCTTTCACCTAACAGAAATGCTTATTTAATTGAAGCGCTCAGTACATCTAGGTTATATCAATGAATCGAATCATAGCTGCATGCATTCGGAGCATACTGAGTGAATTCAGCATTGTATCCTAGGTGTTTTCTGCAGTACATACTGTACTGCACAACAAAACTGCTAAAGATCAAAGGTTATACCTGAGTGAAGAAAAAAGACTGCTCTCCAGTACATGTAAACACACAAAAACATGTACAAACACACACACACATACATGCACTCTATTAGTGTAAAATTGGCTTTTCATCTATATTCAGATGCTTAGTTGACTCTCGTAAAAACCTTGTGTGGCTTTGCAATTTCTTTCCATTATTGCCTTCACAATACGCCATCGGTCTACAGTATCTATAAATAGTTGCATTCTGTTCAAGGCCACTCTTACCTTGAGTGCAGTTAAGATTACTTGTTTGACTCAACTTGCAATTATAAAATTAATTAATTGAATGTCTTGAGGGTACAGTTAGATTTAGTCTTTTTCTTGATTGCATCACCTAAATATGGTTCCTTTGGTATTCTAAATTTTTCTTCCAAAAATACTTGAACATAAAACCATTGTCACCTTTTAAAAGCTGATTTGAGATGTGAATTATGTGGGAAACAGAACAAAAACTCAACATGAGAGAATAGGCCAGGGGTCTGAATACTTTTGCAAGGCACTGTATATGAAAAACTGACGGGTGACAGATATGAAACAATTTACTTTGAAAAAGTTAGTGCTTTAACATAGCACGATAATTCACATGACTGGAGAACATAATTATGAAGTGAGATCAGTCCTTCGGAGCAAGTCCCAGAGAAATAAATCAGCCAAGGTGACCGTATCCACGGCGATGCCACTCTCATTAGAGCTGCTTGACCGCAGACTATGTCATTGTCCGGATGTGCCCGTCATCTGGGGGCGGGAAAGCCAGGGGTGGTTTCTCTCCTCCTTTCTTGCTCTCTCTCTCTCTCTCTCTCTCTCTCTCTCTCTCTCTCTCTCTCTCTCTCTCTCTCTCTCTCTCTCTCTCTCTCTCTCTCTCTCTCTCTCTCTCTCTCTCTCTCTCTCTCTCTCTCTCTCTCTCTGCCTCTGCCTCCTCCCATCCTCCTATGCTTGCTCACCCAGCGAGCAGTGAGGAACTATGATAATTGTCATAGTAACCAGAAGGCAGTCCCCTAATCAGCCTCCTGGCGTGTGGCCGTGTGTGTGGCCTAATCTGAAAGGCTGGCATACCCTCATGTAGATGTGCTCATTATCATCTGCAATCGAAAAGTCTTTGTCTGGTCTTCTCCTTTGTCTTGTGTGTGTCTGTGTGAGCTTGCCTCCATACACAACCACACACGTGTGTATGCATAGTGCGAACAGGTATTCATACTTTGGTTAACATTTCACAGTTCATTGTGTCCCCTTTGAGATGATGTATGACAGACACAGACTGTAGACGCAGACCATAACTAAGTGTCAAATGTTCCACGTTGGGAAGGTGTTGATTGGGCGGAGTCTCTGTAGTACCCTTTAGGCCTGTTACTGTATAACTAACAGGAGCGTTCCTTTGGCAGGAAATGTCCTTTATGGAAAAGGCCAGGAAGTAAAGGATTTGCATATGCATGCTAGCGAAATAAATTTGAATGATTTATCTGAGCCACATTTCAGACCCCAGATGGCATGAGATACTCAGAAAACATCTGCGTAAATGAACAAACTCAGATGAAAATTAAATATAAAGTCATTGGCGGCAAATTATTCTTTTGTACATTTAAAATGAGATTACCCGGCAACTCTCTTGTACATGATAGACGGTCGCATGGGTCCTGAAGTGCTCACTTGCACTTGACAGTTCCAGCAGGACAAAAATAGGACGTTGCAATGGTGTAGCGCCACAGTGGGAATGTTATCCATCACATATGGCTTCTGAAGTCTCCTCAGGAAATCCATGTTTGCACGCTGGCGAGATGAAAGCAGAAAAAGGTGAATGCGTGCTAAATGAGCTCACAAGCGATACAATTTCATCTTTTTGATCGCTGACAATTTCCCATGTGAGTCGAGGCTCTATTTGCATTCATTTGATCTTGATGGCAACGTTTTGTGTTTTGTTTGTGGTCATAAATTTCAGATGAGATGTTGCAGACATGAAATGTCATGGTTTGAACTAGAAATATAGTTCAGGCTCATTTTTGTAGGGCAACCCGCCATGGTGCATGGGCACACAAAATCTAGTAAAAATGTGTGTGTGTGTCTGTGTGGTGTGTATGTGTGCCTATGCATGTGTGGCAGTGCAGGGGCACAGCAGACAAGGTTAAGTATAGAGGCTGATTAGAATGTATACATTTTAATCTGGCCCTCTCTTTGTGTCTTCTCTCTTTCTTCTCTTACTCTCCTCTTTATCACTTTATCATTCATGCACACATTCTATCTTTGCCTCAGAACAGTCCCTCTTCCACACCCCCCTCCTCCCTCATCTCCCCCTCACTGCTTTTGATCCCGTTTCTCTTCCCCCCCCCCCTTCCTTATCTGCATATTAAAAGTGTGCGTGCGTGTGTGTGTGGGGGGGGGGGGCATGGGGGTAAGGGATACTGTGAAAGCGAGATCATTTACGTGGGATTCAAATTGGTTGACCCCGTCTTTTGCTCGGCGCTCGCTCTCTCTTTCTCCAGCTCCGTCTCTCCCTCTTTTTCGGTTTCCCTCTAACCCTGTAACTTCATCTCTCTCGGTCGCTCGCTCTCTCTCTCTCGCTCTCTCACTCTTAAAACCCCTTTTCCTCATCTCTTTCTCACACTAACAATCTTTTCTCGATTTGCTTCTCTTGATGAGGTTGTGATGGCGACGGTGATTGACTATGCATATTCAACAGGCCTCTCTTGTACCTGACCCCAGACAGGAATTATTGCAGCTTCCTCAGTAACAGGTGGATCTGGCAGATGTAGCAGATGTATTTACCAAAGGTTAACACACTGGGCCATAATCTATCTATTAATGGATTTAATAAGATAAATGATTCTACAGTGATTATGGTGGACCATCCATTTTTAAACCTTGCTTCTCTGTGGTGGTTTAGTAGTCTGTTTGGCAGTTCATTATTAACCAAAGCTACCATAGTCACCATAGTGAAATGGACGGAACAATTGAACCATGTCAACCCAAAAAAAAAAAATACATTTACAAAAAAAACTGTAATAAGTTGAAGATAAAGCCATATAATGGCAACACCTGTTTCTGCATTACAGCATTAAAGAATATAGTCTTCTCGGTCCCCCAATATTGATCACTGGTCATGAAAGCCTCATCCACCTCCCCTCATTTAAAAAAAAAGTTTGTAAAATGTGTTTTTAAGTGACTTACAAAACACTCACACTTCTGGCTGTAAGCTTTCTTTCCATCCTAATCAGTTATTTGACTGTTTCCATGAAGGGTTCAACAGTGATACTATATTTGCAAAACGTTAAAAACAAATGGTTTCGAAGGTTTGTCGTGATAAATTCATTGGAGGAGGAAATCCGCAGCTTGTGCTGTGCTAGCGCTGTCTAGAAGAGCCTCCAGCTGTTTCCCAATACGGATGGAGGAGAAGGTTCAACACATCGTAGCGATGACAATAATGAGGTCCCCTCAGATTTGATTGGGAGGAAGGCAACACTTGGGAGTTAAGCAGGCTAGCTGTGCCGAATAAATAAGTGAATTCATGCAGCAGATACTTCATTGGAATGCTAAAGGTTCAAGAAGTGGGGAACTGTTGTTGAACTGCTGTTGACAATGCAAGACAAAATTGTTAAACAAAAATGCAGTCGGCTATTTACCCAGTACTGCTTGCGAACATTATGATTTTGCTGATTAGTTACTATCTAGTTAGCAGGGAGTATGAAGGGAGATCAGTCCTTTGGAGCAAGTCCCAGAGAAATAAATCAACCAAGGTGATTGTATCCACGGCGTTCCCTTAAAACAAATTCTCCTGGACTGGGGTTGCTCTGCCCTCTCAACCTGAGGTTCTGTTAACAACAGAGATGAGGAGGTTTACTTCAAAGGAATCAGCCTGAAAACAGCACCTCCTCAGACAAGCAAGAAAACCGCAATCCTCTGAAAATCCCCCAAAATACAATTACTTTTGAATTGTCCTCTGGGTCCTTGAAGAGGTTGAGGTCTGGGAGATTCTGAACATAACCCAGAGAGGGATGCTGGGACGTCTCGTAGCTGCCTGCAGATGTTGCCACTTCGGATCAGTCTGCCTGTCGTTTAGATGTCTGGGGAAGATTACAGTAAAGGAGAGAAGTGTGAAGCGTGTGTACCAGATATCACACTTGGCGGGCACTTGTCAGAAGGCCTAAGTGTGCTTCTTTTTGTGACTGTGCGCGTGTGTTCACTTTTGACACGATCTCTGCGTATCAGCAAGAGCAGAAGAGGCATCTGCATCCCTTACCATGTCAATATGTGTGTGTGTGCATGTGTGTCATTGGGTGCATGTGCATTAAAGATGTACACGAGCCGCCAAAGCCAATTGGACCTCTGAAGGAGCTGGAGAGATACGCTGTAGAGATGAGAGAAACCATCCACCGTACGTTGGACTTTCCACAAACGGAGCTTTCTGGAATGCTGGTGAGAAGAAAGCCATTGCTGACAAACGAAACATACCAAATCCCATGTGGAGTTGACGTAAAGGCCCGCTGGAGGAGGGAGAAAACATATGATGAAAGATTCTCTGGTGAGAATCAAATACAGACATGCTGGCCAAAGCATGTCTCTGGAGGGGTTTACAACCAAGAACCTGAATGGCTAGGGCTTGAAATAGCTGTTCCCCATACAGTGTTGATGTCACACTTACACATGGATGTTGGGTCTAATCTTAGGCACACGGCTTGTCAGTCTACCAGCACAGCTGGACCCCCCCTTGTTTCTTTTCTTGTGCTTTCAGGGTGAGATGTTTATTTTGAGCTGTCACAGCAGAGTGTTTTGCCCGTGTGTGTGCGCGCTTGAGTCGGCACGCGTGTGAGTGTGTGTCTGTGGGGTTGTCTCTGTGCCTAAGCCTGTGTGTGTGTCTGTGCTTGTGTGTGTGTGTGTGTTTCCTATCTTCCTTCTGTCTGTCAGATTGCAACCGCTAGACCAACCCCAATTAGCCCCTGGGTGGCGTGGTGGAGAGCTTGTGGATAAGGGGGAGTGGGTGGGGTGTGAGGGGGGGGGGGGGGGCAGAGGGTGGGGGGGGACAGAGGGGGTGGCACCCTAGACACCCTTCCTTGTCTTCCAGACACATTAAAAAAGAGTGTTGATGTTTGTCTGCAGAGAGGTCTTTGAAGGGCCCTTAGTGGGTCATTAATAGCCCTCTGGTTTCTCTTTTTTCCCCTTTCTCGCTCTCTCTCTCTCTCTCTCTCTTTTCTCTCTCTCTCTCTCTTTCTCTCTCTTACTCTCTCTCTCTTTCTCTCTTGCTCTCCCCCTCTGCCAGCACCTGTGTCTCTGAAGAGAGAAAGATTGTGAGGAAGATGGATGGATGGAGGACATGCTGAAATATTCATAGGGATGAGGGATGTGGTCCAGATAAGGCTTCTCTCTGGGGAGGTGTTGTTGAGGCAGCCATGTCTCTGTCTGTGTGACCAGTGTAGGTGAGGGCTTGACTGATGAGGACAGGAAGGTTGTCAACAGTTGAAGGGATCTTGTGCTGACCCTGGAGATGAATACACCAGTTAGTGTCTGAAAATACATCCAGGGTTCTTTTTCAGTTCAATTCCCGAAGAATTATTAGCTCCTGTCGTTGACGCCACTCAGATCATTGGCACTTGTGTCCTTGTCTAGAATGTTGTAGGCTAGAAGATGACATTTCTGGCCGCGATAACCTCGGCTCCGTACAATAACACAAGACTCTATCCCATCTCAAATCTCCTGAGAGGCCAAACCTTCTGGTCGTAGTTATCATATTGTGTGCTGGCCCGTGTGGTGTTTCATGACCCAGAACGAACAGGAGCACTGTGTGTACTTCTGTTTCTCTCTCTTTCTCACATGCCAGGAAAATCTCTGCGGTTTTATGGCTGTGAACTTGCCGCACGGCAGACTTACCAATTGAGTAACACCTAAGTGTACGAAGTATACCACAAAGTGAGCTAACTACTTTCAGTGCACATGGAATACCTGTGTTGCAGTGACACGTGTACACCATGGTACAGCGGGTGGGGCCTCCAGGGGTAGGTGGTTGTGAATATGGATCTTGTTTTGGAAACTAGCCCTAAATTCGTTAATTAATTAGTAACTTAATATTGCGATATGATAGATATAGCACACAAACAGGGTGTGGAGGAAGCAGAGGCTGAAGTATTTCATGAAAGTTACAGCCTAGTATTAACACAGAATATTTGTGGCATGTGAATATTTTTTGCATATAATGTATTCATATACTGTGGTAGACGTCAGGGAGAGGTGAGGGAGTGGTGATTGATGGAAGATATCTGGCAGACCAGGGTGTGTCTCGTTGAGTGACTAATCGATTGGGTGTTTGCATATAAGAAGGGAGCGTGACCAGAAACTGTGACGTATGTGACGGATTAAATATACATCTGTGTTGAAATTGGACTGTGTGTGCCAGTTTGTTTTTGAGTTTGATGGTGTGGAAACCCCACACCCCTTAAGATGCTACATACATACATACATACATACATACATACATACATACATACATACATACATACATACATACATACATACATACATACATACATACATACATACATACATACATACATACATGCATACATACATACACACACACTCAAGATGGAATATTCTGAAAATTTACACAGACACTCACATTAGAACATACACACAAGCACACACTTTTTGCACAAAAGAAAACACACAAATTGAAGCTTTAAAAACACATCTGAACACACTTGCTTCCCGAGTGTTACGTAAGAGGCATTTCCTCAATAAGCTCTGCCAGGAGGTGTGACCCATCTTTGGCTGCTCTCAGCTGGAAGAAACCCCTGGGTTTGACATTTCCACTGCAAATATCAGCTTCCACCTCTGTGTGACAGATGGGAGGATGGTGGGGGAGCTGGCGTGAACTTTGACTCAGCATGAAGCTTCTGGCCCCAGCGGGCCAGTGTCACACAGACACACACACGCACTTAGGCACAGACACACACACGCACTTAGGCACCCACGCACTGCGGCACAGACACACACGCAGGCACACAGGTACATGCAGCTAGCATGCCAGCAATACAGAATTGTCGCGCAGCTACTCAGACTCAGACAGAAACACACACACACACACACAACTCTCACGGTGTATGTCTCCAGCACGGTACGTATGTGGCCTCACGCTGAGGATTGAAATGAAACGTAAGGTCACCTGGCGCAGGGTCGTGAGAATGTACAGGTGTGACGTGTGTGATTCCGCCTATTCAACCAGTGAACAGGAAGGGGTCTGCTTGCTTTGTGTTGTATGTGTGAATTTCCCAAGGCAAGCAATTTCACTTTTTCTTTTGAACTTTAAGTTCTTTACACGATACTTTGATAAAGATGTTACTGTAAAAGTATGGACCTTTTTTCTGTTTTGGTGTGTAAAAGTAAAACCGTATTTTGTCCTGCTCTGTCGCCACAAAACAATCAGCCACTGTGATTAGTTGAAGGGTAAAGGACCAGTGCTAAATGTAAATGGAGAAACATGACTGAAACCTTTATGTTGGACTCTGTGCACCTATCCATCCACTCACAACCCCCAATTGTTGGGTGAAAATGTCCACTGAGCATAATATTGTCCCTTTGAAGATCCCCTTAGCCTTGGCCTTCATCGTGGCTTTGAAGTTCTATTTTGAGCCTTTCTATGACAAACCCACACAAGCGCCCTGCTGGAAGGTTGTCTTTGATTGTGAATGGCACGTTTGTTCCTTCTTGAAGTGATGTAGCGGCTGTAGTCCAATGACCCAGGCTGGAAATAACCCCAGTCGCCACAGCTAACTCATTCTAGTCTGTCTGGCATATTTTGTGTCTAGTATGAAGGAAGTATATTATGTAATAATCTGGGTTAAAGATGGGCTCCATCATATATGTTCATTGAGGGCATGCAAAAAAACTGCAGATGTTTGGTTGCTCAAGGACAGACAAGCCAATGTGGCTTTTGTATTTGGTCTGAAAGGGACCAAGATCATTTCATAAGGTCTTAAACGTTGAGGTTAGATATCATCTCTCATTCCTTTTTATTATTATCAGGGATGAATTTGTGTTTGTTCAAAGAATAATCAATACAGCATGTATTATGAAAGTCAACCAGTGTTCAACATTATAGCTTGTGTTACTATACATAAACTGACCTTTTAAAGCCCAGCCAAAACTGATCTTGATACTTATGGAGTCTTGTGTTCATGGATACTGTCTAGCTGTATGTAGGCAGTATGTAATGTAACCTTTTGCAGTTGGTCACAAAAAAACACAGAAATCAAACATGCATTCTTTAAGACATTACGGGCCAAGCAGTTCAATTATCCTCCACGTGACTTGATCCTTAGTTTCTATTATAATGCAGTCGATCCTTGAAGCTTAGACTACAAAGCAACTCTAATCACAGAAGGCATTAGTCCTTTCACCAGGATGTTTGAATAAACCTATGCCCACACACCAAAGTCCCTAATTAGCATGATGGTATGACTAAGCTACATATAGGTGACTGGGGGGAGGCTGAAAGATACAATGCAGAGTTCATTTACAAATAGGGTTGAGAGGTTTGAGACAATATTTTAGTGATTTTTCGCCGTGGAAAATTCTGTATATGTGCCAAGCCACTGAAAACCTTTCATCAGCTTTGTTAATAGTTATCAATAATCACATTTCCAATCTTAGCAGCTGTACTCTTGAGGATCACTTCTTCTAAAATACGATAATACGGTAATATGCTAAACTATTGAATAACAATGTCATTATACACATAATGGTCACAGACGTTGATGAGAGGGCACTCATGTCTTTTGTTTAAGCGTCCCATAAGATATGCGTTTGGATGTGTGAATGGATGCACAAGCTTTTGATTTCATGCCTAACCCAAACCTTCATCTTCACATACTGTATCTAAAATATCGAATGACCCAGGATAAATCTTGTTCATTAGTATCTTTTTGGTGATAATGGTGATAACGTCCATCTAAATTGCTCATTTGTAACCTTTTCTGTACACAGTACGTACTTTCTATAAGTCCAACTGGTGGATGTGACCAGAAACGCCTGGTTCTCAACAAGGAATGTTCCTTTTACCCAACCACTGGCCAGTCTAACATTGGCTGTGCAGAGGGAGTCCTCATGTAGATATCTGGGGTCCCTGGAAAGAGTAAAGAATCAGAGTGTTGATGGGAATGAAATGAGGCGTATGGTGATTTCACACCCCGACACCTCAGGTGTCAGAGCAGCAATTTATTCTTCATATCTCTCGCATAAACAGCATGCAAATATTTAGCGTCCCTCTCTCTGTCTTTTTCTCGTTTCCCATCCCTCAATCTCTATTTCCTCAAAATCCTCCCTTCTTATTTATTTATTTTAATTTATTTATTCATGCTTCCTGCTGTTGTCCCCCCATCCTCCCGGTCCCTGGCAAATTACAGCTCCTCAGCATGGCTTTTTCTTTTACCAGACAGCAAATTAGCCATAGCTTTAAAGTATCTCAAAGGGGGGGGGGAGACAGCCTTCATCAAAAAAGAGATTTAGAATTTATTAATTTATGGTAACCTGGTGGAACTCAACCAAGTATAAGAAAGAGGTCTCAGTGATCTCAAATAGAGGATAATCGCAAGGGTGTTTTATTTTTCATACGCTTCTGTTAGACATCCTTGCACCAGAGCTTTCTGATCTCCTCTGCATCCCCTATGGGTTCACAGGAAGTCTAAATGTGTTCCATTAATACTATATTAAAGGACCAGTCAAACAAAAATAACCACAGTCTGGGTTGCCAGATTGCCCAATAATTCACCATTCAGCCTCCCCACAGTCACTGAGTTATCTTGGAGTGCCCTTTTCTATTTCAGACAAGCTATGGACAGAGATGGTTCCACATATTTAACAAATAACAAGCAAACTAGCAAAAACATTCTACTGTCTGCTATTTCAACCAATTCTACTTATTGCAGGTTCATTTATGATTGGTTAACATTTGCATTTTTTAGTGGATGAGTTCATTGATGGGCACAGAATGTCTCAAGATTTTTGCTGGTCTCCTTGCTGGTCTTTTAATATGTGCCTCAACTTGAGAGAGGAGTGTCAGGTTAGCTCTTCCCCAAGCAGGTTTTGACCTGCTAAGGGCACCTAACAAAGTTTTCTATCCATAATTCCCAAAAAATTATGAATTGCTGTCACTTATAACCTTATGCTACGCTTGCCTTCACAGGTTAGTGAATGTAGAATTTGGCTCATCCTACTCCTTTCTTGACGGCTGATTATTCACTAGCAGAGACTACATGCTACTTCCTGGTGTTGCAGCTGCCTATCACGACGCAGTTGATTGGACTCAATCAGGTGGCAGATGCAGTAGTAATGTTATTCAGCCTGTGTTGTGTAGTCTATGAATGTGACTGATACTCTGGCTTACATTCCATGTGCAATAATCCTCCATTATGAATAAAGCCTCTGTTTCATGGGGCCATCATGACCCAATGTGGAACGGGTTGTGCTGATGATCCACAAAGCAAAATCCATAATCCATGTCTCTCTCCACATCACTCTTTCTTCTTGAGTCTCACTCTCTCATTTTTCCTCTAACCCTCTTGCTGTTTCCCTGGTTCCATTTTAAGAGCCAAAGCTGCACTTAAACAACAACAGCAAACTCATATCTCTCTCTCTCCCTCGCTCTGACACACACACACACACACAAAAACACACACACACACGTACACAACCATCCCATTTACTTTCTCCCTGGTTCCATTAAAGTTTAAGAACAAAAGCTGTACTTTAACATCAGCACTTCCGGTGAACCTGATAAATACTGTATTTGGCCCTTTTGCCGCCACACATCTAGCAATGCTTTTCCTCCCTCACCCCCCTTCTTGGCAGATATTCAAGAAAAAGATCAAACACGATCTGCCCTTCTTAGGCAGGAAGCAGGATAACAGCAGTAGTGTGATGTTTTCAATTCGCCAAACGAGTATAACGATGGAAGCACCACAGCGTTAAGTGCTTGGCGGCGAGGGCAGGAAAGAGTGTCGTCTGCACTGCCTGCCTGACAGGGAGGTTGCCGTGGTGATGGCGGCAGTTGATGTGACAGCGAAAGACGAGTGCGCCCATAAGGGCTCTCCAGCACACAAAAGAGAGGAACTGAGGGGGATGATAGAAAGAACAACAGAGGTAGAGAGAGAGAGAGAGAGAGAGAGAGAGAGAGAGAGAGAGAGAGAGAGAGAGAGAGAGAGAGGGAGGGAGGAATAAGCAGAATGTAAAAACTGGTTGGTATTGATTAACAAATCGTGTCAAAGAGGGTTAGATTTGGCAGACATGAGGAGAAGGGGTGTGGGGCATTTGGAGGGATTAGTTTCAAGGATCGTTGCATGATAGGCCAGAGTGGAGAGTCGCTTTGCTTTTTTATCTGCCTGTTAGTCTTCATAACTGTTATCTGTTGCTTTGCATCATTGCTGTGCTTCTTGTGCAACGTGGGGGGAAAAATGCATTACAATCATATTTTTGGGTTTGGCACTAACTAAAAATGGAATGAAACGAGCATTCATTTTGTGACTTGGTGTAAGGACAGATTGAGTTCTGTGCTGGGATTTAGGAAGTCAGTGTAGTCCAAGTTCACCTCAGAATATTATAGCATGCATTCCAAGTGTAGTCCTTGCCTGCCAGCATGTGTTAGGTCTAGTGGACAGGACACATCTCCCTACAGGCCTCTGAAAGTACATTGGTAGAGGAACCACTCAGAGAATGCCAAAGACACCTGTGAACAGCATCCAAATGAGGACAGTGAACGCTGGCGTAACCCCCCAAAAAAGAATCTCCCTACTCCCCCCAGGGAGGCCTGTAGGAGTGTGTGTGTGTGTGTGTGTGTGTGTGTGTGTGTGTGTGTGTGTGTGTGTGTGTGTGTGTGTGTGAGTGCCTAACCCCTGTGCCAACACGGCTGCCAATACAGGTGTGCCAAACCGGCGGAGCCAGTGGAGAGATGGGGCTGATCATCAGAGTGGGCAGAGCTGACGGGGCATGTGGTGGTGATGATACGATATGAGTAGAGTGGCATCTGCTGTGTGGCAGGACCAATATGGCCTGCTCACGCTCCTCTGTGTCGGTGGCACGGTCCACACAACAGCACAACAGCACTTGACACTCCATCAGAGCTCCCTCAGCACGGAGGACTGGCTGAGGTCATCACCAATTATTGGAACAATTATTGAACTGAAAGGCAGAAAATGGACCTTCCGTCTCGAACGTTTATTATAAACAGCCAGGTATCTTACAGCAAAACACGTACATACACATAATTACCCACAGTGACAATGCCCAAAGCCTTACCACAGTACCAATACATTCATACAGACCATGTTTTTACCATATCAAGTATTAAGCTGTAAGACATTTGTTTAGTCTACAAAAAATTGAATATCCACTCCCAAATAAAGGAACATACTGTATAACGCTGTATTCACACAAACGGCTACTACATGACTCCAATGCTGTGCGTCATTTATTAAGAAATCACAAACAGTATATTACCATGACTGTTGTCTTACGAAATCACATAAATGATTTGCACACTTATAGTACATACGTTTTACAACAAAGTTATTACATTGTTGGTTATGGAAAGTTTTATTACTCATAGAAGATGTCCATAGATGTATTGGAGCTACTTTGTGTAGATGAGCAGAAGGCACATACCTTTGGACAGAGATGAATCCTAGGTGCAGTTCACACTAAAATAGAGTGACATATAGTTTTACTACAGTTTTTACAGTAATCGAGTCAACACAAGCTAAAATCACTCCTCATGTCTACATGACATAGTCAACACTTGGTGACTGCACAAATCAACCGATTCCCAAAACAATTTTGTGCATTTTAATATTGTTGTCAATTGGTGTTGGTCCGAAGCACACACTGTTCTCTATCCTTTCAACAAACAAAAAAGGTTATTGCACGTCCTGCAGACCTTGTGAGACACTGCTTGCCTGTTCCTAACCCACCTTCACCATAACAACAGCGATATCCTGCCTGTGCTACAGTACCAATGCTGCAAAACATTATTATCCCACACATGTCCCTGTGATGGAAGTACATGAGTGGGATAATGAATAGGTTTAAATACGATTGAAGAAGTGCCCATGTAGTTTCAGAGAGAAAGGCAGGAATTGAAGATTCTGATGTGTTTTCAATGAATGTTGACTGACTCTGGTTTCATTATGTTTGGCTCATTACAATACAGACTTTGGTGAAAAACTGAAACACATTATGGTGACTCTGGTATTTAAATGTATCTCAGGTCATCCACGCTTTTGACCTTATTTGCAAATTATTTGATCCACAATTTGACCACTGAGACAAATATCTTTATGGAAATCTAGGAAATCTAAAGTGCTTCAGCATCTATGTTTGTGCATATAAAAACATCCCATCAAAAATGTTGCCCATCTATCAGTGATTATTTGAATCAGCTAGAATAGCTGGATAGGATAACAGTTCATTAATGAACACGAACAAAAGCATAAGGAGCAACAGTGCAACACATATTAAATATGATGATATGACCTTTTCAGGTGAACATTGGTCTTGACATTTAAAGTGATCCATCTTTTTGAAGCTCTATGGACTGGCTTTGGGGAAAGTAAAACATCAACTAATAAGAATCTAATGATACAATGTGTTTACCAATAGTGGTTCAAAAGCTATGAATCTATTTATTAGTAAAGTCTACAGTAGTCGAGCAGTTGTAGTTATGTAAAAGACATGCTCTTCTCATCCAGTGTTAATCTCAGTACGATGTCATAGACTTTGGTCTAAGGCAGAAAGATTCAAATTATATTTACAGAAAAACGCATTTCGATCACAACTAAAGACGACACAACAAACTCTGAAAGGGGTGTGTGTAAAAACGTTGTTGTGAAACCCCATCAATAGGAAAACAAGCAACAAGACCATTTACAGGAGCAAAATACCCACTTTAGAGTTTGGCACGTATGAACTAATTAAGACAGTTGTAAAGGGCTCTGCCAGGTGTGGTGTGGAGGTCTACCGATGAGTTGGTTGGACGGGCGGAGACTTTGCCGTGAAACCTCTTCCTCAGGCTGCAGTCCGTCATGGAGACATTCACAGTGAGTGGCTGGTTTGGGGCCAGCACCGCAGAAGTCACTTTGAAACTCCGTCCATCGTTCTGTCCAGGTGCTCGTCCTCAACTGGATGTTTCTCCTCTGCAATGAACACACACACACAAGGGTCTCTTTATACACATACACACAAACAAACACACACAGACAGGCCTGGAACTACATGAGGGGAACACCCATGTGTGGGACTCAGAATTCTTTTAGTGATCCTGTCCAACTATGTCATAGGTCTAAGTTGCCAGTCATTCTTTCCTTACATCTCAATGAAATTCAAGCACTATACCAGTTAACCCTGTCGTGTTGCTCTGTACAAAATGGGATTTAGTAGTTCTCACCTGCTTCCTGGGCTTGGGCCTGTTCAGGGGCGACCTCCTGGGAACTGAAATCATCTGGGGGCCAGCGGAGTTCCCCGCTCTCTACCTCTCCGCTCTCTGTGGGCTCGACCACTATGGAGGGCAGCCGCTTGGACAGTTTGGGGAACCGCTCGTGGGAGTCCGGAAAGATCTGAGAGGAACAAAATCGCACCGGGTCACCAACAGTTGGACTATTTTCGCCGGGGGTGGGGGGGGGGTGGGGGGGTCATGCGGGTCCTCGCTCGTTCCTCTCTGCATCATCTTCCCAAAACAAGCCTGAACGTTCCATTCCATTCCTTGAACTGCTCGCTTAATTTGGTCTGAACATGTTGGTCTGAATGTTCATGGGTATGGCATCATCTCTGAGAGGACATACCACGCATGTTGGTAGGCCAAACTAATACCTCAAGGACCACAGACCACCTTAATTTCTCTCGCGGTTGTCTAAGTTCCAAGAGAGGAAAGCAGAAGTTGCTGAAAGATCCCATCCCAACCTGTTACAAAAGCTGACAGCCTAAACATTCATCACAGTTCCCCTGACAGTTACAACTGGAGATAACATCTACAAAGGTAGCATGTTGACTGAGGGAAAGGTGGTGACGAGAAAGGTAAACAGCCAATTGAAACCATAAATATATGTTTTCAACCTTCTTCTTCGTATATTCACTCTCGCTGTAAAATTAAGTTTAATGCTACGAAATGAATAGAAGATAACAAGGAGTTTTGAATTCAGCGCATGCTGCGAGCGTGACATCTCCCCATGAAAGCCAAGGCCTCACAGAGCTCTGAAGGGCTTTAACGGACAAGAGGATGTGAGTCACAATTTGTGTGTGCCGCAATTACTTTCATAACACCATCCCTCCAGTGGAGGAAGAAGGGTGTCAGTGGTGGCAGACAAGCAGAAACCTGCATCAGCAAATAGGCCAATCTGGTAAGCCGAGAAACAAACTGGATTGGCTGCTCTCTTCCTGCAGACCTATGGGAGTTCTCCGGCTTCTTGTACAGTGGGTCCCTATTCAACGAGCCAATTAAGACCTCCCCATGTTCTTGCTCCTCACAAACTAATGACACAAATTTCCTGGGTGGATTGTGACCTTTACTGTGGAGACACAAGAGCGAAGCGAGTTTTCTCTTTTCAAGGACCCCTTTAATTCATGGTTTTTTTTTAAAAAGGGGAGAAATTCGGCTGGAAAGGGTGGGTGGCGAACGAAAGGGGGAAGAGGGATGGATGGCAGTCATACAGAAGTTCAGTCAGAAATAGATTCTGACAGCTCAGAGGAATGGATGGACGTTTGCACCTGTCACAGGTAGGAGACACAGGTAGGAGACACAGGGAGGAGACACAGGTAGGAGACTGAGAGGAGACAGGAGATTCGAGAGGCTGGAAGCGATACAAATGTGAGTGTGTGCTTGTTTTTGTCACAGTTTGTGCAAGTGTTGTCTTTGCATGTTTTTGTGTGGGTGACAGTTAGAGAGAGAGATAGAGAGAAATATATATATATAGAGAGAGAGAGAAAGAGAGAGAGAGAGAGAGAGAGAGAGAGAGAGAGAGAGAGAGAGAGAGAGAGAGAGAGAGAGAGAGAGAGAGAGAGAGAGAGAGAGAGAGAGAGAGAGAGAGAGAGAGAGAGAGAGAAAGAAAGAAAGAAAGGGAAAGAGAGAAAGGGATGAGAGAAACGGAAAGAGAGATGGAGACACAGTGACATTTTTAGATGAGTGGATTAGCTGTTCTTTTTTTTCCTATTGTTTGTTTGGCTCATATCCTACCTGAAAGGATATGCCCTCCTCTCCAGAGGCTCCGCCCACTCCAAAGTCTCCGACCGTCGAATCACAAGTGTTCATCACTTCTGTCATCCTGTCAGGAAGCCTCAATCAACAGCCTATGCAAAGAAGGAAGAAGGAAGTCATTCCTCAGTTTAATAACAAAGCCACACCTCAAATTCCAAACATAATACTCCTAATATTAGATTATTGTTACCCCTTACACAAAAAAAATAATATACCTATTTTTTACCACTCACAGGATTGACAAAACTTTACTGACAAAAACAAAAGGCAGAGTTGTATATTCAGTAATGATTTCACCAAAACATTGAAGAATGTTCTCAACTGGATTGGAAACTTCCAGCTTCAAGAATAAGGCCGCAATGAAGCCCCTTTTTGGAATTTTGCAACCTTGGTAGCCTAAATTATGTATACTTTCTTCAATCTTATTCAAGTGCTTTGGAGTGCGAGCAGGAACATTGCTGCTCTACTTGTGGGAAGAAAAATGTTCATACAAATGAGCATTCTTTTTATAGAGAGGATCGTATGAGTTAGAACATTGTTTCTGAGACCAGGAACAAGGAGGTAATAGATCAGTAGTGGGGAAGCCAAAAGTTCAGGTTGTCATGATCTTATTTTTCTTCATGGCTAAAGTTTTTAAGCTTCATTCTTGTTCAACCTCTCGTTGGAAGGTTATGTGTTCATGCATACTATTTTCTTGACAGTAAACTATCAACTATCACCTGTGTCATCTTGAAAGGGAACAGCAAGCAGGAAGTTGGAAAGTATTACAGATAGATGTCAAACAGGTTCATTCAGTGGTGCCTGAAAGAAAATCATTCAGGTTTGACAGTGACACACGTTTACAGAGACACAAACTGTTCCATAACTTCCCTGTACATTTTTGATGTTAACTTAAGTAACCCTAAATCTTGACCGTAGGCAACATTCATCATTTCAAGTAAACTTCGATGTTTACTAATAGAGTTTTCTATTACCTCTAAATTAGGCCTAATTTGAAGTGGGTCACCCCCGAGGGTTACTCAAGTATTTGCTTTCTGGGCCAACTAACACAACTGATTACAAATGATTACATGCTACCTTACTTAACACTATAGTTTCACATGTTGTGACAGAACTAAAAGATGAGGAAAATTACAAAATCCACAAAATCAATACATCCCACACGAAAAACTCTTGTTCGTTCTTGTCCACTTGCTCAATGCTAGCTGATGCAACAGTGTAACTCAATAAATGATGGCGTGATTTGTAAGGAGTGTTGAAACTCAAGCCTCACGTTTTTCCCTTGGTTCCAGCAGGGATAATATGAAAATGAGAAATGATTCAGCTGGACCTCAGCTGGGCCACTAGACACTGATGAGTCTGTGTGTGTGTGTGTGTGTGTGTGTGTGTGTGCGTGTGTGTGTGTGTGTAGTGTATGGTGGTATGGAGTGACTAATCTACTGATTGGCTCCCCTCTGCTAAGCGACCTCTCCACTACAAAGCATGCACGTTTCCCCCAGCAGTTGCCACGGAGACATGGCAGGCGGTCAATAACCTAACTGCGTGTATATGTGTGCGTGTGTGCGTGTGTGCATGCGTACATGCATACATGCATATGAGTTAATTTGTTACAAGTGCCCTAGCCCTGAAAACTCTCAATAATACTTGAGAGCCAGTATAACGGAGATAGTGAAGTAAACTTGTCCGACCTGAAAATGTCTAAGCGCATACCAAGGTGCATACCAAGGCTACAGTTCACAGCACAAAGAATCCATGAAAGTGTTGGTTTGTAGGTCCCCAATGGCAAAAGCTCAAGAACATTTTCTATTTGCATATCCTCCTTGCTTCCCCTAAATGTATATTTGACTATCATACCTTTATCTCACCAATTGTAGTTCCACGATTCTGTCACGAAATAGTACTCAAATGTACTTCTTATGGATCTTTTTGAGAGTCTGAAATGGACAGTGTTTTTGGATAGTTGATGTGTTTTGGAGTGCATGTACTCCCTCCCCCTCCAACCAACCTCCAAAAGCTTCCCATAGTCGTTGCACTCTGACATGCTGAGATATTGGGGGAAAAGTGGGATTCTCAGACTGCATTAGCTGACTAAACTAAAGCGTAGGTCCTCAAGTCAAAAGCAAACTCATCATCCCTTACACCTCTCATTGCGCTCCACTTTTATCCTCATACCCTCAAGACTCGAGCCACGTTTGGTTGTAAAGCAGTATTGTGAAGCGAAATCGATAGATTGAATCAATTTAACCAAAATCGTCACCTGGTTTTACGTTTTAGCAACTAGGACCTGAAATGACTGCTAAGCAGCTAGTAAGTAGAGTCAGGTGCGCTTCATTTGTGACACAGCAAAAACAAGCAGGACAATATGATGCAGCTTTCCTGGAAAAGAAGACCCAAGTCTTTAAGACCCAAATCTTTCAGACCCAAGTTAATCAAACATTTTCATTATATGTACCCAATACCTGTACCACCCAGAAGGTTCCCTTTAACCTTTAAAGGCATTGTTTCACTTCCAAATAAAGAAAAAAGCAAATTTTTGATTTTCAGCCACTAATGTGGATTTGTTAGCTTAGATGAGATGCTTGCATCCAATATACTTCTTCTTGGGATCGCAGAATCCAACTACTCCATCTGTATCAGTGCCGCACACTCTGCAGGCACCAGAGCCCTTGTTAGTGTGCAACCCTTTCATTAGTAATGATTGAGTGGGACAAACAAAGAGAGAGGAGTGGAGGATCAAAGGGTTGAAAACACGTGTTGGCAGTTGGCATTTTGTTATAAAACTAAAGCCAGATACTAAAGCCAGAGTGAACAAACTCATCATAATATTTTGCATCTTATCAACTCTTTTGTCTTGATCTTTTTTTGGTAACGGGATTATTCCTCTCTCCGGCTGGTGTGGCTGGTGTGGTTTATATCTGCCCGCCTGGCTGTCTGCTTGGATGCCTGTATTCCTGCCTGCCTGCCTTTCTGCCTGCATGTCTTCATCTCATATGCATTACTGTGTGCATGTGCACAATTCATGTGTGCGTGAGAATGTTTTTTTTCTGCAGGTTTTTCTGTCTGTGTGCCACACATTCCCTATAGGGCCACCCTGACTATTCTTGATTGATTTCCCATTCTTGACCGTGGAGACCTGCAAGCTAATGACCGAGGAAAAAGCCAGCCATTGATGCAGTTCACTTCCAGCTTCCTATAAGTGTGCACAGTGGCACATAAGGAAACAATGAGGGAGAAGCATAGAAATATTTCTCTTGAATAATTGAGCAGAGCCAAGGAGAGTTCTGCTTGCTCATGGCGTCATGGAAAACCATTTTCAAATCTATGGAAATTATAGACTTATCACAGTTCGCTGCCACATTTACATGGTGATGAGGAAATGGTATCATGTATTTTGAATCATTGCTACCGCTTGAAATAAGTAGCATCCGAAATGTATCATCACCTCAAAGAAAGCTAAGTTTAAAGTGATAAAGTGTTAAGAAGTATTACAAGAAATACTCAAATGACGCTTTCTCAGTCCCACAACTTTCACTACCATCACACTTTCATAAAGAATTCACTTGAACAAAAAATAAATCCAGCTCGGATAGGATCATCTGAGAATAATGTTAGACCGAATAATGTTAGATCATTTTTGTCTATGCGATGTAACCCCTCAGGGATGCGTGCAAGCTACCCCCGGTCATTGCCAGGTGCAATTCAAATCCATGCAAATGAACAAGTCTTTTCATATTACAGTCAGATGTGAAACTAATGTCTAAGTTAAGCTTGCAGGCACCAGCCTGTAAAGACTCATGTTCATATTTGTCTTTACCAGTAGCAGATTGTAAGGCATATTATATTACATCATTTTGCAAACCATTGCCAAAAGAGGATCACAGGGAGTCTGTTCTGATGCCAGATATATTTTGTAAAAATGCCCCAAAGCCAGCCAGGTCATAGAATAAGTGAACCGTGGTCCACATGAGTTATTTATGCACTGGACTGTGTTCCTGTTGAAAATGTGAGATATTTCCCCCCAAAAAATAACAAATAGGTGTCCAAGCAAATGTCCAGTTTTCTGTCTGAAATCCTTTGATACCAACAAACCAAGTTACCATATGTTACATCTGCCTTGAAAAATGTATCACATTTTATGGTTATACTACCAGACTTTACAGCTACTGCTATAATATCAAATTACTTCCATCATGTTTGCATCATCCACACATAGTCATCAGGCACAGTAAAGTTGTGATTCGCGGTACCTGGCAATGGATGAAGAGTCCTCTAGACTAGAGTAAGCTCAAACATCAAAGAACACATACCTTTGTGGACGTCGACTATTTTGTAGTTTTGAAAGAAGTACTCCGATATGGGAGCTGTTGTCGTATTGAGTTATGAGATAAAACACTCTTTTTCGCTCGCTCTGAATGCGAACGGCGAACTTCCAATTCCACTTTCCAGCGGAGACAATATCTTCAGGTCACTGGAGCGTCTGCTTTAAAGCTGTGTGTGAGTGCGAACGTGTGTGTCATGAGTGAGTGAGGTAGCCTACGAAGGAGGGAGGAGAGGAGGAGGGATGGATGGCAAATAGAAGATTGGGTGTAGACATTTGCACATTCTTTTTTCTCAAGTCATTAGTAACTTGATCCAGAGCCGGGTCCAATATTTGTTTTCTTGTTTTATTTTTATGAGTTTTTGAGAAGCTGTTCATTTGAAAAGAGATGCCTTTATGATCGTGAAACAATCTGTTTCACTGTCATCCATACCACTTAACCGAATCAACAGTGTTTCATGTGTAAAGCCTATAATTAGCCTACCAGTCAAGAAATCGTGATCGCACCATTATGCCGGTTGGACAAGCGTGACATTTATTTAATGTCAAGAACTCCCATAATTTTCGTTACTTAATTATTCAAATAGTAGGATTCGGTCATTATTTTTCACAGCGAACATCAAGGGCTAAATGTAGAAGCATTCAGAAAAATATAGCCTGTCAGACGGATAGCAAACTGCTCACTCATGTAGTACTATCCCGCGTTGACGTAAGAGAACATATCTTAACGCCACCAGATTGTAAATCAGGTTAGGGCCTAATAGTTGTACACGCGGAGCAAAGACAAAAGACAGCAATTTTCAGTGCGAGTGTTTACAGCAATACTGGAAATCAATGTTTGTTTGGAGGGATGCAGGCTTTTTTGTCAACACCAAAACAATTTCTCTTGTTCCTGACCAAACCTCTTTTTGAAAATCTATCATCCACACATCAATAGGTTGGCTATCAACATCCATTACAGCATATTTGGCCAACACCACAGGTTAGTCAAAAAAACAACCAATGGCACTGCCGACACATACTAAATATAGGGTCAGAAGGCCTTGATTACAAATTGAACTCATTGTAAAGTTCACCCACTTTAGCTATTTATACCTGATACGCAAGGTTCGTCTTCAGAGTGGAAACTTCTCGCTTCATGACCCATCTGGATCCTCCGTGTGGTTTGTAGGAGTAGGAAAGTCAGCGATTTATCCAGGTGGATGCATTATTGATTAGTATTGTCATCAATTCTTAATCAGTGATTATGTATTGTGTTACAGTGGCATGCGCGTGGGGGGTTGCTGGTTACAGTTCAAAGTCTGTAACGCACACACACACCTTATCCAAGGGAATATTTGATGCTCCTAGGAAGCTCCCTGCCCTACAGCACACCTACCACACACGATGCCTCAGGAAAGCTGGCAGGATTCTAAGAGACTGTTGCCACCCATCCGTCTTTTTACCCTGTTGCCTTCTGGTAGGCGATACCGAAGCATTCGGTCTCGCACACGTAGACTGGACTACAGTTTCTTTCCAAGGGCCATCAGGCTTCTGAATGAACATTGATATGGACATTGATACACTGTCGACACTCACACTAGTCACTTTACACACTGTCACTTCAGCTACTTGTTGCACTTTCAGCTACTGGTTGCACAATCAGCAATATTGCACTAATTGTACCCTACTTGTCTCTAGGTTAGTATAGGTTATACGGTTAGTATAGGATATTATGTGTATTATAGTTTTAGTATACTGTATTGTTTATTATTTGTATATTTAGGTGGTTTATTATATTATATGTTATCTTATCATAGGTGTAACCTATGTTCTGAGTACTTATATGTCATGTTATGCCAGGTTGCTTTGCGTTGTCTTGTCCAAAGAATTTTAGTGCCCAGTCTGAACCTGTGTTGTTCTGTGCATCTGACAATAAAAGACTTGAACTTGAACTATGTTATTTTTCCTAAAGGAACAGTTCGATTGATTGAAGTGATTAGACACATACCAATTGTGTGCTCAACGGATTTACTGATTTGAAGGGTTTTTATGGGTAATTATGAAGACTTCATACATCAAGAAGAAAACAATCATCATTATACACAGTACATTTCCTGTACAACACATGCTAGCATGCCAGTACTAACACACAGTCACTGGCTCACATCAAACACAATCTAATGCAGACAACACTGACCTCTACTGCCCTGTTATATTTAGATTTGACTTTTCATCTTTATCGGAACATCATCATGGTCAGTGTTTGCAAAACAGGTGTCCTCACAAAGAAAGTAATATATATATATAAACACACATGCACACACACACACAACAACTTGTGTTCTACCATTAGACCAAAACAACATCATTAAGTTCTGAAAGAGTTTTGGGCTCAAAACGTCATGGATGATTTTAACTATGTCAAAGACTGCCACGGATGATTTTTAGCACTACAATATCCTCACTACACATACACACACCAAGGGACAGCATCCAAGCACACACACGCACATGCACACACTTCTCAGATGCTCATCTTTCACCTTGTCAGCCTTCCTAATGGAAACAGGGGAATGGGGTGAAAGGTTGTGAGTCAGTCGCACACGGCCTCACCTCGCTCCCTCATTGGCTGAGGCCAGTCCATGATGTAACCAGAGGAAACCAGAGAAATTCGTTGTTTCCAGCTTCAGGTTATCACTGTCCCGGTGTGTGTACAGTTCAACGAATGTGGCTTCACTTCTCAGCAGGGCTATTTTTCCAGTATCTCAGTGACACACTGGACACAGGTATCCAGGTGTCCAGACAGCCATACACACCACTGGCTTGTAAATGTTTAATTATAGTAGCAGGATTAAAACCTGATCTCGGACTTTAACTGTAATATTTTATCAAATGCATAAGGGGTAAGGTCAACCCAACTGTTTAGGCAAAAAAAAATGGTTATCTTTAAGGGAAAGGTTAAAGGTTCATGTTGGAACAGCCCAGTTCTATAGCTGTCTTCACTACCTTGTGGAGCTTGCAGTAGAGCGTGTGTCGTACCAGGTAGTAATGCAACCAATGAGAACGCTCTCAGTCGTGCACCTGTACAAGTTGATGACAGTTTTGACAGACACACCAAACATCTCCTCAGAAAACATATTGGAGCATTTGGGTTTTCACTGCCTGATTCGATGGACCAGTAGGAGTCATCGTTGATGAACACACTGAGGAACTTGAAGAAGGAGACTCTGTCAACTTGTGCTTCTGAAAGAGGCCTTGACCTTCTCCCTGTTGCTTCCTGAAGTCCACAATCATCTCCCAAGTCTTGCTGATGTCCTGGCACCATGTCGCCAAGATATTGACGTCCCCTCTGTTAGTGGTCTTATCATTGTTGGAGATTAGACCTCTAATTGCTCATATTGTGTTATTTTAGACTGCCACAGACTGCTATTTCAGATATATCTCTGTTCTTGTACTTGTACTTGTACTGTTTAATATGAATTTTGTCATGAGAGGTTAGACTACGAAAAGCAAGGCTAGGACTGAACCTAGTTAGCATGTGGAACTTCCCAATGTACTTCATGAAGTTTCAAATTCTTAATTGCTCGAAGTTTCCTTACATTTTTTCATGCATACTCTCCCAAGGTGACGATTCAGTTTAAATCCAAACTGCAGCAGTCACTCAGTCTTTTGTGTCCTCTGCAGACATACCTGAAATCGCTTATTTGAACTCCCTCAATCATCTGCCTGTAGGTAAATGTAGCGAGACTGCAAAGTGAAACATGATAATTGCTACTGCACCTAAAAAGAAATCTGGGAACCATTTGACCAATAATGTAATTATATAATCATGTTCTACTCTCTGCAATGATTCCAAAATTGAAGAGAAGTAAAATCTCAATATGGAGAAAAGATGTGACAATGAATTCTTTAAAACCAAAGCAAACCTTTTCTTAGAGCTTAGTGACACAAAAATACATGAGTGTATGTACTGTAAATAAATTGATTTGACTAAAATCTTGACTGAACATGACAGCAATAATCTTGTACCTGTTATCAGTAGAAAAAAACATACTTCTAACACATATACATTATACTGTACAGTACAGTATACTATACCGTAAACATCCTCTTTTAATTGTGGACTCCTAACCATAGCCACACATGGTATTTACATAACTATAATTAATAAATGCCATTGGTGAAAATGGCAAGTATTTTAAAATAAGTATGTCGATTTTTCTCAGATATTATTTTTTCTACGCAACCCAGATGACAGCGAGATTATTTGAATGATGTTAAATAAAAATATACTAGGTCTAGGTCTTAATTCCCAGTTACAACAGATGTTGATTGGTGATTGGCGATTGGCGGTACATTCCTGTCATGTTGATAGAAAAGGAGAGTTGCTCTGATGTTTCCTAGGATATTGGGAATAGATTGAGTGAGGGATAGTGAGTGTGTCTGAGTGCTTGTATTTGAAAAAGACAGAAAGAGTGAGAAATAGCTTTTTCCCTCTTCCAGTTTGTCAGTGAATGTATATGTGCATGTGTTTGTGTGTGGGGGGGTGAGTGTGGGGGTGTGTGTGCGTGTGTGAAAGAGATTACATAAATCGTCAACCATCAGAGTTTTTTTAAGAAGATTACGCGCCCAGGGAAAATGACACAAGCTGGTCAACCTAGAGGGCTTTTAACATGATCGTACATCAAAACAAGATCCTCTTATCTCCATCTCAGTTAGGAAAGGTCAATGACTGCAAATGCCAATGTCATACATTATCACCAGTTTTACAAAACTACAAACTCCTCAAACATCAAACAAACATGGATATACACTAAACAGTATCCTAGATTTACCACATTTTTTTAATTACGGTTATCCAACCTTCCCTAACAAATTGTAGAAAATCCCTTTAGAACACAGGAAAGATTACGTGTTATGCTTTAATAATACCAGCTATGTCCCAGAGGGTGAGGTTGGAATCAGAAATCCCAAATTCGGCTAAAGAGGGTGGAAAGTAACGTTTCAGAAAATAGAGAAGGGGATGAAATATTATTTTCTTTCTCCAGTATGGAGTATTTCATCAATTCAGCATTGCAGGTGGTTTAAGTTTTGGTTTGTGTCGCATCTCGATCTTAGATTTTTTTCTTTTCTTCTGTGATTGGCACTCATAATTGGTGTTTGGTCCCATTGCAAACTTAAGGGAAAAGTACATAGGAAGCCTTAACAAGCTACACCTTGATTTGGATAAGTCGGGCATGTGAAGTGTGTTAGTAGCTTTTCATGCTAAAATCTTTATGGTAGAAGGCCTATATTGGAAGATAGATATGATTGCAGCACAAATAACATATCTTATTACACACACAAATGAAATCCGAATATGATCATATTGGAGGTCTCTCAGCTTTACCAAATATAAGTTTTCACATGAATGTAAATATTATGTTACAGAATGTGATACTGATGTTTATTTGGTTTTAAGGCACTAAGGGTTTTCTAGTGTTTAAAAGTTACATGCAGACAGCAATGGATGATGGAATAAACATAGGTAGCCTATCACCCCATTGAAAACCAGACCTCATAAGCACATTTCTGATCAAATTCTTAAATAGGACATCGTCTCTAAGGCATATCTTTCCAATAATAACAGTGGAGAATCCATCCTGCCACCTTCTCTCTCTCCCGCTCGCTCTTACTCTCCCTCTCCCTCTCTCTCGCTTGCCCTATATACAGAATGTCTTCTCCCTCCAACAAACAGACTCTCTGCAAGTTCTTATCGCCCAGCAACAGCACCGGCAGGCAAGCACAAAGCTGATTGGTGGAAGCCTTCTGAAGGTGAGGTGTGAAGTAGCAACCAGCAAGTCAGGGCAGTGCACCTCCTCTCAGCCCCCTAGCTGTCAATCAACAAAAACTGAGTGGAAATAGGCAAAACATTCCTTTCCTATTAAGTGAACTGTGAGTGTTTTCACTGGAACTGACTAATACATAAGTAAAGATAACAGGCAATCAAATGCTGTTTGATTTTCAAATGGTTTCTACACAAAACATTATTTTGCTAGGTCCATGACTTCTCACAAACTGTACATATCTCAATTCATGAAAATATTTGAATGACACATTTGAACATTCTTGACAACTGGTTGCATCTACTCTGAAATCTGTTAGAGCTAGCCTTTTGATAACGAAAAGACAAAACACGAAGAATTGCAATACACTTGATCAACAGCAGAGGGGGACGTTTACAAACGTATGAATACTGCTGTCACAGTTCACACCCTGAAACACGGTATCCTCGAAAAGGAACGAGCTGTGAGAGAGGTAAATTGTTGGCGAAGCAACAATTTCACCAATCAAGGGCATTCTCAACAACAACAACAACAACGACAACCAATGCAACGCAAAACAACACACACACACACACTGATATAGCCATTTCACACACTAGCAGATAGTCTTAAATACCATTACCAGCTAAATACAGTGTCCGATACTACCAATGAGCTTCTGGCTGAGGCAATAGATCCCTAGATTGAATGTAGTTGCCACTGCTAGGTAACATATCTTCATCGATGCTTTCTGCCCTTAAATGGACATGAAAACAAATGCATAAGCATGGGGGGGGGGCACACATCCACCCCCCTATGCACACCAGCCACACCCAAAGGCACCAGTGAACTAATACACACATATTTAGTACATTCACACCCAGGCACAGACATGTTGACTCAGATCTTGTGGTGTCTTAGTCAGGGTCTCCCCTCCCCTCCCTGTCATTGCAGGAATGTCAGGCGAGCAGGCAGGAAGTTCCTGCAGCACTGAAGGAACCTCACCTCCCTCAGTCCAGGCCGAGTTCCATTTGCAATGACTGCCTTGTAACCTTGTTAGGTCTACGAGTCACTGACTTATAGTGACTCCCCACGTTATTCATGAAATATAACTCGGCAGCCTAAGTGAGAACAGTGAGACCTAAAATAGTATAGCCACATATGACCTGGGATCACAGGGAGTGAATGAGGATGCAAGGTGAAGGGAGGATGTGTTTTTTTTTTATGGAACGCTGCCCAGTCCTGTTTTCTTGTTGGAAGCCGTGACTGAATGCCATTCCCAACAAGAATGTGTAGCCTGAGGATGGGTTCTGTTGTGCAGGTTGGTGTGGGTACTGTGTGCCAATCCCAAAGCA
The DNA here is from genome assembly GCF_038355195.1 of Osmerus mordax. Lineage (NCBI taxonomy): Eukaryota > Metazoa > Chordata > Actinopteri > Osmeriformes > Osmeridae > Osmerus > Osmerus mordax. The sequence continues at coordinate 12,106,136 of NC_090057.1, read as the reverse complement.
AAATGAGAACACATTCAGAGATATACCCGAATAATCAAAGAATCTCGATCCATTTGGTCTGCATTTCACACATGATCACATTACAAATGTAGGACTCAAAAACACATACGACATCCCTTTCATCTGAAATGAGCATGAAACCTTTACTTCAATTTGTTGTACTTTAATGTCCATTTAGCACATAATAGGTCCAGTGGTCCTATGTACACATCTGTATGGTTGGGTATACATTGTGTGTATGCGATGTGTGCTTGTGTGTGCTTGTGTGTGTGTGTGTGTGTCTGTGTGCGTGTGTGTGTGTCCGTGGGGGTCAGGGCTGTAACTCATTCTTCTGGGTTAAGAGCAGCCAAGGCCTACTAGACGACATGGGTGCAATGAGGTCAGCCCCTCGGCCACAGCTGCCCAGGATATCCTGTCTATGCCCCCCCTCCCCTCGCTGAGAGGAGCACAAACGCAGCCGAAACGAGTGCACTCCTATAAGAGCGTGCATGGCATTTCCTTTAGACACAATGGCCTGACAAAGTGGGCATTTCGCTCCTATACTTTCTTCTATGAACAAGTAGAATATACCTCCAACTAAATCACGAGTTTATGGGCACATGCTAGGTACAACACACTGCACCATGATCAAACCCTAACGTCGTCCTGCTTTTCTTAGGCAACTGCCATTTTACCATATGGATCAAATATTCTAGTGGAATAAATCGTTGGGCATTTTCCTCTAAACTTACTTCAACTTTCACAGTAAAACTATACCATGAAAGTAAAGGAAAGTGTCAGTATAATACTGTGGTGTAGCTCAATGAGACAATGATGCAGGCACTGTGATTGTAGTGGTGGCAATGTGTTAAAGCCTAACCTTAACAGTAGTGATTGATTAAAAGGTGTTAGTGTTCATCATTTTGGAATGATTGTCTTAGAGATAACTCAACATTGCAAAATAATTAAACAGGCTTTAGAGGGTAGTCCATTCATGGGGCATGTGCTATTTAGTGAAAGTCCTCCAAAATGTTGTGAACAATGGCTTTCCATGCATAGCTTACACATACTGTTGTATGTGTGCTGGCAACAATACCAGTAAAGTGCATTAACGACCGTGCTTTTACAGGTAAAAAACATGTGGACAGCAGTAAGTCAAATACATAGGAACGGTAATGGTAAAGTGATACCACTGTATGTGTGCTGGTGAGGTCAGTGCCAGTTGCTCCCAGTGTCTGTCAATCATCAAATGACGTCACCTTTCCATACCGTTTCCGGTGTGGGTAGGCGGGCGCTCCATAGTCTCCGGTCTGGATTCTTTGCAAGCTAGGGAGAGACAAGGCTGGACACGAATTCAGCCATATTCTACTTCGTACTGAGCCACACCGGCTACCACTGTGGAGCCTGGCAAGAAAAAGGGATTCACATTAGAAAAGACAGCCACTCCTTAAATTCGTGGACATAACTCTTCTTTGAGGAGCGCTGAATACAATTTATTTGGCATGCGATCGAGTTGATAATCCGAACGAGAGAATGGACGACCGCCGGTCAACCTGAGTGAGATTCGACGGGGGGAAAGCCCGACATCCCATTTTCTGAGTGGAAAGTACAGATTTATCGGGATTATAGCAAATGGGACCAACAAGGCCTCGAGTCGGATAGATTTTAACATCGTGGCAATTCATAAAAACAATTCGCAACTGTGATACGTGATTATAAAAAATGTCGTGCTTATTCTTTTAGCTGTCTAGGCTAGCCTAGCTACACGGCTAGCTAGCAAGTTGGGAGCAGAGCTCCGCATTGGTCAAATAAATACTTTTTGGGGTGAGCTTTAAGAAGACTAGGTTGCGTTCTTGTCCTATAGCTACCAATTCGGTGGAGCTATTCTTTGGCGGAGGGAGTGGTAGCTATCCGTTTAATTAATAGAAAATGTCAGCGAAGGTGCGCCTGAAGAAGTTGGAGCAGTTGCTCTTGGACGGGACCCAAAAGAATGCAAGTTCACTGAGCGTCGAGACCCTTCTGGATATATTGATATGCTTGTACAACGAATGCAGCAACTCTCCATTGAAACGGGAGAAGCATGTGACAGATTTTCTGGAATGGGGTAAGTGAGATTTGATCAACACTCCTGACTGTGACATGGTCCGTGTTCTCTCAGCTAACTGCATTGTGCAAATTCTCCTGGCAGAAGTGCAGCCTACCATATGCTTGCTAGGTTGCAATCTTGTTTGCTTGTATCTTGAGAGACAGTAGGCACATAACGTGCGAACAAGGACAAGACAATAACTATTCCGTTTCAGCCCATGAAGTTAATACCATGTTTAAAGTGAACTGGTGTTTTTTGTTGCACAAAACACGTCATGGGGCCCACATTTTCTGTAACTACAAACCGTTTTGTCCCATTAAAATGGCTCACGAAATCCAGTGTTTCCTGAATTGTGCCCTGGTTAATGTTCTCTCACAGAGGTGAATGTACTGTGTTATTGGACTGCTTATCTGTTGTGACTCAGTCCGTGTACTCAGACTACAAACAAAGTACACTCAAAAGGTTTGTGTTTGGAATCTGTTGCTAAATTCCACCCTTCTGCCTGCGTTCGTTTACATTATAGATGTGGAAGCAGTTATATAAATGTTATCGTCTTCCCAAGACCAGTAGACCTCCAATGTATTGCCTGAATAATGATGCTCCAAGGCAGGTGACCGACAAGCAGACCTCCTAAGTTTAGTAGCTTCCAAGTTACGAATTGTAAATACACACCATAGCCTTCTCACTCCTACCTCTTCCCTGCTGAGAGGTGAGCTATACCCCATTTTCAAACTGTCCCCGAGCCAGTCATCCAACACAATGAGAGGATTCTCCTCCCGGGGCGTTTCATTGACGTCAGTAATGAGATTACACCCCAGTGTGTCTGCTTCCGAAAAGAGCGACGCTGTCCTCAACGGTCCTGTCGTCAGTAGGTGCCGTAAGTTGGGTTTGACTGTGCATCAGTCTTGTACAACGCCCCCTTCTTCCAGTCAACTGTCAAAGGCATCACCCAGCAGTCTTTAAATCGCAGCAATATGGGCCCTCCTGGCCTTCCGAGGGTAATCTATTTACTGAAGACATGACTGATGTGGATGTCCCCTTTTGGAACTCATCCAGGGGTGTAACGTGAGGCAATGGATGAGCTAGACTCCCTCATGGATGCAGGCAAGCAGGCATGCCATGCAAGACGTGCATCTCAGTGATCCTGGTCCGGTCAATTTTGAGACGGGTCATTCGAGATGGACTAACAATAATCCCCTCCGGCCAAAATTAGTTTATCGTCTAACCCTGAGGCCAAGCGAGATTGCATCCTTTCTTCTGAGTCATGTTTCCGGAATAGGTGGGAGTGTTCTCACCCTTCCTCTTTTACACCACCGTGATAAGATAAGATGTGACCCATTGTGATGTAATGAGGTGATACACTTACCACCCACTACAGGCGATTGATGAGAGAGCACCCGTCAATTAAAGTCCAGCTCCCTGAAGAACAGCCATGTGAATTGTCCTCGAGTTATCGCCGACAAGCGTATCAAGTGCACCTTATTGTACCAGTGCAGTTCAGTCCTACAGAGCAAAGCCGTTATGACAGTATCTACTGCACGTCTTCATTCGCAATACACATCCGGATTCTCTACAAACCTGAAACTCTATAAGAAATAGCAGAATGTTGCTTATGATCTCCATAATATATTTTCATTGGTTGAGCCCATGGGTAGGCTTCTAAGGGGTTAATGTTCTGAAGCTAAGTTTCTCGGATGCATTTTTTTTTACTGGCTTTTGTATGTCAGTGGCATTATTAAATTGATATGCTTGAAGTGCTCCTGTCCCATTACCCAGCGAGGACCCAGATTTCTGTGCAACCAAGCACCGAGGAGCATAGTTGAGTGAACTAGCTGCCAAAGCTGGTGGGGGAAGGCTGGCATGCAGGTGTTTATGCCTCACTGCCACCCAGTTCAGACGAGATCATGGTGGTTGTGGCCAGCTCCACGGTGGATTAGTGGAATGGTCTCGTATTAGCACAGTGGTAAGCATTGGAGTAGAATTCAGCTCAGATTTGATTTTGTCCTCAGAGCCAGCTTGGCACCCCAACCCCCACCACTACCTTGCATGTGTTCCATTAATGCCACACCGCACGCTTGTACCACCATATAGCCTGAGTAAACCGGGACAAGGTCAGGGTCTATGTGGACTAGGAGATTAAGCCAGTACCATAGCATGATCTGCATGTCAGATTTCACTTTGTGGGCACTATCCATCATCAAGAGGAGAGAGAGAGAGGGGGGGGGGGGGGGGGGGGCGTCTTTTTCGACAACATACTTTAAAATTTAAATGTAAACATTCTTGCAATGGTAAGCAAGATAAGCCACCCTGCGCAGGAGCACTGAGCTTCGACTACCTCCCTGCATCCCGGCATTCTGCTGGTGTTCACATGAAACAAACCCGTAATAACCTCTGACTAGAAGATGGCACAGTCTAGCTTGTTTAACCACTGTGGCGCACGCTGACCTTTTTAAAAGCAAGAGTGAAGCAGACCCGAGCTTCAGCTCTGTCTGAGAAACGGGACAGCGTCTTTATCGACCTGTGTCTATCTTTTGGAGTGGCTCTAGCTTATCTTTACCAGTTTCACACAGAAAACCAGTCACTTGTCACATGCGTCTTTCGCCACACAGGAGAACTTGAAAGGCATAGATAACCTGCAAGAACGTTTTCCGCTTAAAGCCATGACAGCACTGTCATTCAGACAAGGCCTTTCCCAAGTAGTGTGTATTATGCCCAGTCACTCTTTGAGGCAGAGCTGAACCATCAATGGTCATTATTATAATGAATACACAGTCTTGACAGGAATCCCTCTCCAATGCAAATGATACGAACTAAAGCTACGATACTCATTTAAGGATCGTGGATTAGGCCTGAAGTGTGCCTCTGCATAACGAGTTACTGAAATAACATAACAACCAATCAACCAAGGAATTGGAAACATCAGCATGAACAAGCTTTTAAGAGAGACACACTTCCTGAGGAAGGCTGAGTGCAGCATATAAGCTGCTTCACGATAAAGAACTGCACCGAATGGGAGTAGGCAATATGTGTGGAATGTCCTCTTTCGCCTGTGTGTTGTCGACAACTCCCATCTGGCCAAATGGCTCTGTGTGTTTATTGCATGAGGCATAGACGCACTCTCACGGGGCCAACCCAGCTCAAAGCACATACCTCCCAGCAGCACCGTCGCATCACCTGCTTACAGCCCTCTCTCCACGGGCAGGGATAACAGAAACAGGACAGGGCTTGTCAGGATGTAGGAATGCCTCTCAGAATGGACGATATTCAAGCGCCAAACTCCCATTGATGCGGCTGAACAAGGGGAGTGATGTTGTCGGAACAAAAGGAGTGTTTGCAAAGGGATTCCTCTTGTCTTTCATTCTTGCCCTAACGCTCTGTCATGATCAACACAGTGAGCCATCAGGAGGGATTGAAAGGCGCGTTCTTTGGGAGTTAAAGTCCGTTTTTTAAGTTGATGGTCAAGGGAAAGCCTCCTGACTGGAAGCGATGGCATGACCAAAGAGAATTCCACTCATTCCTGCTAATATCCTCCCCCAACACCAGGCATGTGTGGGCGTTCATCCCTCCCCCCTCCTCTGCTCCCAGGCGCTAGGCCGCAGGCATGACACAGATTAGCCGTTTGGCTCCCAAGCGTTTGCCTCAAAGCCTTCCTAGCAGGCACGAGGCCTCCACAGTGGAAAATGGCTCAGTATTAACATCCCCACACGCCTGGATGGGAAATGTAGTTCTGTTCAGACTGCAGGGCCCCTGTTGCCAGGCGATAAGGGTGGGGCGATGGGGCCTTGCTCAAGGTCACCGCGTGCCACACGGATTTGGATCTGTCACACCCCGGTGCTTCCAGAGACATTCATTACCAGCATTTGGTCTGGCCTCTCAGCTGTTCGACTGGCCCTGTGAGATCATTCCTGTAGCAGCAGCAGCAGGGAATGGCTGAATGAACAGTGTTTTGGCACTCTCTGTTGGAATGTCACAGCAGTGTGGTGTGGGCCCAGGTTTCACAGAAACTCACATCAATAGAGGGCTTTGCACCTTCTTACCAGTGGTCTTTCATCAAATCCAGGAATTAATGGCAAAGTACCATGGAGAGAAAAATATCTGATACAGCATTTTTGTTAAAAAGATTTTGCCCTCCAAACAGAATTAAAGAGATTTAAGAGCAAATAGATTTAAGCATGCAAAACAAGCTCTGATCTGACCCTGGCAGAAAACCTGTCATCAAAAGTTTAAGTAGGTAATGTAAGCACTAAACGTAGCCTACCCAATCTTGTTTTGCTTTGTCAGGAAGATGGTGGTTTCTCCATAAGATGGTCTATTCACCGCAAGCAATTTTCTGTAATCTGAATTTGGCATCTTTGGCACCCTAAGCTATAGCATATTTCTTTAAGTTATGGATGAGGGAAATAAAAATTTTGCTTGACACCCATGTATAGCTTGTAACGAAAGCTCTGTCTTAGTGCTGCCATGCTGTGGAGCCATTGTAACTGAGCTGCTTGTTTACAGCACTCAGGTGTACATTTACAAAGCACTTTCATTTGCCTCTTGAAGGCTTTGTCATCATGGACTTCCTGTCGTAGCCCACAGGAAAGAGTTAAATGGCATTTCACTTGGGCTAGATGGTTTAGGCAACTCCCTTGCTTATTGGGGTGAAAATGGACCACTGTTTGGAACATTCAATGAACACCAAAACCTCTTTGGATTCACCAATCACCAATGGGGCATATGGGTGATTCCTGTGACTTGCAACCCATGACTGGTTTTCTAGTAATATTACTCTTATCCGACACCTTCCAGTCCCTGTCTTGGACAACGGGACACCTATAGGCAATCTTCTGTCTGTGGAGCTGGTGGAACATTCCGCGGTGAGTTAAATGTGGTCTCATCAGAGGTTTTTCTGACACGCTACTCTCTCAACCACAAAAGAAGGAAGTGTGAATTCAGCTCTGAATCTGAGGGAAGCTGTGGGATATGTGGTTTCTAATGACTCCGAGGTGAAAAAGTTGTACAGTAGGCAGTTCCAGAGCTGTGGACTCTGTGAAGATCTGCTGTATAAGGCACACTTCGCAGTTGTGGTTAACAGTTACTGTTGACCCATCAGAATGCCTAATGTTTGTGGGCTTTATAGTCATAAACTTCCCCCAAGCCTAATTTATCCTCTTGCAGTATACTCATGGGAAGTTCACGTCAAAGAGAACTCCCCACCAAGTCATCCTAGCCTGCAGCACGTCACAGGTTTCTCTCCGTCTTAATGTCTGCAGGGAGGAAGTGGGTTAATATAGGTTTAAAGTCATGTCAGGTAAGAGATTGTGGGTTACATGGCCTACGTCACCCTTAGCCTCGGTGTCGAGAGGGATCAAGCCCTGAAGGTCATGACCACAATTGTATTTCAAAAACCACAATTGTATTTCAAAAACCGATGGATGTCGAAAACCAGACGAGGCTCAGCAACAATGGCAACAGCGTAGCTTGTTCGTATTGGTCACAGGAAACGACATGTAAACGTAGGGACTTGCAGACCGAGACAGCTGTGCTGGGTGTCCATCCTGATCACTACAGCTTTACCTTCCGTGACACTACCTGCGTTCTGAACCCTGGATTTGCTCCAGTAAGACACACCCCGCGGCGCCCTCATCCTCAAGGTAGTAGGCCTGGTCACCAAGCCCAGTGAGGCACATGCCCAGCATGGTGCAAGGCTTGTCCTGAGGTAAATGGCTGGTTCTGTGGGGGGCAGGGGGGGAGAGGGCGGGGGTGGTGGAGGTGGCAGCTGGTGCAGGATAACAGATTAATCCTGGGCGGAGCCCTGATGCTTTTACCTCCTGCTACCATCCACCTCCACCCCCCCCCCCCCCCTCCTCTCAGCTAAGCACACTTGAGGCCCTGCTCCCGGCATGTCCGTCTCAATCTGACTGGCTCGTCAATGTTTAATTAGCCCATTTTGTGTCTGTCAGAATGGTTGAGTGAGAAGGGAGAGGGATTGTGTGTTCTTTATTGCACAGCAAGAAAGCTAGTGTGAATGCACTAAAATGGGCGTGTGATGCGTACAAGGTTCTAATGAGTGACAGAATTCTGATCAAGGGGATAATCTTATCGCCATTACAGGAGTATTTTGTAAGTTACTTAAATCTCAGGTTTGTTTAATTGAGAGTTTTAAGAAGGATGGTTTTAGGATCATAATCCTTTCAATAATGCATACATAGGCTAGAATTTTTTTGTTTTTTGTTTCCATTGCTTATAGATAAATTACACATTTACTTATGATCAGATTAATCAAGGCATCATATAAATATTTTGTATAGCATTTGTGTCCTTTCATAGCTGTTGGAAGAGTATAAGGCTTGATTCAAGGGAATGTTTAAATAGCTGTTGAACTGTCAACCAGTTTGTAACATGATACCTATCTGGGGTGTGACCCTGAAACAGACATTCCCCGGCTTCCTACATGCTCAAGGGAGAGAGTGTCAGGCTTTCAGAAACTGCCACAGGGAGGGGCAGACCTCGAACTGAAATGGCCCTTTTGCTGGATCCACCTCAAGCGTTATTAGTCTCTTATGTAAACTGGGCGCGGACTCCTTGACAAGATGGGAGGACAAACTGCATAGGAAGGTGTTGGCATCAGGTGATCGCCCTCAACCCATTGTTTGTCTGGCTGCGACCCGACATGTACTCTCCCTGCTAAGTGTCACCAGGCGAGGTTAACCTGCAATGGTTTGCAAAAGCTACAGTTAAGTAGTTGCCTTTTAGTAGGCATTTTGAGTACACCCGATACCTGCCCCCCGAGGCAAGGTCCTGCTTCGGTCCTGTTTTGAGACGGTAGCATGGGAATGTTTGTGTGGCTTTGTGCGCACCCGCCACGATGTTGCCCAGATTCCAAGAATGATTGAAGCTGAGATGTCATGGCTATGCTATGTTCTCCCAGTATAAATCTACTCATAAACTTCAAAATATATAGGAGGCCTCTGCCTAACCTAAATACTTCTTGTACCGTAGTTCCTAAGATAATAAGGTAATGGTAACTTAAGACTGACTCTGCATGAGACGCTAAATGCACATGTTCTTTGTGGATCCTGACACTACTAGCAAGCAATGTTATCTCGGACCTGGCCAAAGCACACACAGTGGCAGAGATACTATTTGAAGTTCATAGTTGTACTTGGCCCAGAGGTGTTGCTTACAGAGCAGGATACTGCCATTACCATCTCTCCCCGGGATGGATCCGAATACACAAAGAACACTTAGTACGAACACCGACAAATGCAAAGAAAATTGATGAAAAGGGGTCCCAACATTTTTTTTTATTTTTATTCCAAAAATAAATCTAAAGAGTACGACACAAAGATTGCCGTGGAATGCCAATAGCTGTAGTTATCGAAAAGAGAAGCTTTTCTGAGGAATAGGATACATTACATTTACATTTATTCATTTAGCAGACGCTTTTATCCAAAGCGACTTCCAAGAGAGAGCTTTACAAAGTGCATAGGTCACTGATCATAACAACGAGATAGCCACAAAACATTGCAAGTAGCCAAAACATGAAGCACACATTGTGAACAACCAAAGTAAGTGCCAAAGGGAAGAACCATAAGAGCATGTACAACACAAAAAAAACAACAACAAAAAACAAGCAACAATAATAAAAACAATATATCACAGCGAGTACAAACAATTTTAAATCAGTTACCACTAACCACAAGAGAAACAAGTCTCTGAGCAAGAGTCATTGTGATCCTTGAGGAAACTAACATCGGGTCAAGCGAACCATTCCTAAGTACCGTTGTACTCCCGGAACAAGTGCGTCTTGAGCCTTTTCTTGAAGGTGGAGAGACAGTCAGTGTCTCTGATGGAGGTGGGGAGTTGATTCCACCACTGGGGGGCCAGACAGGAGAAGAGCTTGTGTTGGGACCGGGCGGTCTTGAGCGGTGGGACCACCAGGCGGTTGTCTGAAGAAGACCGTAGGTGACGGGTGGGGGTGTAAGGCTGCAGGAGAGACTTGATGTAGACGGGTGCAGTCCCGTTCACTGGATAGGGAGGATAGGAGCAGGAATTTATTATAGGGTTTTCTGTATTTTCTGTTCTCCCAGCCCCCAGAATCAGAACCTTGCTGCTCTCCTAGCATGTATTTTCCAGAACACCCACTTATTCCTGGTTTGTGAATGTAAAGCTGCCCCGCATCACCTCAAGTTCACCTGGGTCAGAGTTCCAGGTCTGCCCCGCCCGGGGCCCCATACTGTCTCAGCTCAGCTCTCTCCCTCCTCATCATGGCTGCCTGTCAGTCATCCCCAAAGCATTTCTCCGCGTGCCCAGCAGGACATCAGATACCCTGCCAATCAAGCGGACATGCTGGAAATCCTAATGGAATTTCAGTGCGGCTGCCAACTTAAAAAGAATCCGTTACGGATCACTTGGCTTAGGTTGGATTTCACAGGCTCCATATAGACTCGTCTTCGTTGTTGTGGTCCCCGCCCCGGTTTATTTGTCTGTGGATTCATTTGCCAGGAAGCAAAGGGATGGCTGAAGGAAATCATGAAGGAAAACGGCCTTTAAAATGTGAACCAAGTTGCCCTAGATAATGGTGCCTGCCAAGCAAACGGATAAATAAAAGATGAACTGTGTATTCGAGAATGAAGAAGCCACTAGAGCAGGGTCCTAATGTCTGGTGTGTTCACTGTGATATATGTCTACTGTCATGAAAGTCAGCGCAGATTGTAAATAATATAGGGGTAGCTTGGCCTGTGTAAACAGTCCGTTCTTGTATCCTGTTGAACAAGTTCTATCAGGAAAATATGCAGAGCACATTCAATTTGCCTTTAGCCTGCAGAGTAGAGACGTGATTGACAGTGAGACAAAAGTAGACGGCAGGGGAAATAAACTTCATGACGCACAACTTCATCAAAATGAAGACTTTTATGTCCCTAAGCCCTCTCTGGGTCTTCCACTGAAAGTCTGGATTTTTCAGCATATCCTAATTCATTCCTCTCCCTTCCATCCTTCCTCCAGCCTCTTCAACAGAAAGCCAATAGCAACACTGTCCTGACTTGGCCCTTAGTAGTGATCCAAATGCACAACAGGGTCAAAAACATTGTCCCGGGCCCAAGCCAACAATGTTGCCCTCCTTCTCCATCATTACTGACCCAACGTGGACAGAAGAACAGTGCTAGCAGTGTTACCACAAGACCAACAACTACTGCCGTTTCCCTCCAGCTAGCGCAGGACAAAAGAAGCCTTCTCGTCCACTCTCGGTCCCAAATATTCGGTTAGTTATGAATTACGTTTTGAGTCCAAAGCCACTGTGTTTGAGCTGGGGGGGTTTGAAACTGGAAATGGCCACTGCAAACAGTGAGGCCTATTCTCTCTTCTGTGGTTGCTCGCCCAGTGTCTGTCGAGTAACGTCCGCCCTGAGCCTCGGGGGAAACGGCTGTTTCTCAAGACGTATTTATATCGGAGTGATTCACTGAGAAGTGTTGTTGTATCCCTGCCACCCACTGTGCCTGTGTTGGGGAGTGTGTGCCACTGGTCTCTGCCCACTGCTGTAGAGCTGTGCAGAGCTAAGCAAGATAAGTTAGTTGCTGTACCACTTGAGGACATACATTTGATGGATTCTTGTTAGGATTTGAACAAAGAACCAGCACTTTATAGCAAGTAGTGTTAGTTGGCCACCTACTATGTTTGTGAAGAAAAATAAAGAAGACCACTTTAAAAGAGCCAATGGGATCCGGGGTGTAATAAAGGAACTATTATGATCTCCCTATATGATCTCAAAATGGTATCTGTCAGAGGACCCATATCTTGATAACGATTTTGAATGGGCATGAACAGTCGGGCCTGTATTGAGGGACAACAGCCCCTGGATGTCGTCCAGAGAATTGGACGACATCACACCCGTCCAGGTCAGACAGAAACACAGTGCACCCACACAGAACTCAAATGTCGAGGCTGTCTTGTCACATTTATGCCTCCGAGTCAGATGGCCCTGGCAGTCTTTTACTGTGAACTTCGACCCCATGAGCACAGGAGCTAGTTTTCAATTTTTTTCCCCTATGATTGTGAACAAAATCCAAGCATTAGCGTCCCAAACGAGCACATTTTCCTGCCAAGCCCACGAATGACCATTTGCATTGACATGAATGCATCCATTTAGGCTCATCTATTTCATTAAAAGACAATGGATTCTCTTGCCACCAACATAAACAGCTGATGCCTCTGTCACGGCGATGTCCCCTTCTCCAAGTGGCACTGGGTCCTGTGCCAAGCAGGATGCCCTGTAGGCATGTAACCGAGCCTAAAGCAGCTGTCAGAACAGCAGGCCTCCCTCCTCTATCCCATTTGGCAGATGTAGTTGCCAAAGTAAGTCGCTCACCCAATGAATACTGAATGCTCTGGGGGGGGGGACCCAGAGCCACTCACCAACTACTTGGGGCAACGGAAGACATTTCCTGGAAGGGCTTTCTGTCTCTGGTTTATTTGCAAACGTACGGCTAACTATTCAACATGCAGGTAAGGAAAAGCTATCGATATACCGTTTTTTTTTTTTTAGACAGCCTTCGACCACCAAGTGGCTAGATGCGCTCCATTCATGACACTGCAATTCTTGCAGTGATTTCGTCTCAAGCTGCTAGGGCTGTCCTCATTGACATTATGTCTACCTTTTCCAGGGATCCCTTGAGAAGCCAGACACACAGGCCTAGGTTTGTACAGGCCTATGTGTGGGACATCATGTGATCAATAAGTGGGAGCAGAGCTTGCAAACAAAACAGTCCTGTAAAAAGACATACTGATATGTTTCCAGACAAAAGCTACCCCAGCTGGTGTTCCAGTTTCGTCGCATAATCATTCAGATTGCCAGCGATGGGAGCTCATTGTAATTGGGAGGACGGGGCTTGCGTGAATTACAGAAAATGTCACGTTATTTAGGCTGAGGATTATCAGATTATACATATGAATCCTCCTTACACATACACTCTCTCTTCATACAGAATAGTCAAGGTTGGCCTTTGTCTTCAGTGGGGATGCGTGTCGAGGCTTTATACCAAAGTGGGCTCCTCTATATTGGGGCGTCCTAATGCGAATGTGAAGACACCAGTATCCAATTTGTATTGATAGTTAGTTTGCATTGTGTAATTGCCGAAGTGCACTCACTTCTTTCCTCAGCTCCTATAGTGAGAATGTCTAAGGATATTTCTTTTAGAACACTTATTCCTGCTTCTCCTATTGATTCATCCCTCTCACTCCTTCTGCAGTGGTGAGACGGGTCCGCTGATGCCATTTTAGGAGACGGAGAGAGACACTTATTTTCACATTTGTTACATAAATGTATTTGATTTTTTATAAACATCCTATTGATTCCATGTTCCATTATTTATAAGTTTTTTTACAATATGTTTTTTGAGGAGATTTAGCTTAAAAAGATTGTACAGATATTTACCACACTTACTCAGTTTAACCTTTTTTTTTCAAACTCCATTGTGACTTTGTGTAAGCCAACTTCGTTGCCACAACAAGACTAAACCATCTCCGTTAGCGTTACATGACCAAACTCTGTGTTTGGCTTGATCCCTGGGTGGTCATTGGTCAGCAGGTATCTGCTTTGTGTCATGGCGACACTTAACGACTTGCTCACTCTTTATGGGCAGAGGAAATCCTCACCACCTCGTATGGAGTTTCACTGTGAAACTCAATGGAACAGTAAGCATAGTAATGTGATTTTATTGAGCACGTGACACAAACAACACTGTAATTCTACCAGACAGATATTCAGCGGCCGTTTGAAAGGCCCATTCTTCCAAACGTTCGCCGTGTCGCGCACTACACATCACGCGAGTGTCATACATGTGTCGCCAGGCCTTTGCGGGCCCCATTCTGGAATCGTAAACCCGTCAAGTTGTCTGTTTGGCCCCTGTGAAGGATCTGCTTGGTCAGAGAGCAGCTGATGTGCACACACACACACCCCTACAGAAGGAACACACATCTCCCTTGTCTGTCCTGAACAGAGGCAGCCGAGGGGCAGGTTGGCCCCGTGTGTTTAAACTCAAAGCCTCGGGGAGTGATAAACGTCTCTACGCAGAAGAGAGCGGGAAGCTCAGAGTCTGCATGTCCTCATAAGGCGAGGAGCTCAGCTCTCCACTCGCGCGCGCACACACACACCGGCCACGGTTGGGTCCGTGCCAGGGGCCCCCCCACCCTTCCCACCCCAGCCCCCCTGCGGAGCATCGTGAAGCAGGGAGGAGGGGTGGATGGATGGGGTGCCATGCTAACAGTCTATGACTATAATGGCTTGTCTCAAGTGTGAGGAACACACCGCTCACAATGTTGACCTGAGTGTCTAAGACCAGAACATTGTGCAATGTTCAATTTCCAAGTAAATGGACTGTAAAAGGGACTAGAATGTTCCCTGGGTGCAAAGATTCTGATCATTTTCGTTCTTACAGAGTGAATCTAAATGAGCCGCTGCTTGGCCTCATGCATATTTCTTTGTGAAGGATTGGCAACTTTTCATTTTGATAGAGCCTTGTTTCCAAAAGAAATATATAAGGCACATTTAACTTTGAAGAGAAATGTTAAACAGCTGTGAATATTTGCTCCTAAAAGACCTACTTCATTTTGATTGAATGTTTTGAGAACCTTTTTAAAAGCCATTGGCTCCTATTCTTGTTTCAGGCTTTACCATGTGGGACCAACACTTGACTTAACTCTCAACTTGACTTGACCATAAATTCAAATGCATAACTTTCATTTCTGTATTGGCTCAACCTCCGTCCGTTCTGTTTCCACAGTGAAGCCGTTCACCACCACTGTGAAGGAGATGCGTCTTCACAGAGACGACTTCGAGATGCTCAAGGTGATTGGCCGAGGAGCATTCGGAGAGGTGAGTCAACCAGCGATACCTGTGATAAGTCTTTTCAGGCTAGTGTTACGTATAGGCTTAATGACACAGCCACAATGATTCGGCTCAGTGAAAGCTTCCACGTTGAACTAGGTCTCAACCGAATGGATCCATTTTAACGGCCACTGGATGCAAAATAAATCAAATGAGGTCATTTGATATGCCGTAAAAGGAAACAGAAATAGAAGTCGAAGGTCTTCCCTTTTTCACCCTCTCTACTTCATCCAAAAGTTCTTTTTAGGTTTTCTGCCCTCCCCCCTCCTTCTCCCTCCTCCCCCCTCCTTCTCCCTCCTCCCTCCTTCTCCCCCCCCCTCCTCCCCCCTCCTCCTCCCCCCTCCTCCCCCCTCCTTCTCCCCCCTCCTCCCCCCTCCTTCTCTGTCTCTGAGCTCTTAGTCCCTCAGGGATGTGGCCTGGCAGCGCCGGGCCATTTTGGGGGCCTGGACAAATCAGGGCGTGCATGATGGATCTGTTGTTTGTGAGTGGGACGTTGTTGTGCATGTCCCACAACGGGACCAGAAGAAAATACATCAGATAGTGGGGGGTTTCTTATGTGGGAAATTTCTAGAAGAGAGAGAACATATTTTGTCATTTTTGTTCTTTCACTTCTCATCTGGATCCCCTTTAACTCCTGCTGTCACCGGAAGATAGATTTACAAACACCACATAATCCAGATTGCAAGGTTAAAAAACACATGCGTTGTCATGTAAAATCAGTCTGGATTAGAGGGCGAGGCTGTCATTGTCACGGAGGAGTTGTATGGCTGAATAATGCCTTTATTTTAAACAAAGACTGTAAACATTTTGATGCAAGTGACAACTAAAGCCATGACGATGAATTGCCTTAATTTCCATTTAAGATAAATAACCAATATGATTCAGACATTTAAAAATGGAATGTGGGTGGGCCGTTTCATGTTCAAACAAAGCATCACCCAGTGCCCTCGTCATGTCGGCTATAATAGTTTTTGCTCCACCTATATAATCTAATGCTTGCACTAAATAACATTCCTTGGCCCTGTAGCTTTTTGAAATCACAGAATGAACCAGCTGAAAAGCCACAACATGACATGAGGTTGTCACATCATTTGAACTGTGGAGCCTTACTTGAATATCACAATGGTGCTGACCTGCTTTGGTTTGATAAGAGGCTCCCATCAACATGACTATCGGTCCCCGGCTCAAGCATTACCAGTCATTCTTCCTTACAACTTTGTGATAACGTTGTCGCAACGCGCCCGGAGGACAGCCAACCCTAAATAACCTTCCTAGAACGTTTCCCCATCATTAACTGCTTCTGGTTTGATGAGGTGGGTGATGGCTGCCCCACTTAATGAGGCGTAGCTAATCAATAAGACCCCGGAGTTAATCAATGGCCAACCCATTAGCTTCTCTGGTTCACAGATGGGGGCCGATAACTACCATTGAATGTCAGCCTTGCTGTCAGGTGTGTGTGTGTGTGTGAGAGGTTTAGGTGTTGTGTATAAGAAATGGGTTCATGAGGTAAAATATCTGACGGATGTGTGGTTTTCAAACACAAGCCCTCAAACACAGAGACGGTGGTGGCAGGCACAGGAAAGAGGTCCAGAGGCCATGCCGAACTTCCAGGAAACACACAGAAAAGGAATACCGTGGCCAAAGAGGAAACTCTGACAAAAATAGTGTTTCCCTCTGCAGATACTGCGCCGTTTCACACACAAGCAAGACACACCACACACGTTCACACACACACACACACACACTCCGCTGGGCAGGGCCCGCTTGCACTGACTATGGTTCAGCGATTCTGGCTATAAGCAAGGATGTGGTTTGTTTGGATTAAGGGGTGCCATCTTAAGGGCGGTGACTCTGCGAAAATTCAGGCCGTTCAGCATCATCCACAGGAAAGAATCGCTCTTAGTTTTAAATCCAGTTTAGCAAGGGGTGTTTTTTCTTCTTGGTGTTGGTTAACTCAAATTGGGCTTGTTTGTCTAACATGTGCTTGTTTGTTTTTCCAACATCCAGAGACACTCTCCTTTGTATACAACATTGACGTTTCTTAACTGTACTTCCATAGTGGAGTCTACCCAGTCTGGGGGTACGGATATAGGTTATGACTGTCGTTCCTTTCAAACCCATATTTTGAGGTAGTTGCTGCCTTGCCGTTCTTTTGCGAGGTTTAGGGCCTCCGTTGCTACTTTGGCGCTGCTGTCGACTGCGCCTCTCGCTCCCTCCTCATGCACAGTTTCCTGTGGACTTCTTGACTGCAGGATGTGTTTCCTGATAAGTGTTGGGCCTGCATTTCCTGTTTATGACCCCCTGGTGTGTGTCTCTCTCTCTCTCCATCTCTCCATCATTTACCCCCTATCTTTACTCTTAAACGTTGTCTCTCTCTGTCTTTTTCACAATCTCATACTCTCTTTCTCAATCTCACTCTGTTCTATTTACCTCTTTATCACCCCTTCCCTGTTCATTGTCCGTGTCTGGTGGGAGGGGGAGGGCGAGGGGGAGTGCGAGGGACGGCTGGTGAGCCAGGGTACACAGGGTTCTAGAGAGACCGGGCCGTGCACCTCGGGACGCTGCCAAATTGCGGCGCTCCCCTCCCTGGACCTTCCTTCCAGTGAAACCCACCCTGTGTGACTTATTAAAACAGGACGCACTGAACGATAGAGAGGGACGGCGAGGGAGAGAGAGAGAGAGAGACAGAGAGAGAGAGACGGAGAGAGAGACGGAGGGAGAGACGGAGGGAGAGACGGAGGGAGAGACGGAGGGAGAGAGAGACGGAGAGAGAGAGAGAGAGAGACGGAGAGAGAGAGAGAGAGAGAGAGACGGAGAGAGAGAGAGAGAGACGGAGAGAGAGAGAGACGGAGAGAGAGAGAGACGGAGAGAGAGAGAGACGGAGAGTGAGAGACGGAGAGTGAGAGACGGAGAGTGAGAGACGGAGAGAGAGAGACGGAGAGAGAAAGGACAAATGGGTGAGACCGAAAGTGTGAGAATTCAGGGATTGGGAAGGTGAGACATGGAGACACTGACTGATCCTTGTTTTGGGAAGCTGATAGCCACACACACACACACACACAGATACCCTGAGCTGAGAGAGTCAGTAAGACAGTGGAAGCATGTGATAAGAGAGGTCCAGAAGAGGCTGTGACTGGTAAGAGAGCCAAGGTGGCAGACAGCCTCCCCACACGCCCCCCCAGACCCAGCCTCCAGTCCACACAGCCTGGAACCATGCATGGATATCAGCTCAGCAATCCCAGCAGCAGCCAAGCAGCACATGCTACCAAACACTACAGCAATATATATATATATATATTTTTTACAGACTGCCAGTGTAGCACGGCCATGCATAATATCTGTGGTGCCACCACCCGCGTCAATCATTAACTGAGCCAATGGGATGTCGGGAAGCTCTTTGCTCCCACCCCCGTCCCCTGGCCTGTCAGTCATTGACGATCCTTGATAAAACCAGATTGAATGGCTCCGGTCCAAGTGAGAACCATGAAACCAGACCCTGCCTTTCAAAGCCTTCTCCCCCCCCCCCTCCCCCATAGTTCAATGGAGCGCTGCGCACTTTGATACCAAGGCTGCGTTTTTTTTTCCTATGCTGGAGGTTTTATCTGCAAGTTTGTGCGTGTGTGTGTGTGTGTGTGTGTGTCGACGCCAGAGCGAACACGTGACTGGTTCGGCATTTAATGTCAAAGTGCGCCAGTGAGGGACTGGGTTATCTGTGCGTCTGGTTCTTGCACCCTTCTAATGTGTGAGTTTGCGTGTACCTGCTCGTGTGTGTGTATATGCATGAGCGTGTGTGTGTATGCGCATGAGCGTGTGTGTGTATGTGCATGAGCGTGTGTGTGTATGCGCATGCACGCGCGCCGCCACACGCCTCCCACCATGTCCCTCCTGGCGCAGAATCAGGTCAGACTGGCCCGGTATAAATCTGTGTCTAAAAAAGGAGAGGAGGAAAGAGGACGCGAGCGAGCGGGCGAGCGAGGGGAAAAGAGGGATTCTGAGCAGCGAGGGTTGGGTTTGTTTTTGTAATGAGGTCAGTTATCTGGTTTGACGAGGAGGGCGGCACTGATAAGGAGAGAGAGAGAGAGAGAGAGAGAGAGAGAGAGAGAGAGAGAGAGTGTGTGTGTTTGCAACTTTGTGTGTCGTGTGCGTGTTGTTGTTTTTGTTTTATTTTGCTCGCCATGCAACATGGGTTACCCCATTTTGTGACTGTGTGTGTGTGTCCGTCCTAATTCAAGCAGTGTGTTTGTGTACTTTCCCCGTTTTGTTTACATCCGAGCATACCTTTTGGCTGGTTTCTTGCTCAATTACTGTCCCGGTCTACATGTCTCCTGACTGCAGGAAGAGAGTGTGCTCTCAATCTCTTGTCAGCTCAACCTGGCTCTGTGGAGGGCCACTTGTCCCTTACCCTGTGTGTGTGTGTGTGTGTGTCGTGTGACTGTCTAGGTTGCTATCTGCATTGCTGAGGCAGCAACTCGTGGTCTGGTCAAGCATCTCTTATGTACTTCCAACTCTGGCAGTTGACTTGTGTAAACAGACACACACACACCATGGATAGTGTACACACTCCCCCTCACACACACACACACACACACCCTGTATTGTGTGCAAGGGAAAAACAAACACAATGTCTGACCAAAAGTCACGCCACATGTTGACATGACCGACTAGAATGTACACACATGAATTATATTTATGTGAATGACGTGCCTGAACTTGCACGCATGCATACATACTCGTATAATAAACGTTGTTGTTTATTATCTCAACATAAAGGTCTACTATTCCCTGATTGGGAGGTGGCGAGAAACTCATTGACTGTCTTCCAGGAATAATACCTGCTTCGAATTCTTTGTTCCCGCCATGGATTTTCTGCCTCGTAACTCTTGTCTGGTGGGCTTTCACCACGGGGCCCGCTTGTACACACAAGCTGTAACCTTGTTGTCATGTTCTGTAAATTGACTTGGTTGCCGTTGTGACCTTTGCTCACCGTGCATCCGTCACGTCACTGTCACGAGTGGAGCTCGAGGAAGCATTCAGGTGTAACCGGGCCTTTGGCTCTCAGTGTGGGTTTGGCGTCTGGTGTGTTTGGCATGTTACTAACGGGGGTAATGGCTGCAAGGAATGAAGACCGACTGGTCACTTACCTCGTTCTCCTCCTAATACGGCTGTGCTCAGCTGCGACTTAACAAACAAACCCACTGTCCAACATGCAAATGTTAACTGTCATCATCACAACGAGCCCATTGTGTCCTACCCGTCGTCACGTTCATTCAAAACAAGTTTGGTTACACGTTAGATGGAACAGTCGATGATGAGCAAGCATGACAAAACCCAAAAAAAAACGAGTTTGGGAAAGATGCATGGGTTGTGACTGCCCGTCGACTTCCAAGTAGCAGGCCGTTAGCGAGCGTTGCATCCATGAACGCAGCCTTATTTTTTTCCCCCTCATCCACGCGTGGATGTGTGGTTTGTTAGGGGGTTGAGGATCAAAACCGGTAGCACGGAGAGCTTCCTGGTCCTAGGGGAGACCAACGAGGCTGACTTCCTTTAAGTAGGGCAGAAGGAGGAGAGAGGGGAAAAAAGCAAACATCAATTAGGCAAGAGATTTCTGCATCTGTTAATGATGATGCATTTTAATGCATCACCGTATTTGCATTTTTCCCCGACTGCTGATGGTGTGCATCTCTCCAAGTCTTCTCTCCTTGTTTAAAAAACAAACAAAAAAAGAATATAAACAAAGAAAGGTTGTTGTTCTCACTCTCTCTCACTCCTTCGTCCCCTCTCTTCTTCAGGTGGCCGTGGTGAAGATGAAGAACACAGAACGAGTGTACGCCATGAAGATCCTGAACAAGTGGGAGATGCTCAAGAGAGCCGAGGTAGCGCACACACTCACGCACGCACACACTCACGCACACAAACTGCCATGAACAAGAAAATGCAAATGTTCTTGTTCATATCGGCGTCATTTTAACGTGCCACGTTTTTTGTGTCTCCCGTCTGACATCACGGTGATCTCTACCTTGTCCTGCCGCTAGTTAGTCAGTCAGTCAGTCAGTCAGTCGGGGGCCAAGCCAAAGCAGGGTTGAAACGATGGATGGCCTAGTTAGATGAACTCAGTACCGCATTAAGAATCCCCTTTGACACGACGACCAATCTCCTTCATCAGCCCTCCCACTTGTTCTTCTACCAGTCCTGCACAATTACCTTTCATGGAAGAAAGCACGGATCTGACACAAGATCTGATGTCCCTAACAGGTCCGTCGCGCTATCCATCAGCTTGTATCCGAGGGAGGGAGGGCAGGGGAGGGAGGGAGGAAGATTGCACCTGACAGGAAACAGCTCTCTAGAGGTAAGCCTCTAGAGAGCTCCCCCCCCCCCCCCCCCCCCCGGCCCTCTGGACTCCAGGGGCCGAGCCCTGCCGAGGGATCACCGCCACGGCGGCCATTTTCTTTTGACATGGCCGTCTCTCGTCTTGACCTAGTTTCAGCCCCGCGGGCTCTGACGGGCCGCGGGCCCACGACTCGGCCAGGGAGCTTTTGTCTGTAATGGTCAGTAATCCCCCACAATCCCTCACTGCGCAGGGGGGGGAGTAACTAGCACTGGATGTGTCAGCCAGTACAGGGAAATGGCATTCCAAACATGTTTGGGGAGAAAATAAACTTTAGACATTTGACTGGATTATATGCAGTTGAGTGGTTTGGGGAAGTCATGTCAAGAAAAATCTGTTCATTTCTCTGAAGCATTGGTTTCTTTTATTCCATTCTATAGAGACATATAAAGCATACTTCTAGGTTTATTCTGTCGATAATGTGAATGATTAGAGATCGTAATCTATCAATGTTGGAAGTATCTCATCCCCTAAGGGTCTCACGATGATCGATCACGACATTTAAAAGCATTTTTATAAGACATAGTCGATATTCCATAAACGATTCATGAGCCAGTATATTTCGGCAGTATCGGGCGTGGCAGCACATATTCCATATATCAACTGTTTTAAATTGCAACTTTTCTCCTAAATGATTTGTGAAGCATTTACTCATCTATATTAGATTTCTAGAAAGCCATTACGAAGCAGGGTTTAAACTCCACCCATCCACTTTAAGTCTTTGCACCATCCCCTGAAGAATAATTCTCTCTAATGGCTCAAATGAGTCCAAACGAGCCCTGTTAATCGTCAACTCTCAGTAGACGATGACAAAACTTTAATAGAGGACAGGTCAGACAGGTTTCTTTTCTTTTTGTTGCCGTAACTCAGTCCCAACTTCTAGAGAAAGGGCTGACGTCTCACGACTCGGAAGTAGGAAGTCTCCGGAAAGAGCAAGTCAGTGTCCCAGCGGCCGCCCCATGGCATCAGTCATGTCACGTAATGAGGGGAGCGTGAGGGAGGGCGAGAGGGCGGCGGAGCCATGAATGAGCGTCAATGTGCGAGGGAAATTGTGCGAGAGAAAGACCGCTGGAGTGAGAAACTGGATGAGCGGGGCGGGAAACATGGTGGCCGAGAGAGAGGTTCCGATTTCTTCCCCTAATATGAGCAGTGATGACGTCTTTGACGCTCAAAACCTTAGATAAACGGAAACGATGACCAATTGTATAGTTTTTTTTTTTAACCTTAGGAAGAGGTTCAAAAGGAAATGTTGAAATGAAATATAGGATAGTACAGTTCTCATTCTTATGTATTTGTAGCCCTTTTTTCCCCAATCCACGTCTTTCTAAAATGATCCTAGCGTCCACGAGACTCGTTAGGGAGTGCTGGGCCAGTCCTGTTGCGTTGACCTGACAGCGTGTGTGTGTCCCCCCCCCCCCACACACACACACAGACGGCGTGCTTCCGCGAGGAGAGGAACGTGCTGGTGAACGGAGACTGCCAGTGGATCACCACCCTGCATTACGCCTTCCAGGACGACAACTACCTGGTGAGCAATGTCACGCACACACAAGGGCCACATGCCCTCAAGTCCGACTTGGTAAAACATGTCACATTTATTTGACCCTGTATGAAAAATGAAGGCTATAAAAGACAGGACTGCATGAATTCACCTGTGTTGCGCTATCCTGACCTCCTCCTCCTCGGCAGTACCTGGTGATGGACTACTACGTGGGCGGCGACCTCTTGACGTTGCTGAGCAAGTTCGAGGACCGCCTGCCGGAGGACATGTCCAAGTTCTACGTAGCAGAGATGGTGCTGGCCATCCACTCCATCCACCAGCAGCACTACGTCCACAGGTAAGCTCGCTCTCTCTCTCTGTCTCTCTCTCTGTCTCTCTGTCTCTGTGTGTGTGTTTGTTTGTTATGAAAAGGTGAAGGTTGAGGAAAGTGTGAGTATGCAAAAAAACGGATTTACCACAGGGGTGTGTGTGTATCAAGGCAGTTCACTGTGGACAGGGATAATCGAAGTTCATTTGTTTGTGTTTAATGCGACTGGAAGACAAAGTACACAGAGAAACACCTTCTCCCCCGTGTTGTCCTGAGCCTGTTTCTGTCCCATACCACTGGCCCTGTACACGGATACCTACTCCTCTCTATGTGGGTGTAGAGGGGCCACTTCCTGGCAGCAGTGTCCTCTGGGAAATGGAGTCCTGTCATGGGCAACCATCTGGCCCAGCCCTGCCACACTTCCTTCCTGGATCATCCCCAGACAGTGAGCAGGCGGGCATGGTTCCATTTCATGGCTGTGCTACGCCTAGAGATTGTTTGAGTGCACGGGGAGAGGGGGGGGGGGGGGAAGAGAACACACACTCACACAACAAAATCGAAATGGAACTGGGCAAGGCCTCGGAATTTCAAATCTCAGTAAGGGAGGGGGAAGACGATAAATAGTCGGGAGCGACTGAAAGGAACACACTTCAGGAAGGAGAGGGGGGGAGAGTAAAAGAAGGATCGAGAGAATAAGGGGGGTGAGGGAGAGAATGACAGGATGAGGGAGGGGTGATGATGGAGGGAGAGTGAGGGAGAGGATGAGGGGGGCGTGAAGGAGAGAGAGCGAGGGAGAGGATGACAGGGTGAGGGGGGGGGTGAAGGAGGGAGAGGATGACAGGATGAGGGGGGCTGATGGAGAGAGAGCGAGGGAGAGGATGACAGGATGAGGGGGGTTGATGGAGGGAGAGGATGACAGGATGAGGGGGGGGTGAAGGAGGGAGAGCGAGGGAGAGGATGACAGGATGAGGGGGGTGATGGAGGGAGAGCGATTGAGAGGATGACAGGATGAGGGGGCTGATGGAGAGAGAGCGAGGGAGAGGATGACAGGATGAGGGGGGTTGATGGAGGGAGAGGATGACAGGATGAGGGGGGGGTGATGGAGGGAGAACGAGGGAGAGGATGACAGGATGAGGGGGGGTGATGGAGGGAGAGCGAGGGAGAGGATGACAGGATGAGGGGGGGGGTGATGGAGGGAGAGGATGACAGAATGAGGGGGGAGCCCTGGGGAAGCCTGGTCTCGATACATACCCAGAGTCTTGACACGCTGTTTACAGTCTGCTTGTGCTCAAGCCAGGGGTCTAAGCTAAACACACAGACAGGGCTGTACATCACTGGCTCCCCAGGTTAGACCAGCGCACACAAACACACACGGATTGGATACACTCGGGCTTTCGCTTTCTGGCGTGTTCATGCTAGCGTGTCCACCCCCAGTCTGAAAAAGCGTGTGTGTGAGAGAGTGAAAGAGACAGCCAGGAGACGGAGAAATGCACCAATGAAGGTGCTTGATAGCTGTATTGATAGCTGTGAATGGGAATGTCGTGTTGTGGGGGTGGGTGTGGGTGTGTGTGTGTGGCCGGGCTTGTTTGCGCTGGGGGTGTGATGTGTTTGTGTTGATGTGTTTGCGCCGGGCCCAGCAGGGTGCCAGCCAGTCCTGGCACAACAGAGGGCACAGTGTCTGTGTGTGGACACCCATCGTGCTGCCTCATCGGACCCGAGCGTGAGGGGAAGAACCGAGAGGGGAGGGAGGGAGAGGAGGGAGAGGAGGGAGGGAGGGAGGGAGGGAGGGAGAGGAGGAGGAGGAGGAGGAGGAGGAGGAAGAAGGGAGGGAGAGGAAGAGGAGGAAGGGAGGGAGGGAGAGGAGGAGGAGGAGGAGGAGGAGGAGGAGGAGGAGGAGGAGGAGGAGGAGGGGAGGGAAGGAGAGGGACGGAGGGAGGGGTGACAGGGAGGGAGGCTGAACAATGCCAAGCTGTTTCGTCCGCACAATCCACTTGGGAGAGAACTGCCAAAAGGGAGGGGAAGGGAAGTGCGTGTGTTTCAGACGGTGAACGTGTTCTGAGACTGTGTTGTGAGCCTACCGGGTGATGCTTCTGTTAGAATCAGTTGGATCCCAAGTGGAATGGCAAAACACACACACACACACACACACACACACACACACACACACACACTGACGGGGCAGGATGGAGGAGGAATGGAATCGGCCTTTTACACGTCCAGCCTAACAAACTCTTTCTCTCTCCCTCTCTTCTTCTCCATCTCTCTCTCTTCCTCTCTCTCCTGCTCTGCCACTCTCTCCCTTTCTGTCTCTCTCTCTATTTCTGTCTCTCTCTCTTCCTCCCCTTTCTCTCTCTCCCTGTCCCCCCCTCTCTGTCTTCCTTCCTCTCTCCAGAGATATCAAGCCAGACAACGTGCTGCTGGACATGAACGGCCACATCCGCCTGGCTGACTTTGGCTCCTGTCTGAAGATGATGCAGGATGGCACGGTGAGCAGCACGCCAGCACGCACACACCAAACACACATACACATATACACACACAAAACTGTAGACCTGTGTGTGTGCATCTGTGAGTTTATATCTGTGTGCGCGCATGCATTCGTCCGCACCTGCCACATCCTCGAACCACGTCTCACAGTAGAACAACAGACAGCCTAGCCTGCAGTCTGAACAGCGTGCAGCACACGGAAGGAGACGACCCAGAAAGCAGACGGCATCGTATCAAGGGCAAGGTCAATACTCCTCACAGACCTCCCGATAAAAGAGGGCAAGAGAGAGGGAGAAGGAAAGGAGGGGAGAGGTGGTGGTGGGGGGGGGGGGGCATTGCCGAGGTACGTCCTCTGCACCACTCAAGTCCACGTCAAAGGCTCGCGGTTCATAATCACACACTCTCACTGCAGACAGACACTCGGGGGTTACTATAAATTCCAACTGGGCATGCATGATCAAAATGAAACAGGTCCTGAAGTCCTTTCGCTTACTTGGGTTCACTCTCAAGACACCCTTTGGAGTGGGGGAAAAACGGAACGAAACCGCTTCCGAGTCGTTTCGGAAAAGTCGACTGAAAGCGCAAACCAACCGCTGGACCCCCCCAGAGCGAGCTCGGAGCACGGAGAGCGCCCCTAACACTGGTCTGTTGTACGCGTCCCCAAACACGGGAAGACCGTGTGAGGCGACGCCGACACAATGCAACCCTGTGACGGTGTAGCGGACGGCCGCTCACACGGCCGAAGAATGGGACAGTACGTCTATTCAGGGAGGAAAGGGCTTCCATACACCACCTCCCCCACTGATCTGCACGTCACCCGGACGTTCCCGTAGAAGTGGATCCCTTCTGCCGGCGCTAGGTGCATCCTTCTGCCGAATGCGGTGGCGCCGTCGAGGCAGTCTTGGATGGGTTTCCGGGAAACATCCGAAAGGGTTGGGTTCCCTGGTTGAGTCTTTACTCCATCTGGGATGTCTGTTGTCTGGACTTGACCTCGCCACATACCGCGGAGAGGGGCTGGAGAACGTGGATTCGGGGAATTGCATCGGCCGCGTGGGCGGTCCGTGTTAGGCGTTTTTGCGGTCCGTACGTCGAGGCGAAATGCGATTCATTTTAGCCGTCGCTCGGGTGAAATATTTGTGGGATTAGATGGGAAGTTGGGCCGCGATCAAAGTGGGACCCTCGTAGGTTGAAAGTGATATGTTTAGGCTGGTTAATGATGATTGGAAGAAAGTTTACAACTTTGAAAGCTTGTCGTCCGCCCCCTTCCAAACTTTTTAGGTCTTCAAACGGAGGTTAATGCACTCCCCCGATAACTCACGCCAGTCTATATCGCCGTGAACTTTGTGACCCTCTTTAGTGGCTTGATGTCTCCCCCCCCCCCCCAACCTAAGCAATATTGCAGAGTGAGTTAATGCGGCCTAGCATACACAGGTCAGCCTGTGTAAGATGGAAACGAGCGCTCCCCTCGATTCTAATGGGTTTTTTGACACGGGGAAATGAATTGGGTGGGGGGGGGGAGGTCACATGGCAGCTAAATCTGTAAGCAGAGTGCTACAGAGCCAGGGGTTATTGAACCACATTTATTGCCCCCCCCCGTCTCCCTCTTCTATAACTACTTGTTTTCATTACTTCAGCTCTCCGAGAGTTTGCGAGCAACCTTTTTATCCACCGCGTTGCCTGGGGAGATGATTGATTTTCCTTCCTGAAGAGGAACGCTTGACCCCGGCGAAGATGATTCGGCGGTTTTGACGAGGTTCACGGGGGCCGTAGGGCTAAACGGGCGTGATAAGGACCTTAATTGTCTGTGTGAGAACACTGGAGCAAGTGTTGCAAAAGCCTCAGGGATCTCGGTAATTAAGAAAAAACACTGCATTTGCATAGGGCTTCGCAAGTTTAATAGGGCCTTTTAAAGCTTTATGAGTGTGTGAACTACGTTTAATTTCAGTTTAATTTTGAGACCCCCGAGGTTGGAGCCATCGGACAATACTTCTCAGCTGGATAAGAAAGATACGCACCATGTCACTTTATGCTTTTACTATCAAATTCACTTCAGGGACAGATAATCCAGATGGCCCAGAATTTAGATTCAATTATATTGGACCACCATAAAGAGGACAGTTATCCGGAAGCATTGTCCGAGAGACTGGAACCCGTTTGAATTGCCAGTCAGATTACAACTCTAATGGCCTCCTCTTCTTCCCCTTGCCTCCTTCCTAGGTCCAGTCTTCAGTAGCTGTCGGCACTCCGGACTACATTTCCCCTGAGATCTTGCAGGCTATGGAGGACGGCATGGGGAAGTATGGCCCCGAGTGCGACTGGTGGTCCCTGGGGGTGTGCATGTACGAGATGCTCTATGGCGAGACCCCGTTTTACGCCGAGTCCCTGGTGGAGACCTACGGCAAGATCATGAACCACGAGGTAAGCCCCCTGCTCGCGGCCGCCATCTTGGGCGAGGTCAGAGAACGAGGCGGGTGGGGAACCGCGAGAGAACGGGATAAAGATGCATGGCAACGTTGTTGTTTTTAACCTCCTATTCCCCCCAAAACAACACCTGGCCTTTAGCCCTTTGAGGGAGTCGTAAAACGGCTGCCAATATGGCGGATCCTCCTCGGATTCCACATTCTTAACCAACACCAGAACCACATTTGCTAGAGGAATGGGCTTGGCGGGGTCACATTTTTTCTTGGGGGGAATACGCCGCCTAAACAGAAGCCTTGTCTAGTACCTTAAAACAATTGACCACCAAGCCTAAAAGACCCCTTTAAAGGAGGTAATTCATTGGACAATATATTCAAGGACACAATTGAAGGCTGTTAAAGAGACCCGAGGTGCGCTCCTTGGGCCATTAGCCTTGACAGCATTAGCTTGGTTAGCCATGCAGCAGGCATGAGCTAAACAGCAGCTAGTGCCTAGCACGCAAGGACCCGGGGGGGATTTAGCTGGAATTTGCATGGCTGCTTCAAAGGGCCCTGGCCAGCGTCAGAGGCCGAGGCACCCCCAGCCTCTCCTCCTCGCCCCAGCCTCTCCTCCTCGCCCCAGCCTCTCCTCCTCGCCCCAGCCTCTCCTCCTCGCTCTGGACTCCTGAAGGATCTCACACACACCACTGGTGACTCGATAGAGGGAGCTTGTGGTTTGTGCTATAAATAAGTTTCGATGTGTTGGAGAACTGTCTCCTCTCAATTATTTATTGATTGTTTTAATTTCCTTTGATTATCAATCATATATGCGGTCAGTTTTTTTTTCTCTCTCTCAATAATGGATCGATTGTGATTTATTTATAGTTGACTCAAGGCTTAAGTATTCATAAACAGACTGGATTTATCAACAGAATGATTTCTCGTCAAAGCGTCTGTGTAGAGGGAGACTTTTTCAGGGTAGTATTTTCTGAAGCAATCCAGGTTAAGTACTAATCTCAAGGGGCCAGTTCCTAAAACACTTACCTACTTTACAGCTATTTTAATCAAAGGCTTCATCATGTCTAAATAGGAACTAGTTATACTCTTGTCTGCATTCAACTCCCCTTTCTACTGCTGTCTCTCTTGTTCCTTGTCTTCATCTCTTTCTTCGTCTCTGGTAACACACTCTTTCTCTCCGTAACTAAGTCTGGTTGTCTGCGTTATGTTGTATGTTAATATATCAAATGTAGATATGTATTTCTAAATCAGGACACGCATTCATAGTACATTCTCACATTCGTTCAACTAAAAAGGCGAAATGTTCTTTTGGAGATCTTAGGAAAAGGTTGTGAAACATTCACACACCCTACCAAAGGACCCACCCGGTTGACACTCAAGACAACAAACCCACTTCCTCTCCTCCCCAGGAACGCTTCCAGTTTCCCTCCCACATCAGCGACGTGTCGGAGGACGCCAAGGACCTGATCCAGCGGCTCATCTGCTCGCGCGAGCGCCGCCTCGGCCAGAACGGCATCGGCGACTTCAAGGACCACCCGTTCTTCACCGGCATCGCCTGGGAACACATCCGCTCCACCGAGGCCCCTTACATCCCCGACGTCAGCTCGCCGTCCGACACGTCCAACTTCGACGTGGACGACGATGTGCTGAAGAACCCGGTGGGTTAGCGTCCCGCGACACCGCGGAGCTAGCTAGCTATCTTAGCTTAGCGTGTTAATCCCACGCGGTACGTTAGCCAGGAAAGTTGTGAGTCTTCAGTGTTATCCCCCTTTTAAAACTACTTTTTTAAACAGAAACACTTTAGGACACTGCAGTTTGCTACCTCTGTGGAGGGTTGGAGGGGTTTTTGTGTTTTGTTTTTAGAAGGCTTTACCTTCATTCATGAATGCGGAGCTATTGAGGAAGACCAGAATTTTTACAGAAGCAGAATTTTTCAGGGTTTAGCCAAGCAAGGAACGAGCTGTCATGGTTGTTGCGTAGGAGCCGGAGTGCTCAAACAGCCCCTTTATCTCGACCAAAAACGTTTTCAATCGCTCAGCCACGTCCGTCGAAAATGACAGGACCATTATGCAAAGTGCCAACTTCTCGCATGTTGGAGGGAAAAGACTCGACTAACCCTCCCCACCCTCTGCCACAGGACATCGCCCCTCAGGTGTCCCACACCGGCTTCACGGGCCAGCACCTGCCGTTCGTTGGCTTCACCTACACCACCGACAGCTGCTTCTCTGACCGCGGCAGCGTGGGCCGCGAGGTGCTGCCCGACGGGGGGTCCGTGGAGGGGGGCGGCGGGGGAGGAGAGGAGGTGGAGGCCTTTGAGAGCAGGATCCGCCGGCTGGAGCAGGAGAAGCAGGAGCTGAACCGCAAGCTGCAGGGTGAGCGGAGGGGGATGGGGAGGGAGGGGAGGGGGATGTGGAGGGAGGGGGATGTGGAGGGAGGGGAAAGGGGACTAGTAGACCTGCATGTTTGTGTCGTCTGTGTAGCTCGTGGCTAAGAAACAAATTACTTTCAGCAAACAAACACGCGGACACATTTTGTTGCAGAAAAATGTGCACAGTTGTCACATAACCGCTTTTGTATACCATTGGTTATTCCCTCAGACTACTAGCTTACCTGTTGATAATGATTTCCACACAACACTGTATGATGTGTACTTACTGTTTAATTTCAGACATTTCTGACAACCTACTCCATCTGACAATCATAGGGACAATGGATGATTCTGTCCACCCGGTTGTTCTTTGTAATAAAACCTGAATCTGACCTTTGACCTCTGGTCTGTGTCTGACCCTTAGAGTCCACCCTGGCGCTCCACGCCCCGGGTCGCGGAGCTGGCACTCTAGGTCGAGACAAGGAGATGAAGAAGCTCAATGAGGAGATTGACAGGCTCAAAAAGAAACTATCAGGTGAGGGCGGGCGGGGGGTTTCTTTCTCACATCTGGCAACCCACAACGACCACAAACCTGGCAACCCAACAATGGTTTAGTAAAATGTCCAGGCCGTGTCTATCCCATTATAGAATACTTAACTCCAAGTTTACTATTATGAATCTAACACCCGGTCGTCTTGAGCTTATGTGCCAGTGGACCAATCAGCCACCCCCTGACCAGGAAGTGCTTCCTCTCCTCAGACTCTGATAGGCTGGAGCAGCAGCTGGAGGAGGCGGTCACACTGCGGCAGGACTACGAGAGCTCCTCCTCCAAGCTGAAGGCCCTGGACAAGCAGGTGAAAGCCCTCAGGCAGGAGAAGGAGGACATCCACAAGGTAGGTTCTTCACACGCTCAACACCTCCAGGCTGTTCTGTGGAAGAATACGGTAGTTTTACATTCTGAGGTTGGCTGTTGAAACGGTGCCAGTGGAATTGTCAAACAGGGAAAAACCCTAAGAAGGGGTAAATGTATTCAGCTGTTATGTTGCACCCTGTCACTTTTCCGCCATTTGGAATATTTTGACCATAGGTCGCCATGGTTGCCTTTTCAGTCAATGTGCTCTGTTGTTACGGATGGCAATGACGCAGTTGGTGTATTGACTTAACGCAGATGTCATGAAGAACACAAAATAACCGCACACACACAGTAACATCAACAGTTACAATGACATACATGTTTACACACCCACACACAGTCTTCCTAACCTAATATCCTCAGTCCGGTACATCAACCCAGTGTACAGACAAAAGGACTATTTTTATTTAGATGAATTCCGCCATGCCGTAAATTAGTGGTCGGTCAGAATTCTCGACAGACGCATCACATATTTGGCTAATCGCCTTAGCCAAGCTATTTGGCCCTGACATCTTCCTTAGACTGGGGTTTAAGTGCGTTGACACTAAAGTAGTTTGTCATGTTTGTTTGTTTGTTTGTATGTGGGTCCCTCTCCCAGCTCGCTATGAAGTCAGATAAAATGCAAGCTTGCCCAACCCCATAACGCTCTACACTAGTGAAGGTGTATTAAAAACAGCTGTAAATGGATGAGGAATTTTGGTTAAAAATACCCTTTTAAAATAAGTAGCATCCCTACGAGTACAATTTGATTTAGTGGTGGTCGAAATTTGCTATGTCTGGAGTTTAAACTGATTTGTGGTTTCCCTCCACCACCCCATCCCCCCCCCCCCCCCCCCGCGCCTTCCTTTTCCGTCACTCTCCCTGTCCTCTTTTCGCTCTCCCTTTCCCTCTCTCCTTCTCCCTTCATGTCTGCGGCTGACATTCTGTCTCGCTCGTTCAACATCCATCCCTCCCTCTGTTCGCTCTGCTCTTTGTTTCCCTCCTCACTCATTTCTCTTCCTTTTTCTGTGTCACTCGTCTCTGACTTCTGTCATTCCCCCCTTCCTCTCAACCCCCCCTCTTGTCTTTCTTCTTTTGGCATTTCTCCTTCCGCTCCTCCTCACCCACCCGTTCGCCCACCAAACTCCCTCTCACCTCCCTCCCTCTGCTCTCTCCTTCTCACTCTCTCCCTTTCTCTTGTTGCCACTCTTTCTTTCTTCCCCTTTCATACTCCCCCTCCTCTCTGTTCACCCACTTCTCTCTTACCTTCCTTTACATCCCCTCCCTCAACTCTCTTCTCTCCATAACCTCTCTCTTTTCTCCATCCCCTCTCTCTCTTCTCCATCACCTCTCTCCTCTTCACCTCTCTCTTCCCTCTCCGTCCACCCCCACCTCCCCTCCTTTCCCCCCCTCTTCCACCCCCCCCCCCCCCCCCCCCCCACACACACCAGCAACTGGTGGAGTCCCTGGAGCGCCTCAAGTCCCAGACCAAGGAGCTGAAGGAGGCCCACTCCCAGAGGAAGCTGGCCCTGCACGAGTTCTCGGAGCTGAGCGAGCGCATGGCAGAGCTGCGCTCCACCAAGCAGCGCCTCTCCCGGCAGCTCCGCGACAAGGAGGAGGAGATGGAGGCGGCCGTGCAGAAGGTGGACGCCGTGCGCCAGGACATCCGCAAGACCGAGAAGGCCCGCAAGGAGGTGAGCCCGAGGCCGGCTCGCGTTAGCTGGCGCTAATTCAACTCCTGCTTAAATGAGGGCACGCATGCTCATCGCGCTTAGCTTCCCGTTAGCACTTAGCTTGTAGCTGACACGGGAGCAAACTTTTATCGCTTTGTCTCAGTCACTTGACACAATTGGTTAATATTTACCAAGTGTCTACATGCTGTAGGAAGCATATACTGCGTGTTTGGTAGTTAAAGTGTGTTGACATTTCCAAAATTTCCCTAGGTAACTGTCAGCTCTCACAAACCTAGCAGATATCCTCTTTTCCAATGCTCTAATCTATTCATATAAAATGCCAACATTACCCAGAGTGCCTGCCACAACTGGGGTGTATTTCAGCTTTTCTTTTAGTTACTTTTATTAGTGTTGAATTTGAACATGTTTGTGTGCATTAACCTGCGTTTGTTAGACGCTCAACCTCTCGTGTGTGTGTGTGTGTGTGTTAGCTGGAGGCCCAGTTGGAAGATGCCAAGGCGGAGGCGTCAAAGGAGAGGAAGCTCCGGGAGCACAGCGAGGTCTACTCCAAACAGCTGGAGACAGAGCTGGAGACCCTCAAGGTCAGAGGACACGCACACACACACACACACACCAATCCTCACTCATCCAGTCTCATCAGCCCATCTGTCTCCACCCCCCTTGCTCTCAGTACACACGCAATTTCAACTTTTTCTCCTTCCAGCCTTTTACTCCCCTCTTTCCACTCTACTAAACAGTGAGTCGTCCATCACCTGTCCTTGTGTTCTCTCTCTCTCTCTCTCTCTCTCTCTCTCTCTCTCTCTCTCCTTTTCCTCCTCTCACATCTCTCCCACATCCCCCTGCCCTACTACTCTTCTGACGGAGGGGGATTCCTTCTGTTCTTGCCTATATTTAGCCCCGTTGTTTGTTGTTGTGGACCGGTGTTGCTGTTGGCAATGGCCTCCGGAATAACAGCTGGTCCACAGAGCATGAGGCGAAGGGAGGGGTTCTCTTCAGATTCTAAACCACGGTAACATCTCCTCTCAGGCAGGCCAAGCAGCCCGGGTCGACCAGGAAGGTTCCCTATGTTCTAGGAGGTTCTAGGACTTAAAATAAAGTAGAAAGGAACCCGAGAAAGGAATCTGTTTGTGTCTGGCCACCATTTTGGGTTTCTTCCTGCCTCCCTTCCTCTGTGAGCTCTGACCTCATTTGAACTGCTGGGCCGCGTACTGTCCCTGTTCCACCTCTCTTCCTCTTCTCCCTTCACTCCCTCTCTGACGTCACTGCTCTAGTTGCATTCCTTTTTCGGACCCTCCTGTATGCTTCCCTGTCCTAAAAATGGATGAGCGAGTCACTACCAACCCGTTGGAATGCGCTTCGGAGGTGCATATCCTTCACATTCTTTGAACGGCGCACAAAGACGGGCGGATGGATGACATTTTGTGACCTACTCCAAAAAGCGTCTCACGCAATCAAGGCGGTTGTGGCCCTGATCCATCTGAACATCCTGTCCCCCTCCACCTCCCTCCGACCCCACCCCCAACCCCCCAGATGAAGCAGGGCAGCGGGCGCAGCGGGAGCGGGAGCCCCGAGTCCCAGCAGGAGCTCTCCAAGGTGAAGTCAGAGCTGGACAAGAAGGTGCTGTTCTACGAGGAGGAGCTGGTCCGCCGCGAGGCCTCCCACACCAGCGAGCTGAAGAGCCTGCGGAAGGAGCTTCACGACTCCGAGGGCCAGCAGCTCTCCCTCCACAAGGAGCTGCTCATGCTCAAGGACAAGCTGGAGAAGGCCAAGAGGGAGAGGTGAGCTATGCTAGGCTAAGCTAAGCTAGTCTCAGTTTAGATTCCTAGGTTTTGGCTAGGCTATGCTAGCTTATGCTAAGCTTGGTTATGAGATTTAGCTTCCCTTCCATACCTATTTCTGGGTAGGGTATAGGAGAAAGACTAAATTGCTTTTATCAAGTTTAGGCTAGGCTGGTCTACGAAGCATCATACACTGGCCATTGAGAAACTGTGCATTGATCACAGTGAAGGTTGCGTGTGTCCTTCCATGTGTCTGCATACAATGTCATCTTCCAACATTGTATGTTCCAAATCATTTCCAGGCAAACCGAGATGGACGAGTCAGTGGGCGCGCTAAAGGAGAAGTACGAGCGCGAGCGCAGCATGCTGAGCGAGGACAACCGCAAACTGACCGCCGAGACAGACAGGGTAAGGACCGCAAAGCCCGTGTTTTTTTTTGTTTTTTTGTTTTTGTTTTTTTCACTGAACCCCCTGACCCCCCCCCCACACACACACACGACCACATGCTTCCCCCCCACCATTTCTCCCGAAATAACTTCTCCCCCCGCTCTCCTCCATGTCCGCCACGGCCAGCTGTGCACGTTTGTGGACAAGCTGACCGCCCAGAACCGTCAGCTGGAGGACGAGCTGCAGGACCTGGCCTCTAAGAAGGAGAGCGTGGCCCACTGGGAGGCCCAGATCGCTGAGATCATCCAGTGGTGAGTGGGGACGCGCATGGCTCCAACACCAGCCCAGGCGCTCATTATGCGAGCCCCCCCCCCATTCCAGTTACTGTCTGATACTTGGGCTTCAACGAACCACAGGATTTTTACAGCACGCTCGTATAATTCAAACCACCGGATTTTTACAGCGCATTCATATCAATCATATAAATCATTTCAGTCTGGGGTTTTTCTTTTTATGGCTGGATGACTTCACGCAGTATGCCGGGCCTGATGCGACCGTGCTCGTGTTCTCTCCGCAGGGTGAGCGACGAGAAGGATGCTCGTGGATATCTGCAGGCCTTGGCCTCCAAGATGACCGAGGAGCTCGAGTCTCTCCGTAGCTCCAGCCTGGGCTCCAGACCCCTGGTAGGACACACACACACACCCTCACCCACACACACTCTCACACGCACACACGGAAGCCCCCCCCCCCCCCCCCCGTACAGTACAGTACATCATGTAAACGTGCTTTTACACAGGCACACACAAACAAATGAGCGGGAAAGAAGGGGTTGAGAGAGATGATCTAGGACTGATCATACTACTAGAACTGTAAGATGATTCCTACACGGGGACACACACACAGACAATGAAACGTACGCACTATGGATTTTTAAGTCGACCACGCCTTCACGGACAGATGAGACACCCGAGACACACACACGCACACGGAATGCCCACTTAGCGCACTTACCTACACAGAACGTGAAAGCATCTTCCCACGGCGAGCAAAGCTCCACCCTGGAGTAGCCTCACCAGAATACTACAAGCAGACATGTGCACGGCATCATTCTTTGTTCAATTTTTTTAAATTTCTTTTTAAGTCGGCCACCGAGCAGATGTTTGTAGTAAACATTGCATAAGAGTTTTTCACCCACGTTCTGTCGAGCGAGGACAATGGAATCTTTATGGGAGCTATCCAGGTCAGATGCTGGAGGGGCAGCGCCGCAGCTGAACACCCGAGCGAGTGGACGCGGCGTCTTGTGCCTACGCCTCGCGTCTGCACCGGTGCATCCCGGGACATTTGTTTCGATCGAGCTTAGTCAGTAGAGAGTTCACCTGTTTGAGTCGTTGTAGACATTTCCATAAAGGCAGGGCATGTGTTTTAGCTCTCATCACAGATAAATACAGGCCCTTAATGTTTCTCCTTCTAAACTTGAAAACAAGCCTGTACGGTCTTTCTGTCTACCTGTTCAGCTCTGTACCTTATACCCCCCCCCCCTCCCATACACACACATACACACAATTCCTCCCCGCCTTTCCATGCCAGTGCTGATGTCATTAAGCTAAGGCTAAGTCTGCTCTGAGTAGCTGTACCCTAAATAGCCTATCTAATGGGAGGGGAGATGACAACTGCCAACGCTAGGCTAGGCTACCAGGAGGGGAACCTTGCACTCAAGGTCACGTTTTGATTTAATATCCTGTCGGTATAACAAGGTTAAGGCTGGAAGTAAGTATAGGATGGACTCTGCCGGCCAGATAGTTATATCCTTATTTGAGGGTCACATTAGGTTAGATGTTAGCCACTTGACTCTGGAGACAAATGGAATATGACACACTGGTGCGTTTGTGTCGGTGTGCGTGCGCGTGTGAGTGGGCACACACACGGCCTTTTGTCAAGTCTGGGAAGTCATATCTTCCCATTACTAAATGCAGACGAATGAATGACCCTCCTCTTTACGCCTTAATAATCACATAGTCATGGAGAGACATGACTCTTAGTCATGAGGGCTAAAAACAAGCCTTTGGAAATACAACCACTACTACTGCACCGCAGTTATATTTAGCTGGCATTTCAAATACGTCCCTCCCTCCCTTTCCACACACACACACACACACACTCTCAAAGCATGTTTTTATTTGGATTCAGGGTTTAAGCCACTGTAAAATAGCATGCCCTAACCTCCATAATATCTAGTTGTACATGAAGTGTTTTCATTTGTATGCGTTGCTCCTAACTATACCCAGCGAGACTCGGGAATGGCCACACCTCCTCAGAGGCCCTTGCCCCCTTTTGGTGGGGACAAGAGGGTGAGTCTACCAATCAAATCCAACCTCAAATCACTGCCTTTTCCCATTGACGGCAGAACCCAAATCTTCTCTCATGCAATAGGGTAGCCTGTCTGTCACTCGTACGGCCCGTCTCTTTTGGTTGGTCAAATCGACGATGCTCCTCAAAAATGACGACCTGGAATAGCCAGCGTGATCTGAATTGGTATTTCAGGCTAGTGTGAAAGTGGGTTTGTAATCCCCAGCCGGTACACTTCTAAAAGCGACCGGCACTTTGCAGCGTTTTGAGACCTAGAAAGCAAAATTGAATCGTGTGGAAATTGGCAGAAGAATTCGAGGGGCCGTACAAGTGACAGAAGAGACACTGCTCCTCAAAGAAGCGTTTCCACGCCTTTGACGACCTCAGAAACACATTGAGAGAGACGCTGTCAATCGCCACCGCTTTCCCATCAAGAATTACACATGCATGTTACGAGTTCTAACCAAACACAGATTGGGAACAAATCAATGGGTAGAAGCCAAAATGTGGATAGAGTGAATTCTAGGATGAGTGCAGTTGTTCCTTGTATCCATCCGCTCTGCTTTCCTTACTACTGATCTCAGAACAGCGGTAACTGTCTGGAAAATGAGCAGGTCGTCGAGTTGAGGTCACAGGCTGTTCTGAGGTTAGTTTTGACTGGAAGGAACTGTACCATCACAGCTACTTCAATCTTGTCCGGACCGGGCCAGACTGACCGAGCTGACCGATGCCTACCAGTAAAAGGGTGACCTCAAATACATTTGATGGGTAGGAGAGACTCAATGAAGAAGACGCACTTCCTGACTACGACTGGCGTTTAGACAGTGAAGAGGGAAACAAAAGAATTTGGGCTTCAGCAAGATGATGTGGTTCACGTGTGCAGTACAGTGTAGGCTGGAGGCTGAGGGTGACATTGAGAATGGACATCCTTTAAACCCCCCTCCCCCCTCTCCTCCCTATGTAACATGAGTCGGGTTGGCTGTGTCAGGTCAGAGACAGCCAGTCGGTGTCTGGTGAGAAGGTATCGGGGGAGGAGGGAGGGGGGGGAGGAGAGGATATGATGCCTCATCATTTCCTGTCCCGGCGGGGGGCCGTGATGTCACACGATCTGTCCCGGCATCCATGGAATGTCATCCGGGCTTCCTGAGACGCTTGTGTTTGTCACGGCCGGGCCTCAGGAATGACACGTCCTCGCTCACTCCCATCATCCGCTCGATAACAGAGGCCCCTACCTTCGCCGCTTGCATGGGGGAGGGTGGGGGATAGGCTTGAAATCGGACGAAATACTTGACATTGGCTGTTTTCGTCATGGTGACACTGGTGTTTGAGGTTTCGAAACGAATGACGCCACTTCTGTTTTTACGGATGTATGATTGTGTGATTGAACGCAGCTTGCATCACAGATGAATCAATAACCAAATTATTTCCTGTGAGGCCAGTTTTCCGAGAACTTGTAAGTGAAACTTGCAACTGAAAGATTGCTTCCAGTAAATGAACATTGTTGGCGAAATGCCGAATCACTTACCTCTCACAGGAAATAATGTTTGAGGTGGTTAGCTGGCTTGGTTTAGCTTGATGGGAATGTCTGGGCTCAGCTTGCAGTTTGGTACCAGTTCACTGTCCAGGAAGGCTGGAAAAAAAGGCTATTGGTGCTGCAAAAAAATCTTAACAAGCATTACCTTCAGTTAAGTGTTTATCTATGTATTGAGGGATTTCAACTGGCAGCCCATGATAATGCAATTTGAGCCATGCTGAGGAATGCCCATCAAGCTAAATCCCATGATGCCCAGAAACGGCTAATGAATGTCTTAATTGAAGAGTCCCACCCCCACACACAGCTACTGTGAATTCCAAAGGTAATGCCCACACGTATACAAATTCTCATCAAATCAAATCTTGAAGGCGTCAATGTTATTGTTGCCCGTCAGAAAGTTGCACACGAATCGCATCTAATCACTGAAGACAGTGGTTTCAGACTGAGGCGGCCAGATGGGTTCAGACCTGCTGAATTCAGTCTGACGTTTGTTGCTTGTCGTCCCCTCCTCCCAGGACCCGCTGTGGAAGGTCCGCCGCAGCCAGAAGCTGGACATGTCGGCTCGCTTGGAGCTGCAGTCCGCCCTGGACGCAGAGATCCGGGCCAAGCAGCTGGTGCAGGAGGAGCTGCGCAAGGTCAAGGCGGCCAACAACTCCTTCGAGAGGTCAGCCCCCAAGCCCTCCCCTTCAACCGAACCTGGACCCCCACTCCCTCTTTTATCAACCACGGACCCCTCCCCCTTTATCAACCACGGACCCCTCCGCTTTCAAGGGAAACCTGAGACTGTTAGGGTTGGAGGGGGCGTGGTGAGGGTTAAATAAGACTGACATCCAGTGACAATGTAGACGGGGCATGGCCGCAAATGTGACTTCATCTGTCTTGTCTCCTCTCACTCTGCCTTTTGTCCCCCCCCCCCCCCCCTCTCTCTCTCTCTCTCTCTCTATGTCTCTCTCTATGTCTCTCTCTCGTGTCTACAGCAAACTGAAGGACTCGGAGGCCAGGAGCAGGGATATGGCCGAGAAGATGGAGAGCATGAAGAAGGAGTTGGAGGAGAGCCGCACACGCTCAGACAAAGGTTGGCCAACCAGAACCCTAACCCTGGGTTTGGCACTCCACTGGACACTGCACTCACACTGACCACATGCTGTTTCTCAGTGCATGGGATTTATTTTTATTTTTTACCTGTATACACACCCTTTAGCGGTTTAAAATAGTAGCTCCTTTTGTCCAGTACTGTCATGATACAAATACAAAGATTCAGTGCATATTTCAGTCAGAGCTGACAGCCATTACTGTCCCTGTCTCACTCTCTCTCCCTTTCTCTCTCTCTCTCCCTCTCTCTCTCGCTTTCAGGTCTCAAACTGCCCGACTTCCAGGACTCAATTTTCGAGTACTTCAACACCTCTCCACTCGCCCACGACCTGACGTTCAGAGTGAGTGTCACTTTCCACCCCTCGACCTGTAAAAACACCAGTCTTAATGTTGTTGTGCTCGGGGTGAGAGGGTGTTGGGAGGTTAGGACGGATATAATGATGTGTGTGTCTCTCTGGATGGCGCTCGTGCTTTTACATCACACACACACACGCACATTTAAACAAGCACAGTGCACACTCTCTTTCCCACACTCCTGACAGAGTTGTACACACACACACACACATCCGCAGCCAGCTCAAAGCTCCAGAGCCCTTATTGGCCGGGCCTCTGATGTACTCAATCACCTCATCACCTGAAAAACATCAAAGGCAACAGAGGGTATATGGGGAGGACGGGGGGATGGTGCTTCCTGCCTCCCCCCGCCCCCCCCCCTATGGAATACATCGGGGTTATGTTACCTATCATCGCACGGTAATCCGATGCAACAGGCCACAGCTTGGACAGGATCCGCTGCTAATGGGCCCAGGTTCTGAGGCTTCAAGGCCGCAAAAAGGCAGGAAGTGGCGTTTCGAGGGAAGAGCCGCCGAGAGCTGATCGCGACCTGAGCTTAAACGAGAGAGCCCGGGTTGGGTCTCATCGCCTCCTAAACGCTTCCTCTCACTGTCATCACTCCATGTGCACTGCATTACGGTCAGAAAGAAGTCGCTGCTGAACGCAAAGGTCAAATAACGGAACACCCCCCCCCCCGTGCTGTTATAGCAGTGAAAAAGGGGGTTATTTAGCATGGAAGTCGCATCAGGTTGGCTTTTTCCGTGCCGGTTTCAGAGGAAACTGATTGCAGTTGAGGGGCCATTTTGGCTCCGGAATGTAGAGTCTCCTCCGAAATAAACGAACCCAGGGATGGCCTGCCGGAAGCGGTGTTCTTAAACCTGACCCCGCAGTTAACCACAAAACGACCTTGTCAGCTTATGGCATCTCATGTGTTCTTCATCTGCAAGATAACCCACCCCACCCCACTCCCCCTTCCCCCCTCCATAAAAAAACTCCCGAAAACCTGAAGATGTCGTGTGCTTTTTATTTTTTCTGTCCCCCCTCTTCCCTGTGTTTCACCCATCCCATTTCCCATTTAATAAACAAAAACAAAACAAAGGACTCGGTCTCGTCCTCATCCGCCTCGTCTCTGCTAGCGTTTTGGGATGAAGTAAGTTTGGCTGCTCAGTTGCCCCCCCTCCACCCTCCAGTGCCCCCCCCCCCCTAATGTCTTATTCTACCCCTAACCCTGGAGAGCTGTGCTGCCAGCATACCAAAAGGTTAAAAGAGGGAAAGGGTACTTTGAAACAAAACCGTTTCCCTCGAGATGTTTAGCAAGTAGCAGTTCACCATTACCAGTTAGCATTAGCTTGACGTTTAAGCTAACATTTTCCGGGCAGAATCGAGCAATGAAGTGATAGCACCATGTTTGCATTTCTGATCATAAAATGAACCTTTTCATAGCTGGCTGCACTTTCCTCCCATAGTTCACCTTCTTTAAACCCTGCACTGCTTATGTAGGAGCTCTAGGAATTAACCAAACGGCCTCACTAGAACGTGCTTCTGCATCGCAATCTCCAACGTTAGCATTAACCAAGCCTCTAACGGCAAAAAAAAAAAAAAGCTAGCGTGAGTTGTATAACTCAATAGCGTAGCCTGTGACCTCACAAAAACCCATTACTCATTAGCATAATTGTTTGCCGTCGCGACAGCTAATGAGAAATTAACAGGCGGAGTTGGAGCTTATTAACCCTGTGGAACCAAACAGAATAGTAAATGACAGGCCTTGTCTGTATGTGTGTGTGCAAAGCCAGTTAGCTGGTGGAGAGGGCAGATTTCCCTTCGAATTTGTCTTTAATTAAAAACTAATTAGAATAGCATGCCAAATGATCTCCATCATTCAACCCAATCTTGTATTTTTTGATTAAAGACCACGACGGTGGCAGTCGTGTGCTTTTCACTCTCATTTAGAATCTCTTAGATATCGAGAAGGAGCGATAACAATGTTATCACTAGACATAGTCCTAAAAATGCACCTTCATTGCACCTAGTAAGATGATAAAGCACTTTTACAACAGTACACGGACACTCGATGCTGGGCTTGGAAGCGTCACAAGGTGGTGTTGCAATTCCCAAACAGATTCTGAGGAGACGGGCTCATGGGTTTTGAGACCAATCAGTGAGAATCACCGTAGCACACTCCAAGCCCAACGTCGAACGGCCTCGC
This sequence comes from Osmerus mordax, assembly GCF_038355195.1. Classification (NCBI taxonomy): domain Eukaryota; kingdom Metazoa; phylum Chordata; class Actinopteri; order Osmeriformes; family Osmeridae; genus Osmerus; species Osmerus mordax. The sequence goes on along the minus strand of NC_090057.1, from coordinate 12,063,479 downwards.
TGTCAAATGTCCACGGTCCCTCTGTGTGTGTCGGTCGAGCACTTGGCTCCCCCTGCTGGCGACGCGAGCCGAATCCAGCAGTCGTGTGTGCCACCTAGTGCTCTAGCTTTGTCAGTGCTGGTGAACCCTAATGTGCGTGTGTGTGTGTGTTTGTCAACCTAGTTTCACACCCACCACACACACACACTCATAAACACACACACACATAAACACACACACACACAGACACCCACACACTCATAAACACCCACACACTGATAAACACACACACACACTGATAAACACACACACACACACTCATAAACACACACACACAGACACCCACACACTCATAAATACACACCGCCCACGCTGACTGACTCACTTCCCTCCTCCGTCCGTTCCCTCTTCCAGACCAGCTCGATCAGCGAGGTGGACGCCACGCCCCACAAGTCAGACGCGCCGTCCTCGTCGCCCTCCGTGGCCTCCGAGCAGGATGTGAGTGGCCGTCTCACGCCGTCCCGTCACACACACACACACTTCCTTCTCGCTCGACATTATATTTCCCCGACCCTGACTTCCTGTCACACTACTCCTGGCATATCTGCCCAGTATCTCTAAAACTGTAACTTCTCATACATACAGTACCAGTCACAAGTTTGGACACAGAAAAACAAAAGAAAGGCCCTAAAAAGGGCAAATTCATACAAAGCAAGCACAGGGGAAATATACAGTTGTGTTTCTGAACCTGAATAGTGGTCAGGGCACGTCGCTGCCCTCTGGTGGTCGGAAGAATGTTCTCTGAACTAACACGCCCTCCCCTTCTCCACAGGAGCCAGTCAAAACCCCTGCTGCTACCCCCACCACCCCCTCTCCAGTGTACTCGACATCGCTGCTGACCACACCAAAGGTACCTCCTCACACACACACACACAGTCCCTGACTTTGCATTCACACGGTACGCTAATGTTAATACTATAACCACATAGCCTTTTGATGAGCGTTCCCTCTCGGGTTTTTCGAGAGCCTTGTTTGCCTGTGTGGACGCCATGTCGCGGGGCTCACGTCTTCCCCGTGTCTCTCCAGCCCAAAGCTCACCAGCTGAGCATCAAGACCTTCTCCAGCCCCACCCAGTGCACTCACTGCACCTCCCTGATGGTGGGTCTCATCCGCCAGGGCTACGCCTGCGAAGGTCAGTACCAGACCACTGACACCCCCCCCCTCCCCCCACGCTCGCACGCTAACACTCACACACACACTCCCTTTCTCTGGGCCTCATCCAACTTCGAAAAATGAGCGTCAAGAACGTGGGTTTGATTCTGGCACAGGCCGTTTCCTGCATTTCTTCCTTCTTCTTCTCCCTTTCCCCCTCTCTCTCTCTCCATCCCCCCCCTACTTTCCTGTCTCTCTCTGTAACCGTCTCGATAAATTAAAAGCCGTAAAAAAAAAAAATGAGAAAAGATGCGTGTCACACATTGGACTGCGTTGATCTAAACACCCTCTCCCTCTCCCCCCTCCCCCCCTCCCAGTGTGCTCCTTCATCTGCCACGTCTCCTGCAAGGACAACGCCCCCCTGGTGTGTCCCATCCCCCCCGAGCAGGCCAAGAGGCCCCTGGGCATCGACGTGCAGAGGGGCATCGGCACCGCCTACAAGGGGTTCGTCAGGGTGGGTAGACATCCGTTACGCTTCTCTCCGGCCGACGTACGCAGCCACTCGACCGGTCGAAGGATCGCTATTTACATGTTTCCCGTGGCCCTGCCTCCTCAGATCCCCAAGCCCACCGGGGTGAAGAAGGGCTGGCAGCGAGCGTACGCCGTGGTGTGCGACTGTAAGCTCTTCCTGTACGAGGTGCCCGAGGGCAAGTCCACCCAGCCGGGCGTGGTGGCCAGTCAGGTCCTGGACCTCAGGTAACACCAGCACCGCTGCAGCCCTCTGGGGGTGACTGTGTGGGTCTGTGGGTGTGGGTCTGTCTATCTCCGTGCGCACGTGAGCGTCTGTGGGATTCCGCGCGGGTCTGAGCATCCGGCCCGGTCGTGTACACCCTGTCAGAGAGAGGTTCAATCGGTGATTTTGACGGCTGTTTGTTTCCTTCCTAGACGAGAGTATGAGTATCGAAAGGCATAAACGATGTGTGTTATGTGTGTGTGTTTGTAGAGATGAGGAGTTTTCTGTCAACTCTGTCCTGGCCTCCGACGTCATCCACGCCACCCGCAAAGACGTCCCCTGCATTTTTAGGGTACGTTCTCCCCAGTCATCAATGAGCCCCTTCGGGAGGCGCTATATACCGTACAAACTACAACACCCTCCTTAGCTATTGACCTCGTGTGCATGTAGAAGTGTATGTGTGTGTATGTGTTATTGTTCCCCTCAAAATGGGAAGTGTCATCTCACACATGAAGTCTTGGTGACACGGTTGTCCCCAATTGAGCACGACCGCCAACCGCAATGGCCTCAGCCCAGCGGAGCCGACCTTAACCGGGCCCCTCCCCTCCAGGTGACGTCGTCCCTGCTGAGCTCGCCGGCGCGGGCCGTGTCGCTGCTGGTGCTGGCGGAGAGCGAGGCGGAGAAGAGGAAGTGGGTGGGCATCCTGGAGGGCCTGCAGAGCATCCTGGCCAAGAACCGGCTGAAGAACCGCGTGGTGCACGCCCTGCACGAGGCCTACGACTCCTCGCTGCCCGCCATCAAGACCACGCTGTCGGCCGCCGTCGTGGGTGAGTCGGGAGGGGGGGTGGGGGGTGGTGGTTCGGGAGGGACGCGTGTATGTGTGTGTCTGGGAGATGTGTGTGTGCGTGCGGGGTATAGAGGCCAGGAAAGATTCGACCCTGATTTATTCCTGTGTGTATATGTGTCTGTGTGTATGTCTGTGTGTGTGCGCGCATGGGTGTTCTCCTAATGCGTTCTGACCGCTCTGTCGTCCTGTGTAGATCGGGAGCGCATCGCCCTGGGCACAGAGGAGGGCCTGTTTGTAGTGGAGGTCACCAGAGATGGTAGGAGAACACACCCGGCCACACATATACACCCGTCACTAGCAGTTACACACGCGCGCTATCCTCATAGTACAAATTCAACCTTTAGGGCTTCATGTATTTCTGTTTTATTTAGTTGCAGTCTGGTGCTTTTAGAGTTCCTAGTTGTAGGTATCACAAGGGACTGAGAATTATTTATTGAAACTGCCATCTAGAAATGTCAGAGAAGTTAAATGCTGATGTGCTATGAATGACCAATGTTGTTCTGTCCAACCACTCACTGAAACCTTAAAGACAATTCTCGACAATCAAAGCTCTGAAAGACTATCGTCTCACTGATCGAATCACCGCAATCGCGGCGAACCACTCACCGTCAACTCCCTTATCGACTCACCCAATCCACACACCGCTGAGCTCAAACTCCACCTCCGTGGACTCCCCCCACCGTCCACCCCTCTAACTGACCCCTCCTGAACCACAGTGATCGTACGGGCGGGGGACAGCAAGAAGGTGCACCAGATCGAGCTGATCCCCAAAGAGAAGATGGTGGCCCTGCTCTGCGGCCGCAACCGCCACGTCCACCTGCACCCCTGGGGCGTGCTGGAGGGCGCAGAGGGGGCCTTCGACATCAAGCTGACGGAGACCAAGGGCTGCCAGGCCCTCATCACGGGGACCCTGCGCCCCGGGGGCCCCGCCTGCATGCTGGCCGCCGTCAAACGCCAGGTGAGGGTCAGCCGGGGCGTGGCCGCTGGGCGTGGTCGCTGGGCATGGTCGCTGAGGGGGGGGGGGGGTTTCATAGGCTGTCTGCTTTAAGTGGATGCAGGCACATGAGCGTCACATGTACAGTACTGTGGAAAAAGGCTGTGACTCATTAAAAACTGTAAACATTTGACCAAAAAATGCTTTGAGGAATAATGAAGTCGAGATGAAACGAAAACGTTTCTCAACGTGGAAGAAAAAGAACATCTTGGGTGCCTAAGACTTTTGCACAGTGCTATACTTGTATTTATTTGAATTGAAAATTACTTTTTTTTTTTTTACTGTCGAGAATCAGCTGTTTGACAACAGCTGTGCAATAATCTCCGCTCCCCAGGTGCTGTGCTACGAGATCACGCGCGCCAAGCCGCACCACCGCAAGCTGTGGGAGGTGCAGGCCCCCGGCGTGGCCCAGTGGCTGGGCATGGTGCGCGAGCGCCTGTGCGTGGGCTACCCGTCCGGCTTCGCCCTGCTGGCGCTGCAGGGGGAGTCGTCCCCCGTCAGCCTGGTGAGCCCCGGCGACCCGTCGCTGGCCTTCCTGGCCCAGCAGCCCCTGGACGCGCTGCACGCCCTGGAGGTGGGCTCGGCCGAGCTGCTGCTCTGCTTCAGCCAGCTGGGGATCTACGTGGACCCGCAGGGCCGGCGCTCCCGGGCCCAGGAGCTCATGTGGCCCGCCACGCCGCTCGCCTGCAGTACGTGGGGGGGGGGGGGGCCCCCTAATAACGTTTCGATGTTTTTGAAGTTTCGGTGTAGCGTTGAGTTGGAAATGCTTTCGGCCGAGATGGTTAGAGGGTTGACCCCTATGGCAGATAGGAAGTACGCCAACAAAAGAATCCTAGTACTTCCTACTTCCTAGCTGTGTGTGCCAATGAAAGTCTGTCATGTGACACTCGGCACTTGTTTACGCTGACAACTCCTCGCGAGACTCCATAAGGCTATGAGAAAACGCTTTAAAACAGTAAGACAAGACTGTGACAGTAAGATAAGACTCCATAAGACTATACTGACAGTATGTAGATGATTTAGGCTGTCCTCAGATGTCCCGACTCACCTCGTCCTGTTTGCGTCCCCTCAGGTTCCAACTCCTCCTACCTCACGGTGTACAGTGAGTACGGAGTGGACGTGTTCGATATCCACACCACCGAGTGGGTCCAGACTATCTCACTGAGAAGGGTGAGAGAGCCGTCCACAGAACGTGCCTGCGCTTACGTCCGGCCCCCTCGGACGTGGAGCGCGTGTGTACGTGTGTACCTCTCCTTATCTGCGTCTCTCGTCTCCACAGATAAGGCCTTTGAATATGGAGGGCACTTTAAACCTGCTGGGCTGTGAGCAACCTCGCCTCATCTACTTCAGTAACGACTTATCAGGTACGAATCCCCCCCCCCCCCCCCCCGTACTCACTCATTGGCCAAGAGTTAATCCTCTCACATCTACGCTACACGAAGCCGCACCTCCAAGTAGAGGTGCTAAAAAAGTTCAGGCTAGTCATAAACCCCTTCCCATTTACTTTACTGATGGCCTAATTATCTCCCTCCATGTCTCTCCTATTTCGCCCTCTCTCTCTTTCCCCCTCTCTCTTTCTCCGTTGGAGCAGAAGGCGACCTGGCCATCCCCGAGACGTCGGAGAACAGTAAGAAGCTGATGGTCCGCACGCGCAGCAAGAGGAAGTTCCTCTTCAAAGTGCCCGAGGAGGAGAGGCTGCAGCAGAGGAGGTAACCCACAGTTCTCTAAGCAAGGCAGGAATCTCTTGTCTGTGCGTGTGTCTGCGGCTCGCTGATCTCGAGAAGCGGGCCCAGTACGAGGTTGAAAACGGGTCCGGTGAATCCCTCAGGACCAGATGATGCGCAGTGTCGCTGAGTGAAGTCGCTCGGATGAGTAGTTTGCGGGGGAAATCGAATGCAAATATTGAAACGTGTTTCGCCGTCGTGGATCTCAGTGAGCCACCAACAGGCACAGCGCCGGTTGATATCGGTGCGCTAAACCAGACGTGTTGTTTCCACAGGGAGATGCTGAGGGACCCTGAGCTGAGGTCCAAGATGATCTCCAACCCGATCAACTTCAACCACGTGGCGCACATGGGCCCTGGCGACGGCATGCAGGTTCTCATGGATCTGCCTCTGGTAATGGCTCCCTCCCACCGCCCACAACACACCACGCAGCCAGAGCCAAAATGGCTGCCACCAAATAACCGAAACTGACCTTGCCGTAGCCAAAACGGTGGTCCGTAATGATTGAGTTGAAGTCAATGTAGCGCTCGTGGATTAAGGCCGTAATCCGGAGTTGGTGGACCAGTGCTGTGTTTCCAAACAAGCTCGCTCAAGTGTGCTTGTACATTACAGTTAGATTTAATTCTAAATGGCTGCTTATGCCAAATTGACATTTGCAGGAACGTAAAAGCCTGTTAATGACAAACTAACTGACAGTGTGTGATGGCCATAATGGCCAATTACCCGGGGGCATGCCATAAAACCACCATTACAATCACAAGCCACCGCCAGAGCCGAACACGGTGGCACCTCTTCCTCTCTAACTCGAACGGTTCCCATCGGCATCCTAACCCCCGAGGGAAACGCCATTCCACTGAACACTTGCCTTATCCTACTTTCGTGATGTCATCCCCTATGCCTTTTTCCTCCTCCACCTTACCTTCCTTTCCCTCCTCCCCTTTTTTTCGAGAATGACCCTTTTACCCTCTCCCTCACCCCCTCTCTCACTCTCCTCACCCCTCCCTCCCTCCCTCCCTCCTCCCCTCCTCCTCTGTGTCCTGTCTCCTGTGTCCTTTGTTTCGTCTCTCTTTCTCTTTCCTCCCTCCTCTCCCGTCTCCTGCCGGGGCCGGGGCAGGCGAGCGAGGCCGCCACCACCCCCTCCCCTTCCTCCTCCCGCCACCACGCCCTGATCTCCCCGCCAATCAACTTCGAGCACGTCTATCACATGAGCCCCGTGTCGGCGGGCCTCTACCTGCAGAAAGAGCCCACCTCCATCTCCGCCTCGCAGCAGAGCCTGCCTCAGCTCTCCTCCTCCTCCTCCTCTCCCTCCACCTCCTCCCTGGGAAGGGTAGGCCAGGCCTCACCGTTCTGTCTTTCTCTCTCTCTCTCTCTCTCTCTCTCTCTCTCTCTCTCTCTCTCTGTCTGTCGTTAACGCTCTCTTTCCAGTCTTTCCTTTTTTTCCTCCTTCACTCTCTCGTTTCTCACTTGGCATCCCATCCCAGCCTCGACGCCATTTTGCACCTTCCCGCCCTTTTTTCCTTACAGTTCTTTTCCCCCTACCCTTCCTTTCTTTTTTTCTTTTCTGGTTTCACGTTTTATTGGTTTGAAGTGGCTTGAGTGCATCTTGAGTGTCGTTTATTATAATTTTTCAAATGTATTTCGAATAATTATTTTACTATTAGTTTATTTTATTTATCCTTTCGCTCAGTTCACTGTTTCGCATACTGGCTGCTGTGTGGTTGTGCAGTGTGTCGCCCCCAGCAAAGTGCCGCCTTTCCCCCCGGGCTAATCTCAGGGTTCAATGGAGAGAAACCTTTCAAACACAGGACAGGGAATGGCCTCCTCGGCTGGCTCACCTGAGCAGACCAGACCGCCACTGAAAGGCTCACGGCGGTCGCCAGATGTTTTCCCCCCATTGAATTTTGTCAAAACGTCCCGCGTACGTGTGCAACGTTTCCCCAAAGTGTGTCCTTGCCGTGCGAGTGTGTGTGCTCGCGCGCGTGTGCGTGTGTGTGTCCTGGCGTAACGACCGTGGGGGTGCTTGTTGATATGAACGTCTTAACCCATGTCTCACTTGTCCCGCTCATACGACAGCGTGTGTCTGGACACGCGGCTGGGTCTGACTGGCCTGTCTCTGTCTGTGTGTCCGTCCCTCCGTGAACACAGAGCGTGCTGCATTCCCAGGACGACGCGGCCAAAGACAAGCCCCGCCCGCTCTCCAGTATCTCCCGGCAACAGAGGAGCAAGACCCACATCACCCGCACAGCCTCCGGTGAGAGGGCACCGGCGCACACACACACTCCTGCATAGTTAACATACTTCATTGAAGTCGTTGCCAGACACGTTGGCGTACATACACGTTACACTGGACTAAAGTCCCTGTCCAGATGACCTCCTAGTGAATGCTGAGCACCTGACTGCGTGTGTTTCAGACTTTGGAGGCGCCGGGTCGTCTCGGAACATCTCCGACCCCGACCAGGACTATGAGAGAGAGGTAAAGACACACACACACCTACACACACACCTACACACACACCTACACACACACACACCTCCGATACCATCCCAAACCGACTGCTTCATCATCTCCTAAACATGGAGAATGGCTGGCATCATTTGCCATAATGATGGGATTCACCTGCTTCTCTCTCTACTCTCTACTCTCTGTCTCTCTCTCTCGTCCCCAGCCTGACTCGGACTCCACAAAGCACTCCACCCCCTCCAACAGCTCCAACCCCAGCAGCCCCCCCAGCCCCAACTCCCCCCACCGCAGCCGGCTGACCCTGGACGGCCTGGAGCACACGCTGGACGGCTGAGACCTCCGCTGCCCCCCCCACCCTCCCCCTCCTCCACCACCTCCTCCTGCCCTTCCTCCTCTTAACACCCAGAGAAGTCCCCACGCCAACCTCACACACACACACACACACACACTAACAGAAGATGCATACGCATATTTAAACCTAGGCTTAACCACATGCACCTCCACTTGACTAGAAATGATTTGTTTAAAAGTGCCAAGATCAAGACTTTGAGAACCTCCCCATGCACCCCCCATATCCTCCCTTTTTGACTCGATTGGATGATTTTAGGGTTGTACCCCCTCTCTCCGTGTTCACCTGCTTCCTTCCTATGCAGGGGGAGTGTGTTATTAAGTATATGGCACTATGAGCATTCATGACATTACCCCCCCTCCCCCTCCCCTGTCTTCAGCCAACTGCCTGCCCAAACAACCCACTAATTCATACACACACACACACACACATCTCCAGGCCTAATGATGGAGGACCAACACCTCTTGCGACTGACCCAGAACTCCTTTCTCCACCTCCTAATTTCATGATGGGTTTCAGTGTGTCGTCGCCGGACCCACGATTTCACTTTCCATCCTCCTCCTCCCTCCCCCCCTCAGCTGTTGTTGTACCTGTGTGCTTGGGCTTCTGGTGTGAGAACAATGACATGGGATCCTGGAGGTATATGACTGGGGGTGTCCAGAGGCCTGGGTGGGGACTACTCTGAGCAGCCAATGGGGAAGCTTCCTTGTGTGACGAGCAGCAGCTTCGGCAAATGAGGAATGACGGCCTCCTTCTGTGGGCGAGGAATATTTCTTAGCTAACAGGGTAGAAAAAAAACAGCCCTTGTGTTGAAACGCAGTAGTTTTTTTTTGTTTGTTTTCACTTCAGGCCATTCATTTGTTTTCCCTCAAGTTTTTAAGGTTCCTTGCTTAGTTTAAGTTAATACAGAGCTGTGATAAGCTGAGGTTATTCATGGATCACTGACTATGGGACACTCACAGAAAGAAAAAAAAATCATTATGAATGATCTTGATCATAGGTTTAAGTTTGTATTTCTATAAATAATTAAGGAGAAATCCGAGGGAATAATAACTTGTTTTGTTTTTAATGCGTATAGTATTTTGATGGAGATGTTCAACTCTATTAGAGGGACACAAACAGAACTGTACAAAAAAAAGATGGACCCACTTCAAGGACTACAAATCCCTACTTCCTCACTACCCCCTGCCCCTGCTGTTTGAGGATTGTAACCCTGTCAGCTGTTCTTGGACCACATTATCAGACCAGTACCCTGGAGTTGCCACCTAAAAGACTGTAGGGGTTTAAAGCCAAACCAGTGAGCTTATTTTACTGCTATTATACACTTCCTCCACCAGCCTTTGTAATATTAATTCATTCATTCATGCTTTTAACTTAGATATTTGCCAGAAAATTATGTATAGTCGGTGAGACAATTCACCATCACTGAGAAACTGAGAAAAAAAAAGAAAAAAAAATACAAAAATCAAGAGACTGCAATGTATTAATATCTCGATTGTGCGTTTTAACTCAGAAGAAAAAATGGAGAGAATCTAAGAACGGCTGTTAAAGAAAAAGAAAAAAAGAAGAAAAAAACAAGGACTACGTTACTCATAGGATTTTAAATAAGAGTCCTCCACAAGCTGCTGCTTTTGTGTGCTATGTTTAAAGAAGACAAAAAAGCTAGGTATGCGTGACGACCCGCTTACTATAGAGAGAACCCTCTGGAACTAGGCTGACCCCCCCTCCCCTGTATGTTTAACTGTTCAATCATGAGTGCGAGGCATTTCACATGCGTCCTGTTGTAGAGCTGCATCGCCTCAAGAGGGAGTGTGTGAATAGGTGTTTTTTCCTCCCTCTGGAGTGTGGGACGTGTCACTGTACAGAAGTGTGACATACAGGCATGTGTGACACACAGGCATGTGTGACATCATATCCGCTTATCTCTCGAGTGTGCCTTCAGTGCCCTTTTGTTCATTTTTAGTTTTGTTTTTTTGGTTTTACAGAATCCACTTACATACTGATGCGATTTGTTTTTGTTTACTCTGCTGGCTGAGGGGCTTACAGAGACATGGTTTTTCTTTTCTTTCAGAAACACTGTATTCAACTTGCACATTGTTTTAGTCCAAGGAAATCCTCTTGATTTTTGTGTCAGTGATATTTCTTGTTCCCTTTTTATTTGATTTCGTATGAGTCCCCACCTCCGACTCCCAATGCTCTACTTCCCCTCCCGGCCTCCCAGGACTTTTGTTTTCAAGCCCTGCTCTCTGAAGAAGAGACTTTCTCCTCAAAAACACTACTGCTTTTTTTCTCTTAAAAAAAAAAAATCACCAGTTGAAATCTTTGTAATTATTGAATTGTTAGCAACAAAAATTTGAACAGACAATAAAAGAGTATCTGTTGTGCTTCTGGTGTGTATTTATGTGTGTGCTGGGAAAATGTTGGTACCCTTGTTGCCATGACTTCGAGAAATTTGTGAGTAAAAGGTGCACTCTTAAATAATAACTTTTTATAAACCTACGTCTGTACACAATGCCTTATATTGAACATGTTTTAGACATTTCTGCGTGTGTTTGAAAATCAACTACCAACTCTTGACTTTTGGAGGTAAATGCATCCATGATATGGATGGAAAATGTATATTGGAGGTCAAAGCCCATCACGATGATAAACATTCAATTTACTGTTTAATGTGCCACATACAGCTAAAGTAAAGTATAGTACAACTAGAGGCTACAATTTTGGGGGAAATTGTGAAGTGTGCTTGCGGATGCCACAGCTGGGGCAGTTTAACTACACCACTTTCAAACATTTCATAGCAAATGTCCATCATGTTCAAATATTTTCAGAAAGACAGCAGTTTTCATGGGGTGTACTTGCAGTACCCAAGGCCCTGTTTTCAGGCCTCATCTTGCATGGTGCACAAACCAGTGAGCTAATAAGGCCCCGATACGATGCCTACCATGACTTGTGGAGTAAAGATGCATTATTTTGAAGAAAACTAACATTTTCGTTTGATGTGTCTCTTGGTTGTGCCGACCTTCAATCCAAGGTAGCAAATGTCTATGTAGATGGACTTATTAGTTCAAGACTTCTAATACCAAGAAGATAATACATTTAAAATAAAACATTTCCCTGCTTGGTGGATACTGGGTCATTCTACATTAGACTACACTACCCAGGAGTCTGAGTGTAAACCCATGAACTGCCAATTCAGTGAGTGGAACGCTGCCTGCAAAAATCTACCTAAGGCACGCAGGAGTGCATCGTAATCATCTCCAATCATGCTGCTTAGTTCTCTCCTGCAGCTTGAAGGCCAGAGCAGAGGCTGTCGAATGTTGTCTAGTGTCTACAAGCTATTCCTCCTCACGCTCAGCTCTGAAACGTACAGACCAGAGGTGAGCGGCCATTCTAGTTGAACTGCACATATGCTGTACTGTGTTTTATTAAAAAATGTGTTATGTATTTGTGTGTTATATATAGAGGGAAAATGTGAATTTGTGTTCAGTTTAGGTGGATCAATTAATAAAAATTAATTCTACAAAAACGATTCTCACGCAAACATTTGATGGGATCACAAGTGTTCCATCACATCACCTTTTAGATTTTTTTTACATAAAGCGACACGTATATTAATATGAACCTTTTTCCATTACGTTTTTAAACATAACGCAGAGGAAAGACAGAACACCGCCTTCCATTTCGAAATGCAGGGCTAAAAGTAACGTGGGTGTCTTTTGTCTGTCTGATGTGTGCCTCCACCAAACCAGCCTCGTGCTTCCTGTCCTCCCCCTCAGTCACAGGGGCTTCCCACAGAGTCCACCCTTGATGAGAGCAGCAGGGGGCACCCCCCCCCCTCCCCCTCAACTCGTTGAACCCAGGGTGGGGCTCAAGATGCTGCACTGCTCGAAAACGGAAAACAGACATTTCAAACGCTAGCCTTCTCAATTAATGGAATGAGTGTTACAGAGATCGGCAGGGAAAGAGATGGAGAATCCGTGGATACCAGTTCTCCATCGTAACTGGCGACCGCCCTCACCTAATTCTACCGTGCTCACTAATAGGAGTGTGGCTAGTTGTGTTACTTGACTGCGCTCCATTCCAGCCCGTTGTCACAGTAAAATATTTCGCATTAACACAAAGTTAATAAGGAAATACTGAAAGTGCCATGATTGTGCATTATGTCTGCCTATATTTTTAAGGACTTTTCATCAATTGTATGATTAAACTTGAAGCCTTACTCATCACCCCCACACACAGTTACACTTTTAGAGAGATCTGCTTTTGAAACAGCACTTTCAAAAGCAGACCTGTGCGAAGCGTTTTCACTGGCACTCCGGGGTGTGCACACACGCTCACACAGGGAGTCTTTGACTACGAAGGCTTCCAGATGCTGGATTTCTCTTTTAATTAACAGACAGCGGTGGGCTCTTGCTTCGAGGGATTCCTCAGCTCTCTGCTTGACAGAGCCATCATGGAAATGTGTGCAGGTTCAGCACACAGCCTCCTGTGTTCAACGCTGGAAGGCCGTCTCCCCTGTAAAGCTGTACCAAATGAATAAGTCATTGTTTTCACATAGCTCGGTATGTATTTGTCACCCTTACAGATTTCAGAATGCCCGCCTTCAAATGTTGAGGGGAACCATAATATTGCAGCCTACAGGTCACAGTTTAATCATTAAAAAAATGCTGCTTCTGGATGTTGGCACTAAGTGGAATATTGTGTTACTTTAACACAGATTTCAAGCAGGGGGCAAGTTAACTTTAACGTTTTAAATACTTTGGGATAAATCAGTGCACTCTGCACATGTCAAATTGCAGGAAGCTCCAGTGCCCGAGGAGCCCGAGTGAACTTACCTCTTTCAAGGTTATGAAATGAGCACTTTCAGGTGTCCACCACCAGGGGGCGATCCATGCTTGATATCCAACAGGCTGGGTTTCTTTTGTTAGACAAGGATATTTATCAGGTCCCTTTTCTCCCCTCCATTTTAATGGTACTCTTATACTAAGAAAATACTTTTCGCAGTATTTATGGCAGGCTTGACAAAGTAAATACAAATACCATATTTATTTTCAGATTTATTCAGATTTAACTGACCAGCTACAATAATATTGCATAGGATATACATTTCAAAATAGCCTGCTTTGTTATGTACACAACACACAGAGTGTTAAATGGTCAAAACCAGATGACAAGAAAAATATCCATACTGAAAGTGAACTTAGCATGAGACCAGTGTGGTTAAGAGAGCAAGATCATATCCTCTGAAAATCATGTTGTAGAACTGACACATACGCTCTCATTTTACAAGACAGTCAAACAACAGTAATGTTCATATTGCACTTGGGATTAAAAGGATTCTTTATGCGCCCATGTATTTTCTACTTCTCTTGTTCTGGATTTGAAGTGGTAGCAGGACCTCTAATCGCAGGTGGAAGGTCAACTCTATCAAGTTATCGCCTAGCTTGAGTAAACAAGGCATTTGCCTGTTTGAAGACACTGTGGTCGATATTCATAGTAGTCAAGTATGAATATAAACGACAAGGTCTTTCAAATGAATAAATTATCCTACATGTCCTTCTCACCAAGTCATTATATGAGACCGATTGTTGACAAAAAGCCAGTTCAGACAAAAATAAGGTCTAGAACATTTCTGAAGTAACCAGTGTTTTTCTAATGTCCCTGTGTTTCACTGTTGAGTTATGGCTACAGTTGTGACTGGTCTGACAAACGAGTACATAGACTGTGATTATGGATCAAATCTTTTGGTTAACTCAGCCAAGTTGGTTCAGTTTGATAACCGGGTGAAAAGCTGCCAGTTAGTCTGCCTGGTCCATTGCAATCATCTTTAGAACTTACTGACAAAGTGGAAGGCCTGGGTGCACCAACAGTACAATTAATAAACCTCTGGACAATTAAAAACGTCATGATTCACAACAAATATTTACAGACATCTTTTGTTTTTTACCTCATCTATTAAACGGGAATATAAAATACAGGGGCCAAACTCTGCTACAGAGACCACAGACTGTCGTCTCATAAATAAAACGCAATATATTATTCGAATTTTGTCGTACAAATAAACAAAGCGATATCACAGGAAAATTGTATAAATACAAATACCTACAACGCACAGAAAAAAACACAAAAAGCTTACAAAGCTTGAGAAGTTCACAACTCATTTTGAGGCCGGCACGCAGCAGTCTTGAGGAGGGAAGGACCCACAGAAGAATGCTGATGGTGTCATAAACAAGTCTCCTTGGTTTATTGTTTGTGGTTGATGTCTTCCAGTGGGAGACTGGCTGGCTTGGGCGAGACTCCTTCGATCACGAGGGTGGGGTTCTTGTGTGTGGCAGCCATGCCTGGGAGTTGGAAAGACAGAGAGAGAGAAAGAGGGGGGGGGGGGGGGGGAGTCTGTTGTGTGGCATCCAGTGAGACTTTGAGAGCTTCACAACAGAGAACTGCTGGAGATCCCGCGTAAGCTCACAGTTAGCTGAGCTGACGAGCGGAGTATGAGAGGCAGTGTGAATTACAGTTCCCATCGTTTACATTTGTTCCCTTATATTTTTAACTAGTTGGGACACCGGTGCATTTGGAAACACAGCGCAACACTTGCACCACAGTGCAAAGCCCTCTGTCCCAAACTGAAAACCACCAGAGACAGGAGCACATTCCACAGAGAGGGAAGGAACTGCGTCAGGCTGCTTGCAGTTTGTTATTCAGTTGCATACTGGTTGACTGGCGGCTCTGGCTCCTCCTCCTGCCTTTCTATTGGACGCAGACACGGGGGCCCCCTTTCAGGGTGGAGCTGAGCACACACACACACACATACCAGCTGTTGTGAAACTCTCAGTGTAGCCTTTTCCACAAGCAAGGACCTCCACGTGATTGGAGCCACTGCCCCTCACCCCCTTAATCTCTTGCTCTCACTCTTCTGTACCCTCCCCCCCTCTCTCTCTCTCTCTCTGCAGTCTCGGGGAGGAGGGGGAGGGGACAGCTTGCAAGCCATGCCGGACAGTCCCTTGGAGCACATATGCAGACTATTTGACCCCTTTGACCAAAATCAAGTTTGGGATGAAGTCCAATCAGTGCCTCTCTTTCGAGTTTAGTTACAGCTTGTTTTTCAGAGCGGCTCGGGCTAGCAACTGTGCTTACGCAACTTGGCTATCTATCCATGACTTGCATTTTCTAGGGAGTAAAGTCCAAACGCGTTATTGGATGCAGAGACGGAAATAAAGAAAAGGGCCATGAGGAGAATACAAAGTGTCATGTATTGAAATCTCAATCGGACACTCGATTGTTCTCCGTGGCAGAGCGCAGCGTTCTCGCAGGGTTCCAGTCTTTGGCGAGGACAGCTTTTTGGAGGGGGTTCGGGGGTAGACCCCGTCTGGTCGCATGGCTTATCTAGAGGACTGAGGATCCCTTACAAATGGTTAAAAACAGTGCCGTCAGGTTGCAGCCTCCCCCCCCCCCCCCTAAGGCTTGAGAATTTGTGCTGGGTAGTTTCACCCTCTGCCAGTCTTCTCTCTCCATTATAGGCACTGTGTTTCCCCCCTTACATGGAGGCTTTCTGCATTTTTGAACAATCTCACGTGGAAAATATACATTGTATTCAATTTGTGCACAGTGACCAAAAAAAACCCACTGCTTAAATGCTTCAAAAGATCCTTGGTCAGAGTTGCAAAACATCCTGATCTTTCTTGACCTCCGATGCCCGGCGTCTCCTTGATATTTCTACGTAAAACCGCCGTTACGTGAACAAAGGAAAGACAGTGTCTCTTGAAAAGTACTTTGGAGCGTGAACATTGGTGTCCACGACCAGTTTAGAATGCTAGCGGACAAGGCATAAGTGATAGGTTTTGTGGAATGATCAGCTATGCTTTGAGATTGTGGTTGTAATGAAGGCAATTCTCTCCAGTGCAATAAGCAATATTGACAATCACCCGTTTTCAAAAGTAGAGGAAAAAAACTAGTCAGAATGTAAAAATGGTGTTGTTTTGTTTTGTGTGTAAATATATATAAACCGCTCTTTGCTTTAAAGAGGTAGTGAGAACATGCACGTCCCGATTCATTTTCATAGGGATTAATAGTTGTAGTGCTCAATAAATACATCCTTGTTCCACACAGGTTCTTCTCCTGTTCTCACAGGTTCTATTCTTCTCCATCGAATAAAAATAAGTCTCAATAGTAATACTTCAGTCCCTGCATATTCTCCCTATAGGAACAATGATCAGCACAAGCTTGCCGTCGAAAATGTGCATTCATCACACGGCAGAAGTGTATCTGGCAGGCATGTCTTTCACATAAATACATCGAGTTTTTGTATCAAAAAATAGAAATGTCCGTAAAAAAAGGAAACATGAAATAGTCGTTATCCCCGGCCGGCTGCAGGGCAAACGGCAGACAGCAGTGTTGACCAGTGGGGAGGTTCGGCCGGTCAGGAGCGCACCAGGATCTCCATGATGTGGTCGAGGTCGTTGAGGTCCGTGAGACAGAGCTGCAGGGTACTCGAGGTGGTGTAGCCGGAGAACGCTTTGAGGTTGTCCTCGGCGCCCCCTCTGGACGCGGGGCACACCAGGACGGAGCAGTCCGCCGAGTCGTACATGGACGTGTCGATGTCGTCGAAGATGTCGTCCGGCGCCAGGTCCGTCAGGTAGCTGGTGGAGTTGGTGATCTCGAAGGCGCCGAACAGCGAGTCGGACGACCTCCCTTCGGCCTCGGCCGCCCGGGCCTCTTTATCGGCGCTCGGAGGCGAAGAGGAGGGGGCCGCCGAGAGGGCGCTGTCCGGGGGCACGGCCGGCAGCTCTGGAGAGTGCCGAGGGGTGGCCGCGTGGAGCAGCGAGGGAGCCGGAGGGGCCTCCGGGAGTTGGGGCCGGCCCTCCTGGCTCATCTCCTGTTGGATGTGACGCAGCGTGTTGGCCAGCAGCACCGAGCGGTGCAGGCTGGGCTCGGCTCGCCGCTGGCAGCTCTGGAGCTTGTCCAGACACAGGTCCAGCACCAGCTGCCTCTGCTGGGGGTAGGGCAGCCCTGGGACAGGGTCCTCACACTCACTCAGCTTACGCTTAACCCCCCGACCCACCATGTACCTGGGGGGGACACATCAGGAGGCAAGACGTTAGACCGCGGGCCGATCGGATCATGTCGGGCAATTTTGAACATAATCAATATTGAGGATCAAAGTCACTTTAAAACGATGTATTTAGCTATCAGAACTTCCCTTTCCATCTTGGGATGTTTGTGTGTGGGTGTGACTTGTGCCATTAGTTTCTGTGCTAACGGCTCTCAGACCGGAACGCCATCAGGAGGTCAACAAGCTCATGGCCTCTCTGAAGTGCTGGAAACTCAATGGACTGGACTGCCGCAGAAGGGCTGCAGAGGGATGTTTCTTTACTGTAAATTCTAGCCTCTACTTCCTATTGTCAGACTTCAGAGGCGAGTGCGTTCCTGCAAACTGCGGTAGCTCTGTGGAACAACGCATAGAGCGGAACGTTATGAAATCGACAATTTGTCGGTGGATGAATAAATAACGGACCAAATGCAGAATCCCTCGAAATGACATAAACAAGCGTCTAAGCCTGGCTGCAGGGGCCTTTAGAATCAGAGGTTGTGGCTCTGTGGCTGTCCTGCTTCCAACCACACTGAGCGAGAGAACTGCAGCGCTGCACTCACGGGTCACATGGACTGTTCCTCTCTGGGGGACGGTGGGGAGGGGGAGGGGGGGCAAGGCGCAGTGTTGGAGAGCCACGCTAGTCGCCATGGCGATCCCCATCCATCTACCTTGGGTGTCAGCTTGAGATCCGGTCCCTGAGGGGCCAGGCGATGGCCCGGCTGAGGGGTGCAGTTCCGCATCGCTGTCTCTTGTTTGTTCCTATCAGAGCCACCTCTGCTTGTACACAAGAGCAGGGGTGGGGGTGAGGGAACAAGTTGAGGTAGATTCTATCAAACGGGGGCCCCTTTTGCCCAACCAGTGAACACTGCTCTGCCCAAAAGCTCCCCCAACACCACCAGTGACATCTATCAACTGTGGCACCTCCCCCCTAACTAGGCTACACCTCCAGTTTGGAGAGTGGACTGAAGGAGAATTTCTCTCCGCTTAAGTTGTCACGGATAAAGAAATGCGAGGAACACTGTGGTGGATCCCATCGTCTGATGCGAGCGTTCCCCCTCCTGCCCTCCCCTTCCCTCCCCCCTCCGCGGTCCAATCAGAGTGCATTAGGGCTGAGGGGGCGTCGACAGGAAGCCGGCAGCCCGGTGCCCACTCTGCCGTAGGCGCTTGTGCGTCCGCCGCTCGCTCGTCACGCGCGGCTGCATTGGCAACCCGCCATCCTCCGCAGGTCGGCGTGCAGACTTGCTCTTCTCTGCGCTGCGGAGGCAGCCCCTTCCTCTGCGTACCGGGCGGAGAGGAATGACGACGTCCCTCTTAGAGCCACCCCCCTCTTCCTCCTCCTCATCCTCTCTACGTTTTGAATGTCAAAACCCTCTGAGAAGTGGATGAGTAGTGAATGAAATGGAGTCGTCGTCGTCGTCGTCCCCCCCCCCCCCCCCCAATTGAGCCTTCTTTCAACCTTTCGTGCTCTTCTGACACCCTCGGGGTTCCACTCTCCCCCACTCAAAAAAAAAAGTGGATATGCTGCGTTGCTTGATATCTATGTGGAGGCCGGTTGCTCTGAGGAGTCTGATGCCAGTGATTACATAACAGCAGCTCTGGACGTTTGCTGACCTGCATTGTCTGTTAGGTTTGCTCTGAGTGGTGCACGTTGTAGCATGCATGCTCTTCCTGACTTGTGATTCTGCGACCTCTATGACCGAAACCAGATTTGCTGCTGGTTGCTGAAACTCAATTTAGGACTAAAAATACCGCAATCTCTTGACTTTCATATTGCACGTCTGACGCTCAAAGTCACCATTAATCCTACATTAACATAGACTATAGCCTACTTCAGTGCCCGAGTGGTCGCGACATATAGCCCACTAGAAAAGTGTGGACGTTCTTATCAGACCTCAACGTTCAATAAAATAATTTTTCCTACCAATTAAAAAGTCCCCCGTTTTCTGGTGCGCGCTTTTGAAAGAAGAAACTCAAATAATACGGCCGCGGATGGGGCAAGGTTGCCTCGTGTTGGCAGCTGTGAAGCAGCCAGCCGTGCTTTTAAAGGGGCCTCTCTCATTAGGCTAGCCTCTCTCTCTCTCCCTCTCTCTCTCCCTCTCTCTGTACGCCTGCTTACCATGGCAACAGCGCTGGATGAGAGGCCAAAGCCCGAAAGGCAACAGTAACTGTAACACAGACCGTGCATAGATAGAGGACTGCTACACTGGGGATCTAGCTACAAGAACCTCTGTGAGTAGGTTTACGCTGATACGCCTCATTTCAAATGTTGTGACAACACACAACAGGGTAATCTTTGCGCGTAAAGCATATTTCTAACCTGTGAAATAACCACGTCGGTGTAACCGTTCTTCCCCTTTGGCGCGGCCGTTTCTCATCCCTGTTAACAGGCGAGTTCTCACACCTTCCCTGGAGCACATGCATGCATCCACAAAACCACTTCATTCCCCTCCACCTCTTGAACATACCCCGAACAACTGTTCGCACCAACTCCCTTGAGGGCGACAACTTTCTGTTTTAACGGTTAATAAAACTGCACGATGGAGTCACAACACCTCCCGTGTTCAGCCTCGGAGGCAACGGCTCTCCGTCCCCCGTCCCCAGAGATGGAGGGAGGAGTGTAAAGAAGTGGGAGGGGAGAGGGAGAAAGAGAGGACTGCGGGGAAGGAGAGCTCCAGTTAGAAGGGGAGTGGGGAGGAGGCGGAGCCTTCCGTCGATGAGCAGAAGAGGGGTCCTGTTCAACAGTTGAGCATACGGACCTTTTTGAACGGATGTCTTTATATGGACAGGTTTGTCACTGGGTGGCAGAACCACCCCGATGAAATGAGTCACGAATAACGAATGAGTCACGTCGGTTAGTCAGACGCTAGACTTCAGGAAACCCTCGCCAAATGATCGTGTTAAAAAACAATTGTTAAAATGCGTATGCACTGACGACCTACCTGACACTGCAACTCTCTGGTCACACTGAAAGACTAAAGTCTTCCAAGTGTTGAGATCAGAGAATCCATTTCTGTACACCATGTCTATTAAGTTGCTTTAGGATGCCAGTGTCCAGGTTACTTATCAAAAGTTCCTCAAAACTATCTGGAGCTATGACGACTTGACATCTGCTTCTCACTTATGGTACCCAAAAGGATGAGTTCAGTCTGTCACCCACATTTGTGAAAAGTAAAGGCTTTGTATGTACTAGTAGCTTTCCGGGTGTCACAAAGACTAAATTCATTAGAATCTAGCATATGCCTGCATTTACTATGGTACCAGGTCGTTGTTCAGAGCCTTTATTCCGACTGAATTGGCATCATCTGATTTGAACCCAACAGGGAGTATATTATGGACTGCACGTGAGTTGTGATCGTTGTCTCGAGCATTGAGGCTCAATAACTTAATGATTTCAACTTCACTTGCTCAACAGAAATACTAAGCAAACGAGTCGTGTTAAATCCAATTACGCAACAACACAGCGGCGCAGCAGTAGAAGTATTGTGCCTCTGCTCAACTCACTTATGAAAACGCTAGCTGAGTGTGTTAGTGGCTAGGTCCGATAATCACTTGGAATCGTAAGTACAGTAAGTGAGATTGCCTTTGAACCACAATATAACATGATAGATTCAAAATATCGTTAGGCTATAACTTGGGTAGCAAGTCAGCAAAGCGGCAAGCTAAAACGTTAGCCAAGTTTGCAACACTGTTATTCAATAAAACTGGTGATGGCAGATTCGCGTTTGAGAGCTAGCAAACACTACGCTACTTTTAATCAACTTACTAGCCTAGCCAACTCAATTATACTATGCTAGTTCAAGATAGTAGGGCAACATAAGATGTGACGACGTTTGTCGAGTCCTTTGCGAACATTTGAGAATACGTGTGGGACAACTTGTTAAAGTCTAGACTAGAGGGTTGCTTGATGATGAAGATGGCTACTGTACTAGACTGCACTGGTGATTTATATTAGCGCTAACGTAGCTGACAACATAAATTATGTTATAGTCCACTGGAGTTCTAAATGCTGAAAATAAGTATGTGTCTAGCTTGTTAATGAATGATAACACATGTTTACTACAGTTTAAACTAGTCAATGTCAATTAAGTTTTTACCTTGACGAATGGTGGACATCTTCGGGTTGTTCAATTCCCTTCTCGGCTGACTCGACATCCAGTCTGCACATCGAGGCAGTTTGAATTCCGTTTCTCCTTTTCACCAGTGTGGTCTTGTATGGCATGATTTCCCTTTGACCCATGTCATTGTTTTGCTCTATCTAGCTATGTACTTGTATGGCTGATTGTAAAAACACGTTGAAGTATGTTCGTACTGTACCAGTTGAGCAGATACTAGTACAGATAGATAGCCAAGCTAACACTGGCTAGGTAGCTAACTTAGAAAAGAAAAAACAGTTCGAAACCAGCTACTCTACTTTAATCCCGGAAACTACATTATGGTAATGCATGATAAATTAAAACTGAATCCCCTCCACCTTAGTTTATCACATCCAAAGTAAAAACATCCCTTTCCAAAACTCCTCCGGGGTTGTATGACAAGTCTTCATTACGGTTGACTTTCTGTGTCTAGCTACAGTTTGAACTGTGAAGCGAAGACTGAAAGTCAGTCCACATGTACCACGCCAAGCAGCGTAAAGCCAGCCGCAATAAACAATGCAACTTCCGGTTATATTTAACATAATTCAGAATAAAGGCTAGGAAACAAAAGTCAACTTTCTTTCCCAAACGTGTTAGTGAAATACACAGGATGGTTACAGTAATATTAACAAAAAGATAAAATGTTATTCAGCCTAATAGTCATTCAAATCAATTAAACTCAAATCGTAAAATTATTTGGGTTCAATTTGTGATAACTAGATATTGTGCCCCCTCAACATGGCAACTAGTTAGATGAACTATTTAGTTACAGAATTTATATTGGTGCAATGATGAATAGGCACTTGTACAAACCATGGCAACACCCTTAGATTGATTTGACTGTTTCATTAAACAATTCAAAGTGCAACGATTTTAACTGTATAAAATCCCTGATTTTTTACACCCCAGGGTGATAAACAATGTCACATTAACATACGCTAACACTAGTCATATCAAGTGTGATAGCTAAATCCGAATTTGTATGAGAACAGCACTGGTCATGCTCTTAATCTGAAGGTGTATTCGCAAAACCGGAAATGCTATTGAGGACTATTGAGTTGGTATCACAATACAATCCATCAAGAACCTACGGGAAGGCAGTCCGGCCTATGAGTCCGGCTGATGGTCGTCAGGTGGGATAACCTCCAGTAGACCAATGAAATCTCAGGCCCGCCTAGTATCTACGTCTGATTGGCAGAGTAGAAAACCCCCACCTCCCCTACCTAGTCGTGTTGCGCTCAATGAAACGTGACTACCAACAAGAGAGCAGACGGCACTGCATTTGGAAATACATTTATATAAAATCTCTAGTAGATACGAACCGTTCAACATAGGATAAACAAATAATGACTTCCAACCGTGTTATAATCTGCTTCCTAGCAGATAATTAATCTTAATTAATTAATCTGGAAAAGTATTGGTCTTTGATATATTGTAAAAAAGAAAATTCACCTAATATCAACTTTTATTTATAGATATGTTCTTTTGATCATGAATACACAGTAACACCACTAGGGGTTTATTATAGCCTACCATTTTATTTTGTTCAGGTAGAGCAGGACTTAAGTGTTCCTCTTAAGTGGTGCATTAACCTACACCAAGGTAGGGCCTATTTTTCTTTCATATTTTTGATGCAGTCAGTTGGGAGTTGTCTTGTGTCTAATTTTGACTTATTTGGTTTCACAATGTATGCTTCATGTTTGGCTACCCGCAATGTTTGGGGCTATCTTGTTGTTATGATCAGTGACCTATGCACTTTTGTAAAACTCTCTCTTGGAAGTTGCTTTAGATAAAAGCGTCTGCTAAAATGCATAAATGTAAATCAAGATTCAAAATATAGCAACAATGAACACACCTTATTCTCACAGTACACTGATGCCACACAAAGAACACACCGTAATAATATGCTGTATCCTTTATTTTTTGAAACGTATAAACTGCTACAGTTTGTATGTATAAAAATGCATCATCTATACTAGATCATGGTCAGAAACCGCATAAGTCATCTTTAATGATAAAATAAGTAATATATCTCACTCCTAGTTGTTCCCACACAGTCAATACAAATTCTTCTCCCAATGTCATCATGTGCCTGAGCAAAGACCTTTGAACACAAAAAGTGTGCGGAATAACAATTTCTTTAGATCCTGATTCCAACATGCAGGTGTCTTAAAAACGACTGCACTAAGTGACAAATGTAGAAAACTAAACAAACTATTTAGTAAGACAGGTTATTCGTATACCGCATTAGGTGTCTCAAGACACCTGCATGTTTTGAGTGTTGCAAACACAGCCAATATATAATTTTGCCATAGTTTGCTTAGCCTAACAAAGTTTAAATACTTTCATTGTAAGAGCACTAAATTCATACAATAACATTTGTAACCCAATACCATGTTTCACAACTGAAAACTCTGAAGTATGACCAAGTTAAAGCATATATGTTTGCAGTTAATAAATATAATAAGTTAAAAGTCATGACAAATGGGAAATACCCATAAATATTCTTCACTTGAAAAAGAAACAATTCAGAATATGTGACTTCTAATGGCAAACAAATGACAGCGCACAGGCTAGGTGCAACTAACCCTGGTGCATAAGTTGTATGGCTGAAGGTGTTGAGGTTGTAGGAGTCAGAACAATGCTACACTGCACAAATAGCACCAAACCAAAGACAAAGGCAGACGGTGCAATACGTTATGAGCATATTGTTTTCTTGAACATGTTTTCTACCTCCTAGCTGCTATAGTTCACAAACATACCCAAAGTTAGGAAGACGAATGCTAAATTACTCCCAATCACATAAGAGATTTTGTGCAGATACTCTGGATAAAGGCATATAGAAAATAAAACAATAGTGAAAATTATCAAAAATGTATAACTTTTTAAAAATATATAGTAGAATACTTTTATATAAACTTTTTATCAATCTTTCATCATTTTTTAAGAAAATATTTGTACATGTAAATATCTTGTTCGGCGCTCAGTTCATGTAGTGATATTCTGCAAGTACAATAAATTAAATGGAAAACCAACAATAGGTACAAAAAAAAACGTAAAAAAATACACATACAAAAACATGCAAAAGAAATAAGAATGATGAAGTTTGAAAACCAATTCAAATACTCCTTACTTGCTTTGAAATATAATTCACCAAGTGTCATTGTTGGCCTTGTCACATCACATACAGGACAAAGCGATGGCACACACAAAAATGGGGGCAGTATCCAAGCCTTAACCTGGATTAAACCAAAATTAAATGAAAGATACCAGCTTTACATGATAACAGTGTCTGTGATTGGAAGCAAGTCTATGAACCCACAATGATCTCCATGATGTGGTCGAGTTCATTGAGATCGGCCCTACAGCTCGAGTTGGAGGCAGGGCCATGGGAGGAAGCCAGGCTGTCCAAGAGGTCGTAAGGACCCATTTTAGGGGCGCTCTGCATGCCGGTGAGCATGGTGTCCAAGTCATAGTAAGAGGCGTCAACATCTGAAAACAGCTCCTCGAGTGCTGCGTCTGACCCGGGGTTATTGTTTTTGATCTCAAACTTTCCAAAAACCTTTCCCGTTGACATTTTGGACTCTTGACCTGACAGCTCCTCCTCCTCATCATCTCCAAAACCCGAGTCTTCAGTCGCTCCGTTCTCTAAATCGGCCTCCGTCCTCAGCTCGGCCCTCTCCCAGCAGTGGCCAATGGTCCCCAAGAGACAGGTAGTGGCTCTGTCGCTTATAGCGACAGAACACAAGGCCTCGTCGGCCACGACCTCCTCTTCGTGACATCCATCATAGCCCATCACAGAGAAGAGCTTGGGCCCCGCATCCTGCTCCAGTCCCGGGGACCGGCACAGAACCTCCGTGGCAACCAGGCGTTCAGACGAGCTCTGACCGGAGTTGGCGAAGGCGTCGGTGACCACCTGCCAGCTGCCGTCGTGGGTCATCTCCTCCTGGATCTGCCGCACGGTGTTGGCGATGAGCACCGAGCGGCACAGGTTGGGCTCCACCAGCATGTGGCACAGCTGCAGCTTGATCAGAGACATGTCCAGGAGGGACTGACGCTGCAGGCTGTATGGCGCCATCTTGGGACCCTCGGGGTTGCCGCCGGCCACCGCGTCTGCTCCGTCAGCGAACTTACGTTTGGTGCCTTTAGAGTACATAGTGGTCCTGAGGAAGGAGGTTAGCCGAAGACCTGGGTTAGAAGATACCGTGACAGATTTACAGACTTCATTTTGTTTTTTTAAATGTCAGTTCTGTATTGCTGTTTACTTGTACATTTCTGTGTAAAAGATGCTACACATTTCTTCATAGGTAGCTAAGTCAAAATATAACTACGATAGAACTAAGGGGTTTCTAAACAAACTCTAACATGAATAATGCTAATCCATTCACTTTCCAACCTGAAGCAACTGCATCTGAACACCACCACAAAAGACGATTCAAAAAAAGATACTTGAAAGGGTTTGTTCATT
Organism: Osmerus mordax; assembly: GCF_038355195.1. Classification (NCBI taxonomy): domain Eukaryota; kingdom Metazoa; phylum Chordata; class Actinopteri; order Osmeriformes; family Osmeridae; genus Osmerus; species Osmerus mordax. Next base: position 12,037,551 of record NC_090057.1, on the reverse strand, counting down.
TACTTTTCTCTACGTTTCCTACGGCGGCGCACGGGCATATACACGAGACGACTTCCTCTTTTGCTCATCACTTCAGCGTGTTACTGACAAACTGCTTCTGTTCTCAACTCTTTCAGGTCTTGTCAAGCAGACCACCAAGACACCTGCTGAGTGAAACACCCAACTTTGTAGATCACTGGACTTATCAAAACAACAACAAAAAAACATTTTGCTACCAGATTTCATTTGCTTCCTGCCTTAGGTGAGCCACCGGTTTCTTGTCTAGAAACAGGTGACACTGACAACGTTTGTAGTTTGGATTAGATGGAGTGGAAGTAGTAGTAAGATCAATGGCAATCTGGCATTCATCAGAATTCTGAGCACAGAGTGTCGTTGCTTGTCAGGGTCAACATCCACTGAACATCTTCTGTTACAAACCTAAAATGAATGCCTGTCAAAACAAAGGGGTTCAAAAGCACATTTTACACAGATTTTAGAAAAGATTTTGCCTAACATAGTACTTGGAATACTGTTCCTAACTACGATGAACTGCAACCCTAGAAAACATCAGAACGATACTTGAGCCATGTGATGCAAACCACAAAGATGTGCAATAGTGCCTTTCATCTAAAAGATCCTAATGCAAGTATCTGCCAAAGCAAAAGAATTGTGCTATGTAAAAATGAAGACACAAAACTGAAAAGGGCTAATGCGTAACAGTACTTGTAAGTACAGTACGTTTATTATTGTGCTGTATAGAAATCAAGGTGGTAGACACACACAGAAATGGAAAATGTCTCAACAGCACTTGCACTGTACATACATCCAGTACCAAGACAAGTGTTGGGACACTGCAGTCACGACGAACAGCCACCCACAGGGCTACAGGAGCCTAAAAGTGACCAACATACTACTAAAGCAGGAAGAACACATGACAGTGACCACTACATGTCAATGTACATTACATCCAACGCCACATGGTTGACTGCTTGTGTGCCACGGGGGGAGGGGAGATACACTGGCCCATACTACTTGAATCAGGTGAAGTTAAACATTATGAACAGCTGAAGACATCTTCAATGCAATTGTTGATGTTGCATTGCATTGGATGAAAACCAAGATGTCCTTATTTTTTGAGCAAGGTGGATACTGTACACCAAACCATTCTACTGTTAGTTGCAAGCAAAACAAATTAAAGTATCACATCACAGGATGTCAAATCATTTTCGATAGTGAGGGGGCAGACTTTCTGTGCAATGGAGATGATTTGTTAAATATCAATCACACAACATCACATTGACGTCTCAATAGACACCCCTTGTACAGTAACATACAACATTGAAGGGGAGGTTTAGTGGAAGTTTAGATAAAGGCATGAGGGTTCAGCCTACCTGACACAAGAGTGATATCCCAGCACTGTAGGGACAGACACCAGAATGCCATCTGACACCAGAATGTCATCCTCTGCAACTAAAACTACATCACATGGGAGGTGTCACGTAATGTATAAACACCTTTCAAGTTTTCACTCATTTTACAAAAAAGGGTTATATTATGAACTGAACTGGGCAAATGTAGGTAAAAGTGGAAGGTCGGTGTCCTACCGAGTATTTCCTGTCAGTAAAATTCATGCTCCAGGAGTGCAGCTGAGATGGTTGATACACCTTTGCATTATAATCTAACTTTTTTTTTGCTCTTCAATACTGTCTTATGTAAATTGTGCATAGTGCCTTTTGACTATACATTTCTAAAGTGATTACGTCATATATTATCACTAGTAAAAATACACTTTCTCTAAATTCAACATTTCCGTTTGCTAATTTTCAAATTATCCACTAATGTGAATTATCACAGACACAACAGCGTATGCCAAACCGCTTGTTCCACAACCAGTATGAGGGGGTTGAGTCCTTTCTGCCCATATGCCTGTGCTGTGTTCAAGCTCCACCCAAGACACACTCCCCTCCCCCACCGCATTGACGTGGTATTAGAACGTTGCCATCACCGCCGGATGAGTCCACTTCAGCCGTAATACAGTGGAAAAAGAGGTATGAGTAACTATTGGGGCCCGGTGGATGTTCTATGACATTTTTATAAATTAACTGTCGCAACCATTTAATTATAACGTAAATGTAGTGAAGACTTAGAAGCCTCCAAATGTATGCACAAACCCCAACCTGGAGAGGACACAAGAGGCCATCTTGAATCCATTCTACAAAACTTGAGTTACAACATAAGTTACAATGTATTCGGATACAGTCACACAACGTGTAAATACATATTAAAACCGAAATAATATAGTTATATAAAACGCTACCGAGTAACACTTAGCCTACAAATAAGGTTGATGAGGAATTCCGCTCGTGAACTTCCGCATTGAGCACTTGCGTTCGAAATCGACCGCGCATTTACTATATTTGGGGGACTTTTATTTTTAAAGAGCAGACGGACAATTTAACTCATTACAATCGAAACATCATTACATAACGCAGCGTCAATTTTTACGCACTTACCTTTAAATAATTCGTTTTATTTTCCGAGTGTTCATGTGCTTTACGTGGGTAATGAAATAACAAGCGCAGTCCTCTCCGCTTTTCTCAGACAGACTGAATTCGAAGCCAGATCGACTGCTTGGCGGCCAGCTGCGGCAGAGGGAAGGGTAAAGTGGGCGGACACATGCAGCTTGATCGACAGGCCATCGCATGAACCAGGAAAACATGAACAAAAGCCTCAGTGAAGAAACAGATTCCACCACGGGTCTAGCCGGCAGACAGGACACAATAAGGCCTCTGTTTGGGAAACATTTTTAGACTAATGTTCCATCTGAGATGTACTAAATCAAAAATTAAGTACCTTGACTTGAGGAGAACCTTTAACATTTAGTTGAGCACAAATACACACAAATGTTCCAACCTTAAATTCAAGAGATTGAAATAAAGTATCACCATTGTATTGCAAAAAAACATTAGTGTATGCATTATACATAAATGCCCCATCAATTGCCCCATGCAAATCAGTCCTAAATTTTCTTTGGAATATCATTGGGAACTTCCATGTAAGGCAATGTTGAAATCATTTGTGCAACCATCAAAGGTTTAATTGGACCAATAGGTCTGCATCCCAATACCGTGTGTCTACTACCCCTACATACAAACACCACCACCAAAATGTTGGCTATGCATCTGGTATTGACCAAAAGCTTTTATTTGTGAGACTCATCTTTGCCTGAAAGTGGAGAGTGCAGATTCTCATTGTGTTCCGATGACAACCTTAACCCCCTCCCAACATATGTCCCATCTTTGGCCATCAGTCCACACAATAGGCAGAGACAGCCCCGTCACGGACAAGGCTGAGGTGCAGGAACAAAGGCAACAGCAGAGAAACAGGGCACAGCTTGCGGAGGATGCTCCCAGTAACACACTTTTAACACGGTTGCCTTTTTAGCCTGCACATCACGAGGCCCAATGGAAGTTGGTTACATGATATACACCAAAAAATTAGTATTTTTTTTAAATTATTACGTTTTTGTGGTTTTGTTCAAATAGAGGAAAGAGGTGAGGAGCCAATGAAAGTCAGCAATTCTTCTAGAACATGAGGTCATTACAAATGATGAGGTCACAACAAACAGGAGTCCAGGACAGGGCTAAACACCCCTCCCCAGTTCATAGCAATATTGGACCAGTAACCAATTGAACTAGATTATGTTTCAAATTGATCATGTATTTTGAGGATGTAGGTGTATTCTGAGGAGTGCACAGTGTGCCCAGAATACCCCTACATCTTCATAGATACATAATCAATTTCAAACACAATCCAGTTCAATTAATATAATAAAATAAAGAATAGTGGACACTGTCTGTTTATCAAGCCCCACTCTTCCCCATGTCGTCCCCTATCAACGTATCACAGTGTAGGATGACCGGAAATCGCAAAGTCTACCACTGTGTAGGCCAATGTCTCTCATTTTTTATTATTATTATTATATTACACTTCATCGCAACAGGTATGAGCGCTATAATGGTCAAGTATACCAAACTGTGTCACATTGTGAGGATAAATATCACATTTGATGTCGAAATGTTGCCATTCTGGAAAGTTGCTTAATCATGGTTTAAGACCTCGAACCACATATCATAGAGTCTATGAGACTGATTCCAAAAGTGTGTCAAGCTCACCGCCACCACCACCACCACCAAATGAGTGGCAGCAATCCCATGTGTACCTCAACTTGGGCTCAACATTGTCCAGCCTACTTCTGCCTCAACAAAATATATCTGTGATGCATTGGCTGCTTGTTGGGAGCTGGCCAAACTTGTTGAGCAGGTTTTTTTTTGTTGTTGCCTGGCTTGGTTACCATGCATTTTTTTAAACAAGGATTTGTGCCCCTGCAGCATACGTGTGCCTGTTTGTCTGAGAGTGACTCATGATCTAACCTGCAGACAAGAGGAAGTGAGTCAGCATGGGAGCACATTTACTTCTCTTCCATTAAAGCAGGACTCCACTGGTAGGTATGGAAGCAACTGTCATTAGTAGGCTACCCGCAGTCAAAGTATGCAGTAAGATTAAGATTTGGGGTGGAAATATCGGCAAAGAGTTGGTCAGGCAGGGCAAATTATTACATGTCTTTTTCACTGCTGGGAAGGACTAGACATATTTGGTCACTAAATGGTGAGGGATTTTTTAGAAAGAGATTAAAAGGAAGAGAGCGGGAGATTGAGGGAGAGAGTAATTACACACTCATAGATATTAGATAAGTGAGAAACATTGCCAGAGATAAGCCAAGGATCTGTCTCCATCTAGTGGTAGAAAACAGCTCTATTTATTGTTCAAAACATGTGAAAATGAAAGATTTTCCATCATTTGATCCATTTATTAAATCACTATATGGTTGTCCCACCACGACCACCCACCCATATTGGTCTACGTGACCATCCATTAATCCGTACACCAATCCATTCATCCGTCCAACCCACTTTCTCAACATGACCCTAGTATCTGTCCCTATATAACACTACAAATCGTTATAACAAGCCATAATCTCATGTAAATGACACATGTGGTATGAACTTTTCCACCAAAACGTTCTCAAAGCACTCTGATGTCCGCTAGAGGCGTATACAACTGTTAACCACTAGGGGGAAGCAAAGTGATTTTTCAGTCATTTTGTTCCACTTTCATCAGTTTTTTGGTAAATACAATATAAAAAACATATCATTTGCTCTCTTGACCACAGATAATGAATTCTAATACCTTAATAATAGTCATGACTCCCATCCATTTGACCAAGATATTACATTTTTATTGAAATAGATGTATTATCTAAGCAGACAAGTCACTAAGTGAAGTTAGTTTTTCCATGTGTACACGGCATATTTTTACTTCCCTTCATTCATCTAGGGTGTTTGGGTAACTAGCCTATGACAACCATCTTTCAATACTGTTAACTAGTTAGATGAAGTGTCAGTGAATTTGGGTCAATGAATTATGAATGGCAGAAAATCTATTGACAGGATTATTGTGTGGAAAAGAGTCTACCTGGAGCATGATATTTTGCATATAGATTGTATCGAAGTACCATCTGCATTCTAATGTTGTGGTTTTCTGCAGCCTGAATTCTTATGGATTGGGTAAATATCTTTTGGAAAGTGTTTATCCAAGGAATGCCAGAGGTTGTGAGGGTTTGATTGTGTTTCTGAGGCTAAAGGCAGAGGGAGCTGCTTGTGCTTGTTATGCATGAATAATTCACGCTGCTCATGAAAAAAGTAGACAGGAAGAAATATATGAGAGAGAAAAACAAAGCCAAAGACATAACATCGAGCGAGCATAGGAATGAATTTGACTACAATGCAGACGATGATTGACAGAACATCATTATACAACACCGATATGGAACTTGATGCGAAAATGTGCTTCTTCAGCATGTTTCCTCATGTACCACCTCATGTAATTTTCTGTGCACAGTGCAAAAGGGTTAGGGTTGCTGACCACACACACAAACCATCTTCAACATTAGCCAAGTCCTTTAACCCTTGTGTTATCTTCGGGTCATTCTGACCCATCAGTCATTGTGACCCACCGTCGTATTGTAAGTAAGTAAGTAAGACTATTTATATAGCACATTTCATACAAGAATTGTAGCTCAAGGTGCTTTACATAAAATCAATAAAAACAATAATACAAGTGATAAACAATTCAAACAAAAATAAAAATCCCAATAAGATCTCTGTTCAAGAGAGAAAACAACTTTAAACATGCATCTTAAAAGTAACATATACATTTGGTTCACCCCTGGTCTGTATATATAAAACCATACACTCTGTTAACAGATCCTTTCCCCAGGTCAAGAGTATGGGCCGTATTCTCTGTTAACAGATCCATTGCCTCAGATCAAGAATGCAGATTGTTTTACATATTTGTTTAAATACTTCACTCGACCAGAGTTCTTGTACGCTATCAGAGTTCGCCAACTCTGACCTAGACAAAGTAAAATTAGCAAGTCAAATAATGACCCAACTTTACTAAACCAAGATTCTACAATAATATAACTAATAAAAGTAGGAAAACACTTTTGGGATAAAATTACTTAAATGCTTCAGTAAAAAGGTAGGTTTTAAGCTGTCTTTTAAAAATGTCTAGAGTGTTTGCTTCCCTAATATTTATGGGTAATTTGTTCCATAGTTTTGGGGCGTAATTGACAAAGGCTGAATCACCAATCTTCTTATGACTGCTTCTGGTGACCTCTAATAGGCCTGCATTTGATGATCGCAGTGTTCTAGCTGGTGTGTAGTTTATAAAGGAGTTAGCAATGTAGCTAGGTCCTTGTCCGTGTAGAGCTTTGTATGTGAGGAAAAGGACCTTAAAGTCAATTCTGAAGGTAACAGGGAGCCAGTGTAAAGTAGCTAGGACAGGACTAATGTGTTCTCTCCTTTTAGTTTTGGTTAATAATCTAGCTGCAGAATTTTGAATGAGCTGTAGTCTTTCAGTGGTTTTCTTGGGAAGACCAGTGAAAAGTGCGTTACAGTAGTCCAGCCGGCTGGATATAAAAGCATGAATTAACTTCTCTCCATCATTTTGGTTTATGAATGGTCGTACCTTTGCTATATTCCTCAGGTGAAAGAAAGCTGTTTTGGTCACTTTATTAATGTGAGAGTTGAAATTCAAATCTGAGTCCAGGATTACACCGAGACTCGTCACCTCTGGTTTAAGACAGGGGGTTAAGCCTCCAAGATTCTTAATAAGCATCTCTCTTTTGGATTTGGGGCCACATAGTAGGACTTCGGTTTTGTCTTCATTTAATTTAAGAAAGTTATCATTCATCCATTTGTTTATTGCCAACAGGCAGTTGGTACTGGAATTGATGGCCGTTGCATCGTTGGGTTCAGTGGATATATATAGTTGTGTGTCATCCGCATAGCTATGGAAATCTATGTTATGTTCTCTGATTATGTCGCCGAGTGGTAACATATAAAGAGAAAAAAGTAATGGACCTAAGCAGCTTCCTTGAGCAACCCCGTAGCAGTTCTCATGTTTCTTGGACCTATGGTCACCTAAACTAACATAAAACTTCCTTCCTGTGATATATGATTTCATCCAGTTCAATACACTATCCGTGAACCCAATAAGCTTTTCCAGTCTATTGATTAGGATGTCGTGATCAATTGTATCAAATGCTGCACTGAGATCTAACAGGATAAGGATAGAGACTTTATTTGCATCAGAGTTGTGTCAGTATTGTGACAACTTTACTGCATACAAAAACAAAGTGAAGCATTTTCTTTTAACCGTCGGGCTGTCTCAGACCCCCCACATTGCTTAGGTTAAAAGAAAATGATTGGGTGTGCACAACCTTTGTTCTCTCACATATATATTATTATTGGGTGTGCTCAAGCCTTCGGCGAGAGCACAACCTTTGTTCTCTCACATATATATTTATTATTTATTTTTGCCCCCCTAAAACTCAGTCAATATTTGGCCTACATAGACAACCTAGGTGTCAAAAGTTTCGTCTTGGTAGCAATTGAGTTGCTTGTATTTTTATTTACGTTCCGTTGCATGGTTTAGGCTCAAGTTAAGTTTTTGTGGCGAAAAGTGAAGCTAACGGTGGCTAATTTGCTAGCCACAGTCACGGACGTTACTAACGTCACTACGTCACTAACGTCACGAAAACACGCGTGACTACCTGTAGCAGAACATTCGTTTCGCATCTGTTAACTTGGGGTATAGCTAGGCTAACTATAGCTTTACTGCAAGGCAGCTGCAGAAACGCCACAAGCAAAGAGGCCAGGGTGATAACTATTTACTCATTTTACTTTTTGATGTGAAACACAATTGTGAAATGTAATGTACAATATTAGCTGATATTATTAAGGAAGTAGGCCCACATCTACTTTCGGAAACGGTAGTCCACTATTTCACTGAAGCATTAGCATGACATTAGCCTCTGTTACCCGGGCAACACATACTACAGTGGTCTATGATGCATCTGTTTTCAATCGTTAAAATAAACATTCCTCACAAATACATTTTCGTTGTAGGATTTATTATGACATTACATTACAAGTAAACGATTTGTTGGTGAAATTATAATTCCCTGTGGTTTCAAACCAGTGTTGCTCACTGCAACGCTGTAGCCTACGCGAGACACTACAAAAACATCTAACGGCGTAACGCTACTGTACACAGCTGTTTAGGAAGTCAAACGGCGACAGAACATGTTCGGCACTCCCCTTACTTAAATCAAAAGTCTTTCAATAGGTGAAATTATCTGACTACTAACCTGAACTTCATTGCCACGGCCTAAACTTTGTCAATCTGTTCATGAAAATAATTAATTTCAGCCTAAACCGTACAACGGAACGTTAAATCGAATTCAACCAACGCAATCGCTACCAAGACGAACACAGCAGTAGTCTAGTACTGTACTGTAGTAGTAGAATTTACCGGGGCATCTTCTACACACAGGGCTATATCGCATTTTGCGTTGTTACTGACAATGATCGCTACCAGTGAGCTTTTTATGAATGAGCGATTTTCCACTAAATAAATGTCAAGCTTATTTACGTTTTTGGGGGCATATTTTCAGTTAGCAGATGGTACTGTTTGAATCGCGATTATATCTTCTGCCGGTAACGTCGTAGAATAATCTTCAAAGGGGGTTCTTTATTAATGAATGAATGCAATATGAGTAGGCTAAATGCCTGAAAATATCACGAGAAGGGAAAACTTAAAAGGACGTTTAAGTCATAGAGATTAGGTCAATTTTTACACCGGTCTGCCAAATTTATTCGTTTTGATTCAGCCTGTCAGCTGCCTCTTGCAGGGGAAATGAGAAGACATCATATTTCATTCTACACTTAACTCGTATTTTGAGTTGTAAATGAGCAGCAAAAAAAATCTATGTAATCTTTATAAATAATAAGTAGGCCCTATGCATTTTTATATAAAATATACAGACCCCTGTGCAACCGACGCAAGCAAGCACACCCTACAATTTTCCCAGAAATTGTATCCTCTCTAGCTTTTATTTGTTTTTGTATTGGGTAAAATTGGGTAAACACAACCCAAAGGTTCGTTATGAACCTTTGGGTCATGTGACACGAAGGCAGCACAAGGGTTAATAAAACATGAGGGGAAACTGGTATCCTTGTCAACAACTGCCCCCAGTTCCCTTCCTCTTCCTCTTCCTCTCGCCAGCCCATCACGTTTTCCTCTGTCCAAACCTGCCCAGAAACAACCCCACCCGCCACCAGCTGAGATTGAGACTCTTGTCACCTGTCAGCCCGACAGACAGGACCCCTCAGCACCTCAGGCCATTAGGCTGTCCAGACAGTTGCCCACTCCACCTCACCCAAACAGACTGTCAGTGACCAACCACACTGCCAGGCCAAGGACAAGAGGGTAGCAGGGAGGAGGGGCCGGGGGGGGGGGGGCTATGTGGGACTTCCCCTCTCGGTAGAGAAGAGCCCCAATTGGCTGTTACCAGGTGCTGCCTACTTAATGATTCATTGGGGTACAATTAAGCAGCCTGTCTTGGTCATTGAGTGGGTTCATTATTCATGAGATATGTGGAAGACAGGAAGCAGATGTACCATATGACCGTCTGCTGTCTCCAGTATGACCTCTGTAGTTATTCCCAAAATGTACCCTTTCATGCTGTGTTGTACTATGGGGTGGTGGGATGGGAGCAATGGTCTTTTAGTACCCCCCTTGGACATTTTCAGTGATATACTGTATCGCAAACTGAATCTATTATGGCTGTCCCTCTGAAACAACAAAATCAGTATGAAGCATGTGACCCCCCCCCCAAAAAAAAACACCAATATTCTACGCTTGAAACAATACAACGAATGTATTGTAGTCAAATGTATACTTTCTAAGATAGTATGATATTTAATTTACATACAAATCGAGTTCATATGTGTAAGGGAGGATGATTAAAACCTCCAGTCCGATGCAAAAACATCCTAGTTCTTCTTCAGACACTATTATTCATGCAGGCTGTGCTGTGTATTCAGGACTGATTACTGAAATCAGGTTGATGAGGTGGAAACTCTGTATGAGAAAAGCAGTCCTTCAACCTCCAGGCAGAAGAAGAATTGAATACGTGTGTACAAGCATTTTCCCAGTGGCTGTGACTTCTCTGGGTTCAGTATAGAGTAGGGGACACTCACTAAACAACGGGATGGTAAATGGATGATCACAAGGGGGACCAAGGACAAGCATGCTGTAAGCAGAGACTGTTTCCCTAGAAAAACAAACAACACAAAGACTTCTAAAACTGAGGATGTCTCACAACCAAGTCTACTACTGTCTAGACTCGCACACTGACAGAATGGGAAGATATGTCTCCTGAGAGTCTGCATTTCATGTCGGATGTGTTTGAACTCCTGTTACATTCAAGGATTCTCCGATTATAAAAATAGAGGTTAATAGGTTAATATAACAATGAGTTTTATTTAGGAGAAGACAAAATATGTTACCCATAGATTCAAAAGTATTTATATTACCCACACGGTATATACAGTAGACGTATATATACAGATGCTTTAATTTCCTAATACTAGAGAATACTGAAAATGCTAAGATATTTGGGCGAGGAGGAAGATCCCACCATGACCTCTACAATACACATCAACACACATTTACAGATAATACACACCACATTTTCCTATTACCTGTATAGAAATGTGAACTCTGTCTTGGTGAGAAAAGATGTTTCCTGTGTATCTGAGAATGAACAAAGTATTTCACAGGAAATGAATCACTGCCTTTCTTGCACAAGTGATAAACACTGATAGTTGGGAAATCACCTCTTGTGATGGGAACCTTAGGTGCCCCACCAAGAGTTTGTCTCATACATGTAATGCCTTGCTGTCTTTTCTCATGGATGTCCTCTACTTTGTCATATGTAGTTAATCCATCAAGATCAAAGCTTAAGAAGAGCAAGATGGATGTTTAGTTTTTTTATAAGAAAATTGACTTCCTGTGAGTAACAAAACGTTTTTTTTTTTTTTTACTGGCAATTCTAAACCACAGACCTGCTGAATCCTTTAAAACGTCACTTGCTTAAAGTATCTCTATGCAACTTGCAGCCTGATTTTGAGGTTGAAGGCTGCTGACACAGAAAGACATCCACAATGCTGATAAGATCATTAGAAATGTCACACATTTTACTTGCAAAACAGAACATAATGAAAAACATTTACAAATATATTTCTTGTCTTTGTTTATGAACAATAAACCAGATACACTATGAATAAATACACCCAATTTACTTATTTCAAAATCAAAGTAAAAATGCTGAATCAAATTGGCAATATTACAGTGTAAAACAAGCACAATAAATAGGAAAAAAATTCAAAGTACAAATAAAGTATTAACAAGTTGGACTATATTAGACTGGCTTCCGCACCACTCTCTGGTGTGATTGGCATATGAGAATAGTCCGGAAAACAATGCCCACATTCATGTCTCAATCTTGTACGTCAATAGCAAAACAAAAAAAAGAAATCTAGATCCAAATAACTGCAAAAAAAGTTATCAATCCTTCTGTTTCTCTTACCTAAGCAAACTCAACAACAGTGCTTCTGTGGAACACATTTTACAAGGCTGCATTGTATCGTCTCACATTGCTACTGTTCTGTGAAGAGTACCACAAGGGTGGTAAACTTGACGCCCTTCTTTCATAAAGTCTGCATTCAGATATAGAATCCAATCAAACCTCACCTCCATCATCTACCACCCATCAACCCACTGGGATTGGTGGTAGCAACCTTAAATGAGTTGTTCATTTTGTACGGGATGCTGTCTGTGGAGCGAGGCTGCAGGGTTCCTCGGCGACCCCTAAGGCCTGCCAGGCCGCGACTCATCTCCTTACGGATGTTGTCACTGGACAGCACATAGAGGATGGGGTTAATGGCACTGTTGAAGGTGGACAGACCGAGAGAGATGGTATATGGCGTGTAGATGCGTTGTTCAAAGTGGCAAGCCCCCAGATCAGGAAAGTGGTAGGTGACAGCCCGCAGTAAAAGGATAATATGATACGGCGCAAAACAGACGAGGAACAGCGCCACCACGGCCACCGCTAGGTACCGCACCCGCTTCTTCTCGCATGGCCGTAGTCCTGTACTGGCCTGCACGTTAGCCAGGATGGCACGGTTGGTGAACACCAGCACTGCCAGCGGCATCAAGAAGCCAATGACGAAGCGGGCATAGTTAAAACCCGTCACCATGGCAGTGCTCTGACCCGGCTCAAAACAGCGCCTCTCCCCTTTGTCTGTGTTGCCTTCCGGCATTGTGAACACTGGCACGTGACCCACGGCTACCACCATGACGATCGTCACGGTGACCACCGCCGCCAGCCTCTGTTGGCGTATGCCTCGGGACTCCACAGCATAAACCACCGCCACGTAGCGGTCACTGGAGATGCAGCAGAGCAGGAATATGCTGATGTACATGTTGGTGAAGAACAAGTAGCCCGTCATCTTGCAGGCCATTGAGCCCCATGGCCACTGATGGCCTGCGTTCACATAGATGGCCCACGTGGGCAGAGTGGCCAGGTACATGAGGTCACACAGGGACAAGCTCCACAGGTACACGCCCAGCACGTTCTTCCGGCGCACCTGGAGCCAGGTCAGGTAGATGGTCGCCATGTTGGCGGGCAGCCCGATAATGAGCACCAGGCTGTAGAGCACCACCAGGGGCACGCGGTCCTCGTCGTACGGCGTTGTGCAGTTGGAGGGGGCCCTCCAGTCTGCTGTCCCCGAGCTGCTCAGAGTCACCGTCTGCTCATGCATTATGTCTGGGGACAGATAGAGGGACAGAGGGGGATGGGGGGGGGGGGAAATAGAGGTCACGTTTGCTATTTTTGTATGCAGCTCATATCCTCTAGCTACTGTTTCACTTCACTGAAAACGCCAAAAACCCTTCTACATACGAGTCTAATGAGTGAGTCAAAAGAAACGGACAGAATCACGTAGGGCTGGTCATTTGTTGCAAGAGCAAAAGACGTTTGGTTGGCTGACCTGGATGTCACAGTCATTTCCTCAGGATTACGGAAATCACGAAATGTGGCAAAATGTTGTATAGTCATTTTATAGTCACTTCGTTATTTTATTTTTAACAACCCCTACCTTCGCTGAGAAGTAATGAGTAGGCAAGCACCAACCACATCAGTCTCTTGGGTTATGGTAAAAAAAATTCAAAAAAATCCTCATAACCTAAAATAATCATCTATAGCCTATCTATCTTGGGCAAGACACTTCACCCTACTTGCCTCGGGGGAATGTCCCTGTACTTACTGTAAGTCGCTCTGGATAAGAGCGTCTGCTAAATGACTAAATGTAAATGTAAATGTAGCCACACAGGATGAGATGGTGGACTTTATCAATGACTAGTTCAATGACACTGTTCAGGGTACACAGACATTTGAGATTTTAACCCTTGTGTTATCTTCGGGTCATTCTGACCCATCAGTCATTGTGACCCACCGTCGTATTGCGACAAATTTACCTCATACAAAAACAAAGTGAAGCATTTTCTTTTAACTGTCGGGCTGTCTCAGACCCCCCACATTGGAATGGTTAAAAGAAAATTATTTTTATTTGTTTTTGTATTGGGTAAAATTGGGTAAACACAACGATGGTTCGTTATGAACCTTTGGGTCATGTGACCCGAAGGCAGCACGAGGGTTAAGGAGAGTTTTGGGGTATTTTCTGTTTTACTTTTATAGTGACATGAAAGGCAGGGGAGCTAGGGCATGACATGCTGTAAATTGTTCAGGCTGGAAACAAACTTGTGGTAAGGCCTTGGCCTATGTGTTTATACTCTACCCAGTGACAGGGGCACCCCCATGTAGAGATTCAGAATTGCATTTGGGCATAGTTTTGTGATCGTCTGCACTACATTTTCACCAGATAAATCATGCAGCTTCAGTAACAAAGCAGCTGCACATCAGTCTGAGATATTTTGCACAAGCTTTTAAACTCTAACAGCAAAACAACTCCAACCCAATCCCCACAGCTCCTCACTGCTCCCTCATACAAGCCTCCCGAGCTTAACAAGACATCTCCTAAAAAATTAATTACCAGTTTCAAAGGAGATGGGGGTAATACTGTAGGATGCAGTGGAAAGTAGATCAGTAAACATGGAAACAGCCTGTAAATTGTGGTCACTGTCAAGAAGAAGTCTCTCAAAGCAACCAAAAAGGGATTGTGGAGAGGGTGAAGGGGCTTGTCCATGCATAGCATATCACAGCCATTTAAACCTACTTTGATGGGGAAAGTCAGCAGTAATTTGATTTAGGTTTTATCAAAGCAGACATGGTTTGGAAAATTCTGTCTTGAATAGTCTGACATGGCGTCTGGCACCCTGTCATTGTGATTTTATGAGAACAATCTTTTAGGTTAGTTCCAGCAGCATCAGCAAACATACTTTTTACAGAGAAACTGAAAGTGCAGCATAGAAGTGAAGAGAATAGGATACTGTATAGCCTGTAGCCAAAACAGTTGTTATGATAAAGCAGAAGTCCAAAGCCAGCATTAGTACCAGTTGGATTCAAAATAGTGTCCACATTTTCCACTCAAGGCTCTACCATCCTGAACAGACACTGTCTGGATCGATAATATATGAATGAGAAGAATACTCGGCACGTTGAGCGCCTTTATCTTCATTGTGTTACATGTCCTCCTTACTGTCACACGTTAATGGAAAATATGGGCCATATGACTTCATGCGCACATCAAACCCCTTGTGTGTCGTTTTCTATTAGCCATGTGACATGGGCTCACTTTCATTTCACACCCGCATCTCTTGCTCAGGGCATTTTTTTCAGCTACTTTTTAAAATGTTGTCTAAGGTTTCAATTAAACTCTATGATGTATGACAAATTTTAATACTTAATTCATGAATTACTCCTTGGTTTATAATGATAATGCGTTACCATTTTACTATCAGTTTAAGTGAAAAAAGTCAGAAAGTAAAATATTTGTCTGAAAATTTTAGAAAAATCCACAAGGTAAAAATAAATGGTAATTTGCCTTATTAAACACACGATTAGCTAAATTGCGTCCACTTTATAGCCAACTGTTCAATATCGAACCTTCTCTTCTCAACTGGGAGTGTTGTGGGTGTGTATTGCCTACACATGGCCCACTGCATGATTCCATTCCTATAACGTGTTTTAATTGTTTTACATACTCTGTTGTATCTGTGCAATAACTGAACTGTTGCTGATGTAATGACAATGTTAAATAAATTCAAATAATTTTGCAAATAGCTCCCTGTGCAGTATCACATTTAGAAAAGAAAACTTACCGTTGTACTGTGTCGCTATTGTTCATAGTAAACCTAGTAAAGAGGATATGTCAGCATCATATCGGCCCGATATCTA
This sequence comes from Osmerus mordax, assembly GCF_038355195.1. NCBI lineage: Eukaryota > Metazoa > Chordata > Actinopteri > Osmeriformes > Osmeridae > Osmerus > Osmerus mordax. The sequence goes on along the minus strand of NC_090057.1, from coordinate 12,021,683 downwards.
GCTTGTGTGCTGGTTTAATGCAGTTCATTGCTTTATATCTGACTTGATAGGGGGAGGTACCCGAGGAGACTCAATTGTCACGTGGGTGGTATGGGACGCGACAGACAAATTATTAATTTATCACTGAAACAATCTCTAGCTTCCTTCTCCTAAAATATACATTGATATATTTATACCGAATAATTTGGTGTAGAATCCCCTGTGGAAACCATGTTTAGAATTGACTCTTCAATTCAAACATGTTCAGAGAAAATTATATCCAGGTAAAACAATGTAGCCTATTTGGTTATAGGCAACCCACGCACGCAGTCATTGACAGGGGCCTATGATAACAGGGACTATTTGAATGTCAGTTAGTTGCGGTCCTCGTTGTAAACCAAACCTGGCATCATTTGCTCAACAGTTAATGAAGTAGAATGAGTGGACCTCCGTTAAGATTGTCCCTGTGAAATACATATTTGCCATGGACAATGGGAGCTGCTTAGACTTAAAACGTGCACCTTAATGTAAGTAACAAACAAAATAAGCACTTTACTCAGTCTTTGATCTCCAGGAATGTCTTCTGTTCGTTTTCTCTGTGAAAAAGCCAACAAAAAAACAAAATTATATTGCTAAATAAGGTTCACTAAAGGAACAACTGAAAAGGGAAATGCTGTGACCACACTTCCTCAACCGTCTTTGTGGTCTCTTAGTTTTACATACCTCACTGTGCTGTAGATGTGTTAAGGAATACATGGCCAGGGTTGGGTAGGTTACGTTTTAAACGTTACTCCGCAACCCTGAACATGGCTGCAATAAATTTTAAGCTGCCACAACAGTAACCAAAAAATATTGGTAGGCTAAACTGTTACAAAGATCTGACAATACAATAAAAATGTCATCAAGTCAAAACAAAAACAATAATCAATAAAAATGACAAAAGATTTAAACTTGACATGAGGGTGTTTTTACATGATCAATATTCAATTATTTTATTTCCGTGTTTGGTAAAACTAAAATTACACAAGGAATGTACTAGGACATAACATGCATGACAACAGAGTAAAACTTAATTCCAGACGATATCTTCTTCTGATTAACCTTTTTGCATTAGCTTGGGTCAGGAGCACAGTGCACAGGATGAGCGAAGGACACTTGGCAAGGCTGATATTAGAGCTGGGTTAAACATTCCATTCCTTTGGGTGCTCTTAATTCAGCTTTCAGTATATGATCAAATATCAACTGAAGTGCACAACTAACTAAACTGACAAGGTAAGTAAAATCAAGCGCACCCTAGAAGTTATAGAAGGAAAACCGGACAATGAGTCTTGACTTATAGGGCAAGCTTTATGTGAGACAACACTAATGCAAAAAAAAATGGGAAGGGTTAGGCTTCATGGTTTCTTCTCTGCCATCCTGTTACTTTCACCATTTACCCGACTTATAATGTCAGGTAAAAATGTATATTACTAATGTAGACAATCATTCTTAAATGCTGCTTGTTGTTAATATCTTCCATGGGATGAGATCAGTTTTTCCACCGCATTTGCTGCAAGTAAAAACAGGGAACTTGTTCACTGACAGTGAAAATATTTAACAGAAGTAAAAACAACAAAACAATAATTCAACACATGTTAAATAGTGATATTATTTTTCATAAAGGGCACATTTATTCAAATAAATAAGTGCTTCTTAGAACAGGATCTTGATGCAGCCCCTAGTCTAATTCTCCCCTGCCACTATTGTGGTGGCACTGACACTAGAAGCCTGTATCATCAGCAAGACATCATTTATTCTTCAATGACCTTACCAGTTTCCTATACACCATCTCCATACAGTATCCTCATTAGAGCCCGACCGATATATCGGCGGGGTGATTATCGGCCGATATTGGGCATTTTCCAAACTATCGGTATCGGCATTTATAATGGCCGATAAATGAATATTACATTTGTTATTTTTATTGTGTTTTTGTTCAAAGGACTTTAAGTTTCATATCTGAAGTTTGTATTTCTATACATTTTATTTATCAGAAACTGCATTAACATATTATTTTAGTGAGGAAATAATAACAGGAGTCAGATGGCTGATAAGTTAGGGAATCGGGCTATTAATCAGAAGGTTTCTGGTTCGATTCCCGTCCAGGGGTAGTCCCTGTACTTAGTCGCTCTGGATAAGAACTTCTGCTAAAAGTGACTAAATGTAAACTACAAATAACTACTGTTAGGGAAAACAGTTTGTTTTGTTACGCGTTTATGGATTTTTAAAATATTTTTTTATATTGGCCGATATCGGAATATTGGATTGTTAAATCACCAAATATTTGTATCGGTATCGGCCTTAAAAATCCTTTATCGGTCGGGCTCTAATCCTCATATCTACACCTCAGCGTTAAGGCACCCAGGGAGTTGTTTGAGTCACAAAGAAAGAAAGAACAGAACTTATTTCCCATGTCTGTGTAGTCGGAGTCCCCAGTTTTGTCAGCCATATTACCGGGTTATTTAGGATTTCCTCAATCTTTCTGTCCTCTGGAGACCCCCTCTCCATCTTCCCCCGGTAAACAATCAACTGCTGCCGGTCCTTCAGATCCCGGTAGGTCTATAATGGGGTCACACAAAAAAACATCAGTCATCACAACTGATCCAATAGAGCTTTTTGAATATTGGCAATCATTGACATTGTGTTATGTGAAGTGTATCCATTTGCATATACATATCTATAAATGTATGTTGTGGGACTACGTCTTCATCTAGTCCTGCTAGCATCTATCCTTATCCATGTCTCACATTGATGATGGTATCATGGCACTTGTACTTTTGCGCCAAACTGATCTTCATGTCAGTGTCATCCACCAAATTCACATACTCTTGCAACACCTGAGAGGAAAAGAAGAATGGATGGAAATGAGAGTTAAAGGAAACGGAGCGTCATGGACCATTTGATATTATGGCATATACAGCCGAATACATATATTTGAGTGCATTCATACAGGCTACAGCATAAATTAGGGTGTGGCAATGACAGAATAAAAGCTAGCCATAGGAATCCTACTTATGTCAAATACAATACTAAACCAAATCTTTGCTCTCATAACCAAAGTCCAATGCAGTGTGAGATGCACACATTCCTTCAAAGCACTGAGATAAAAATACATAAATAAAAATGATAGTCTGTTGGCTACCATCTTTACGAGGCACTACGGAAGCAGATGACCTACCGAGACAGGTGCGTTGTTTTTCTGCAAGATGTCCACCACTCTGTGGAATCCTACGGGGGACTTTTTCTTGGTGTAGCCAAGCCAGTTCTTGGAGGTGAACAGTGCATCAACATCAAACCACTGTTTCAGCTTTGCCCTGGCACCTAGGGCTGTGAGAAGATACTGTTTCTCTGAAATCTGTGAAATGAAAGCAACATTAGGAAACGTACCAGTACTAGGAAAAGTCAATGTTGTGAGTCAGATGGCTGAGCGGTGAGGGAATCGGGCTAGTAATCCGAAGGTTGCCAGTTCGATTCCCGGTCATGCCAACTGACGTTGTGTCCTTGGGCAAGGCACTTCACCCTACTTGCCTCGGGGGAATGTCCCTGTACTTACTGTAAGTCGCTCTGGATAAGAGCGTCTGCTAAATGACTAAATGTAAATGTGAGTCGTTAGCCTGGGAACCAGAAAAATATTGTGTGTATTTGCTCTGGCCGATTTATGGCCGATTTCTACTCGGCAGTGGGTCAATCACCACCGTTTATTTGATACGGGTGGGTTTAATATGATTCACGTCTGTACAAAGGAGCACTGTTGAGACATTTTTGTAAACAACCAAGATAACTTTGTATCCAGGATGCTTCCGTCTTACCCTGAAAGTCTTCCGAATGTTGGCTGGGCTGCTGTACGTGCCCTGTGGGGGAGAATGGACCATTGTCATCCTTTTCCCTCAAATGCCGCAAACTCACAACATATACCAGTACGATTTCATAAAAATACAGTTACTCAAACAGGCTTTTACCATCACACACACACCAAAAAGCTGGAGGTAATAGGCTCAGATCATAATCAAACAGTCTGCAGTAGCAGCTTACGTCAGACTCTCCGAAATGGTAGAAGCAGGAGTAGTACAGAGTGGTGATGATGGGCATGTTGAGAATGGAGGCTTTCCTGGGGTACTTTTTAAAAATGTCTGTCTGGCCGCTGCTCTCCACCTTTTTGTCATTAGCCTGGTTTTAACAGGGATGATAAGAATTTTTTCACAAACAGGACAGTTAGTGAGACATTTTCTGTGAGAAACTAAATGTACATAATGGGCAGTTGGCCCTTCCCTATTTTGTATGTACAAAAAATATACAGTATAATATCAACAAAATACTAACAGTGATAGAAGTGTACACTTATATTTTACCACACAATATATCTCACCTCAATGATGATCTGTCGCTCTAGGAGTGTGTAGTGGTCTTGAATGTGCATAGCATCGTCTGGTGAAAAGGGGAGACTAAAAAAAGACAGTTCTTGCAAATTGTGATTTCACTCCATGTCAATAACTACATTATTAATGAAATGGCATACTTATTTCACCTGTACTATCTGGGAAAAGGTTGCAGTATCATGATGCTTCATGAATTGAACCTGCACTCAAATATTTTAAGACAATGATAGTTCCCCATGAAGGGAATGAATATTTTCAAAATAATGTACAAAATAAAATACAAGTTTTTCAATGTTTTCAAAATTACATAAACATAAAAAAAAGTCCAGCAAGTCTTTACCTGAGGCAGCTCTTCAGGTGATCCCTCCGTTTGTTTTCCTCTTTGATATTGAGGTATTCTCTGTACTGCAACAGCTAATTCGAAACACAACAACAACAAAAAACACCAATAAACCGCAAGCCTTAAGTTAAACATGCACTGGCTTGGACAATGATAGTCTGGATCAAATCCCTGCCTGCCATATTTCATGATGTTCTATGTTCATTTGTTGTGTGTATAATGCCGAGTGAGCTGAATGCTAATCAAATTATATTCTTTTCTTAAAACGATTCCACTTTTCGGCCTCATCTTTTTGTAATGCCAACTCGAAATGTGTAAGGACATACCGACATGTCTTCTGTTCTTCCCAAGGACCTTGATTGCATGACAAGGTGGAGAGAAACAGACAGGTATGACCTTGAAGTTTGACCGCATCATGTGACAAATTCAAAAATTTCTCACTCTTGCCATTCTCACACTCTGACCTACTTGAACAGCTCCAACAAACTCTTCTGTTCTCCCATTTCCTTAAGGTAGTGAATGTAATGCCGAAGAGCTATTTCCCTACTTATCAACTCTCGAAAGAGAATTTCTGTAAAGAGACATTGGAGACATTGTCGTTACCTCATAAAGTCAAACACAATAAAGTTGCTTTTGCTCTGCTGTCAAAAGTATAAAATCCCTTCAAATGAATCTTAACTTCATGCTTAACTACTTTAATCAAAGCTTTTTTTTTTATAAACATCTTGCAAGGTCATAAGGTCAATTACCTTGAAATACAAACTGTACGTACAAAATCTCATTGAAATACCCTTACCTCTGCCTAATGATTTCTTTAGATATATCAAAATCTGCAATAAGGCATTTGAGAGAAATAGTTAAGAGTATAGTGTTAGAATGAAAATAATTAGTTTTTATTATTTTCTGTTCCAACAAAACAGAACTGTACCGCCGTGATGACGTTTCCATCATGTGCGTTCACAGCCTCGTCCAACAGTAGCAGTTTGTCTTGTAAAGAGCGGAACTTCTCCAAAGAGTAGCCCTATGGGGGGAATACAATCAAATGTAACTCTTGATGTAAGGGTCACTTTGTCACATGAATTTGAATGCACATTAAACCACTGTTGTAGTTACCTTTCCCTGCTGCATTCTCTTCACTGTCTCCTCAGGAGTCCAATCGCCTACGTAGTCCTGTAATCACAACAGGATATGACATAAGTGAACTAATTACATGTTTACAAAAAATTGTACTAATCTAGAGCAGTTTCTTTATATGGTTGATTGGTTATGGAATTATTTAAACTGCGTTACTGCTGTACCTTGTATTCTGATTTTGGCTTCCGAAGCTCTGGGGCATAATGTCTGGTGTGCGTATCACTAAAAGCTATAAAGATAACAACGGAAATGTTTACGAACATTGAAGTTGTGAATAATTCCATCTACTAAAGGTCAGTGAAAATATGTGTTCTCTCCCTGTCTACACACCTTTGAACACACAAACACAATAATGCATCTTATTTAGATTTAGCAAATGCTAGCAACAATTGTGCTTACACTCAGAGAAGGACTGTTGATTGCCAAATTTGGTCTTTGCTGTGTGAGAAAAGTACACAAAAGTACAGGTAATATTTAATATTTTCAATATTATTATAATATGTACAGAGTAATAAGCGTGTCTATATGAACCGTATTAAGCACTAAAGAATTTACCTTTGAATAAGGAACTTAAGGAATACCCTGAGTTATTCTTGGGCAATGAGGGAGCAGTGTCTATTTTGGGGAAACCCATCTCCCGTTGTTCGCCTGTTGTTGTCCGGGTGCTGGAGGCCGTCTCCTTGACAGACCAAGCAATGCCTAAGGAAAACACATGATCACTTCAGGACACACAAATCCCTCTTCTTCGCCTCAGTGTCCCTTTAAATAGAGCAGGTTGAACAGGCTATTTTTCAGATCTATTTTAGCTCTAAGACAATAGGAATTATAGGCTTCAATGCATTAATATCATCATGTAAACATTAATAATAATCCTCTCACTTCCAATAGGTTCTCCACTCCAGCTGACCTTCTCCACGTCATCGTCATCTTCATCAACGAGATCACGAATGCTGTTCACTGCCTGTTTGGATTCCTTAAGCTACAAAAAGTAAATATTAGAAATAAATACTGCAACAGCCATTTCTAATTGCACACTGTATTACAGGTTTAACGACGTCTTCCATAATATGACAACGTGTCCATGACATAGACATAGCCTTCTAAAGGATAATTTCTGATCTATTTACCCTGGTATAGTCATCATCATCGTCCTCAAACGTGAACGCTTTGACCTTTAAATTCGAACTGTTCCAATAGTCTTCCTCATCCGGCTTAACCCTTATCATCTGGAAAAAAAATGAACAAATCACGTCCACTACTAGGTACCAATTGACCAGCTGTTTACAAAACTGAAACGAGGTGACAGAAGTGGCTAGTTAGCTAGCCTCGTCTGTGTTGTTTTGAATACTACGATCTAAACTGCTTAACCAACCAGCATAGTGCACGCTATGTGATGTACGAGAATTGATTTGCTGACAAACCTTATTAACGTTATTAAATTAAACAGTTCTGCTAGAAGTGTTAGCCTATGCCCCTTAATTGATAGCTGGTTTACCCGCCTGTGATGAAGCTTTAAATCTAGATACTCTTTCTGGAGGCTGCAAAAAGGTAGAGATACCTCAGATAATAACGTACAATTAAAACTATACAGAACGACACTGTATATAGTAGTTGAATAATAGATAAGTGATACATTAATAGGCAATACATATAGGCAACAATTTACCTTTTACTTGTAATAAGATAGCGTTTTAGCAACACCTCGACTTCAGAAGTTGCACTGTGGTGCTTTTGGGAACTGTAGTTTACACCTGTATCGTATACTTGACGTTTCCGCATTTGCAACACTAGTTTAAAACGACTATAAACACAGTTTGTTCCATTCTTCTTCCGTGTTGTACTGTAAGCAATGGTTTGCAGACTTCAATTCAATGCCAACATCGCAATCAGATGATAAGATATTTTCTTTTTATAATATACAGTGGATTATCACCGATGTGTTACGTCATAAACCTTTCGGAAAACGGTCTTCCTGCTGTGTCTGAACAGTCAGTCGCACTGAAAATCACAAGAACCTATCACACTGAACTTCAAAATAAAAGATCACATAAAAAGATATCTAGCTATGCGACCACTGTATGCCTATTTTGTACTTCAAAACTGTGAATAATATTTATATTATCTATGTACTACGATTTCATGCGATGCATGTTATTGAGACATTTCATGTTAAATATGTACGTAACATGTCATATGTATTTTGAAATTAGTATGAGGATGCTACTTCCCCGTTCGAGCAATTTCTACGGCGAGGGAAAGCGAAGCCATTTTCAGCGAGTTTTCTAGAAACAATTGTCGTTATAAATCAGGCTGCTATCAGACAATTGAACAGATCCGAAGACCCGGGGTTTAAAGTCAGTCTCACAAGTTTTACTTTGTTGCGATTTTTGCTATTGCAACTGATTATCTTGTTTGTTTAGCCAAAAAGTATTATTAGTGGACGCTAGGCTAGCTATCTAGCTAACACAACACGGCACGCTGTCAGTGTGCATGAGTGTGTGCTGCTGGCGTGGTGGTGGTTGTACCCGGGCTGGCTAACGGTAATCGCGACTTCTAGACAGTTGATCAATACAACGTTTGCTAGCTGTATACATTGTCAAATCGGTTGGGTACAGCATTTCTACTAGTTTTTCTATCATATAACATTATCATGGCTAAGTGGGGAGAGGGGGATCCGCGCTGGATCGTGGAAGAGCGAGCCGATGCGACAAACGTCAACAACTGGCATTGGTGAGTACTGAGTTAGCATAGCTAAAACCCAACCTTGATAGGAAACATTGGGGTCGATTCAGACTCAACGCTATATTTGATCGTTCAAAGACAAACAAGCGTGGTTAGACCTAGACTGAGCCAGAAACGCTTTTTAACTAGACTTGCCAGCTGGGTGGAGAGAAATGGCACCGTAGCAAAGCTACACCTGCTACCGTACCGTAGTGTGAGTTACAAGAGTGAAAATTATTTAGCTGTATAAAAAATCTAGTTTACCGTCTGCATCTGGTCTGTGGTACTGTCTATTTACCAATATGTCATATGATTGCCATAGGCTTGCACTGAAAGAACTGCTGTGTTCTGACTAGATATCATCTTTAAAAACCGGATTGAATTGACTAGCTTTTACCTCCAACAATAGGGCAATTTGCACTGTATTTTCTACCATACTGTTTACAATACATTTGAATCTGGGGATGACAATACAGTATTGACTCTGGTGAGAACTAATAGAAGTAGTAGGTCCCTTAGCAGCTGCCCCATGCCATGGCCTGTCCCAAATCCCCTGGAATGTTGGTGCAGGACTGCTCCAAGGGGGAAAGGGAAGCTATTTAAGGAACACCAAGGGTGGTACAGGATAAGCAGATGGGAAGAAGGATATTTTTACATCTGACTCCATAGGCCAACAAGCCTTTCTTTTGATATGACTGCAAACAAGTGTGACATTATACTGTTTGTACTGCAGTTATATTATGTATTTGTTGATATTCGATATCATTTTAGGCCTTAGGCTAATGTGGTCCTCAAGTCCATAACCCATCCACTTTGAAGAGAACGCTGACAATTATGTTCATTGAATTGATTGTACTAATAATACACATTTCTAACCTTAAGTTTTGAATTAAGTCTTTGTTTTAGGTGAATACCAAATGTATCTTTTGCATCAAAATTAGTCAGAACTGTAAGTTTGAATACTATCGTGGGCACTGTGTGTCCCTCACAGGACGGAGCGTGATGCCACAGGGTGGTCGTCAGACAAGCTGAAGGAACTGCTTCAGGGAGTTCGCGTGGAGGGTGCCGAGGGCAGCATCGAAGTCACCGACGTCCCTAAACTGGAGGGGGAGGCATCCATCAACAATCGCAAAGGAAAGCTCATCTACTTCTATGAATGGGTCGTCAAAGCATCCTGGACAGGTAATCCCACCAACGACAACTGAACAATTTACCAAAACATTATTAATAAAACAGTCAGTCAGTATATAGTTGAGCTGTTTCTCCATCTTGATTTGGCTAATTACAAGAAGGTGTGAGTCATATCATTTAGTGTATGTTAATGTGCTTCTCAGGTAATGATTTATTGCTCTTCTCATACGTTAGTTTCCATGGCAATTCTCCAATACACAAAGCCCAAGGATGGTTGACTTTGTGGGTGGGTGTGTTGCCATTGTATTTCTTTTCAGAGTTAAAGCCTTGTGACTGTCCCTTCCCTCTTTAGGAACTACAAAAAACGGTATCAAGTACAAAGGGAACATAGATGTTTCAAACCTATCGGACGAAAATGATATGGACGACTTGGACGTAAGCGAGAGCTGAGATACAGTCAATATTCATGCACTTATTTTACTTTATATCTTATTTTATATTTTACATTGGATAGTATTGTTTAGAATGATTTCGAACCGTTGTACATTTTCTATTTAAGATTCTTAAATGTTTATCATATGCACCTTCCTGCCATAGTAAATTCCTTGTTTGTGTAAACTTACTTGGCGAATAAAGCTGATTCTGATTAACCTGAGATAACATTGTTCCATTGTTGGTCAGATTCAGTTTAAATGCTAGTTTTTAAGTGTTGTTCATTTCATGACAACGCTTGTTGTGATCTCATGGGTGTTGTCATCGGCATCACAGATCAGCGTCTCGTTGTGTAAGGATGAGCCCAACACACCCCTGCTCGACCTCATGAAGAAGGAAGGGATCAAGCTGGTCCGAGCTGCCTTGGGGAGCTACGTCGGCCACCTCAGGACAGGTCAGCTTTCAGACCCTATTCGCCTAAATGACTTTTGAGTTTTAGCTATTATTTTAATGACTCTTGTGAAATACCATGTTGACCTTCAAGTTGCATGTAAAGGTGATTTCTGGCGATTCTTGCTTACAGAGTTCACCCAGGGTATGATCTTGCCCACGGTGAATGGTGTCAGTGAGCCACAGCCATCGCAGTCCAAAACTCAGAGCCAGGTTAAAGTAAAAACTCAGGTGGGTGGTCCCCTCTGTGCAGCACAGTGAGCCTTTATGTACACAGTGACGAGCAAGTGGCCAACTGGCTAAACATTCATCATTCATCATCACGTAGAATAACATAATAACACTCTTTTTCAGAGTTAACATTAGTTCAGTAACTACGGTTGTATTGTAAAAAATACAAATAAATCCAGATTCTGTATACGTGTGACGTCTTTATCACTATCTAATTATATTTTATGTTCATAGATTACCTCCTCAGTCAAAGTCCCAGCTCCTGCACCCAGCTCAGGTGTCAAGATCGCCACCTGCAAGTTCAGTCTTAAGGAGAGGTTCCTGACCTCTGCCGATGAGCTGTACAGAACCTTCATCAACCAGGAAGTAAGTACATTGAGCATAAGGATGGCAGTTTAAACATATAGCCAGCTTGATGATTCGCCTTGGCTGAGTTCATGGGAAGGCCACCCTTATGCTACTAAAACTACCTAATTGTACTTAATTGTACAGAATGCCACCTGCAGCTTTTACCAGCTGTAATCACACTTATACTTCTCTCAATCCTACTGTCTAATAACAAAGTGAACAGAAAATAATAGTAGGGTGGATTGTACGTTGTGTACTAGAGTATTATGACGGGAGTCAGGTGGCAGAGCGGTTAGGGAATTGGGCTAGTAGTCCAAAGGTTGCTGGTTTGATTCCCAGCCGTGAAAAATTATGTTGTGTCCTTGGGCAAGGCACTTCACCCTAATTGCCTCGGGGGAATGTCCCTGTACTTACTGTAAGTCGCTCTGGATAAGAGCGTCTGCTAAATGTAATGTAATGACAGGTGTCACATTGTGCACAGCTGGTTTACTGATACGGTTAGCGATACTGTTGTTTTACAGCCTTGAATCTTGGAGTCATATTACACTGCAATAGAGTAACAATGCAACATTTAAAGTAGAGTTTTCAGACAAAACTCACCATTCAAGTATTTCCAGTATCCTCTTGGGGAAATTGGGGAGGAACTTTCTTTTACTCTCCCACAGAGACCCTCATGTGTTGCAACTCTGTGTAGCTTCATATTATATTTAAGGAAGGAAGAGACCCACAGTGGGACAGATTTGTAGTATGCACAATTACAGAAAGTACAGTAGAAGGTTAAGGATCAGAAGTAGGCTACATGCTAACTACTGTGTTTCAGTGGTTAAACTGAAATTGGGTCTGTGTTTACTGTCCACACTGCAAAGTAACCACAGCTTAGTTGACAGTTGCCAGGCAACGTAAAGAAGAAATAATAATACAAGGGCAACAATAATATTGAAGCCCCTCTCTGACCATTCTTAGATGGTCCAGGTGTTCACTCACTCAGCAGCCGTTGTCGAGGGATATAAAGGAGGGAAGTTTCAGCTGTTGGATGGCAATGTCAATGGAGAGTTCCAGGATCTGGTAAGACTATACTTTTTAACCTGTTTAGAATAACATGACACCATGAATAAAGTCAAACGCGTCTTTGAAGACACCTTGTGGCTAGTAAATGTATAGCAGCACATAGATTTCAGGCACAATTATTGGGTTTTGGGGTATTTAATTGAAATGTGTGTCTTTTTATTACTTGTTCTAGGTCCCAGATGAAAAGATTGTCATGAGATGGAGGTTCAAGACCTGGCCAAGTGGTATGTTGTCCCTGTTCCACCTGTCAGCTGTAGAGATTTGTTTTATTTGAACGTGTGTGTAACCCACCCCACATCCTTCCCCAGAACATTACGCTACAATCAGCCTGGACATGAAGGACCTGGGAGACGAAACTGAGCTCAAGCTGGAATGTAAGGGCGTCCCATTGGCAGAAGAGGATCGTACGAAAGAGGGATGGAAGAGATACTACTTTCAAGCCATCAAACAGACTTTCGGATATGGCATCAGTCTCTAATGACAGTTAATCCTTTTGAATTATGTATAAAAGAATAAGAGTACCTGGTTATTTAATGTAAATGCTCTCCCCTTTCGACTCATTCTCATGCAGCACCAGTCCTACAGTGTCAGCAGAAACAGACCGTGCCTTGTCCTGTTGGAAGACTGCTGGTTTAAGATTCTTAGGGCCACAGTTTACTGTCTGTATTATGAGCGCATTCGGGAAAGGCAATGTAGAGCACATGTCACTAGATCTATGTAACTTCTATTCACCTGCCTAAAGTATTTGGATTTGGACTTGTTCTCAGTTCGGCACATTTGGTGTGTCAGATAAATAAAATAAATGCAACTGAATTTTTACCGAACCAGTGTGTGTGTTGTATTGTTATTCGAGAGGGGCAGTCCTAAATATATTGTTACTTTATGTATATGTAACATTCTGTATATTCAGAATTGTAACCCCCTGCAATCTTTGACGTTTTCAGTCTGGACAAAATGTTTTCCAAAATTCAGAGAAAAAATTAATATTTAACAAAGTCTGCACTGATAAAAAAAATCCATGCTAGGCAGCTGTACATCAATAATTTACTGTAAGGGATGCATAATACATGTTATTTTGGCCTGACAAGTATTGAAATAATGCATGCAACTACCATTATAATTGTCCCTTATCAAAAACTCAATCACATTGCCACAATATTTTCCTGTTAAACGACAATATTTCATAACATGCTAGGTTATTTTTAGTAATGACATGCAGTAGTGTACACAATCTTTAATATTACACAGCATTGGAGATCAGATCACCTGGAATCCGACGCCAACAGAGCAGCAAGCTAATACGACTGTCTGGTCTCAGGGTGTTTCGTTGTCGTGGACAAACCTGTCAACTCATAATTTCGTTGTGTGTGCGCAGTTGATTGGTTTACATGTTCATCGGCTCCAACTATTGGCTAACGACACGTACTGCTTCCAACGATTGGTCTATCCGAGTGATTAGCGATGGGTGAGAGGTTACAAGATAGCTTAGCCGAGCAGCTGTGTTTTCTGATGAAACTCTCGCTATAGTATTACTGTCATTATAGTCGATTCCACCGCATCAAATGTACATATATTTGGCGACACAACCTGCAAGATATTAGTAACAAATCGTTTGCAAAGGCTGTTGATGGCGAGCAACACCGGACACATTTTTGTTTAGCTAGCCATGTAGCTAGCTAGTTAGCATGCTAAATATCCCTATGCTGTAGCTTAAATTGTCAGCTGATGTATGCTAGCTCGATGAGCCATTCAGTTATTGGAATCTGATTCTGAAGCTAAATTTTATGTATGTGTGTCCATAAATATTCATTTTCATGGACCTTGGTTAGGTAGCCAGCCGGTGAATGCGTGTCACTCTTTTTAACTCAAACTGGGACTACACACTGGAACTGAATGTTTTGTGATAGAAATACCATCAGTTAACTAGCCGCTGTTAGTCACCTGGCTGAAATGGATTTTAAAGGTTCGAGTACGACAAGACTGCTTTGGCTTCTGATTATTTTCTCCATAGTCGTCTCAAAAGTAGTGACAGCTGGTAAGTGTAAACATGTTCACATCCGTATTACCAGTTGACAAATGATCGGGTGCAATGTGTTAAAGCGAGTAAGCAGGTTGTTGTTGCCTTGGCTAACCTAACATTCCCCAATGTATCTTGTTATTGAAATTGCATGTTAGTATGGTCATGTAAAGTGCAGAATGGCGATGAGCTGACTGTCTACTGCTGTTGACTTTGCAGATGAAGAGGCCGAAGGCAATGACTCTCCAGAGCTGAAGGTAGACAAATATTTACAAGACTTAGTTAACTCATTTTATATTTTACCTCCTATAGAGGAAGTTGTTACAGTTGATGAGCCACAATATATGTTATTCTCCTCCGCTGTATTGAATGTGCAAATGGCCTTGATCTCAATGATCAGGTCATAGCATTCTCTTTCAGACAATACGCCAAAATATTTGTCATGGCTAACATTTACACAACAACGATCAGCCGATAAGGAAGATTCTATCCCTAAATCTTCTAGTTCTAGTCATTCAGACAACTAACTCTCGCACTTTCTACTCCCATCTAAAGTCCTACCATGACCCAAACTCTGATGAAGATGACGTTCCCATGGGGTCAAGAATTGTAGCAGGTATGGTGACATCCCCCAGCAAGGCCTCTCAGCCTGAAGTAGAGGCGAAGCCCGATAGTGGGGCTGAAGATGGCCTTCTAGAGGGGGAGGAGAAGGAAGACCTGCCCACCCAGCCTCCTCCTATTGAACAGAAGCCTAAAGAAAGTAAGAACTATATGTTACATCAGTGGAAGATTTAGACTGGAAACTATTTCACCGGTGCAGAGCTAGGAAATGGTTCGTTGCTCTACATTACTATCTTGGTTGTTTACGCGTGTAACCAGTTTGAAGTTGTCACAGGCATCTGATTTAGCTGAATTGAAACCTGTCATTTCAAAAGTCCCATGTGTTATGAAAGTGTACTGCAAGGCAGACACTCATCTTGGAAGGTTTGCAGTTTCATAGTGAGATAAAATGGTTCCCCCTCTTGGGAATTGAAGTCTTCTGGCACCTGTGGCCTCAGAGTTGCATCAGCATATTTGAGAGTGCTAACAATTTTCTTTTGCTGTGCAGCATTTTTCATACTCGTTAATAGACACCTGAATGCTCTCTAGCTTTCACATATGATTAAATATGGTTTGCTTCAGGATTTACCTTCATACATTTTTAAGAATTTATAAATTCCGCTCTTCTCAATATTAATCACAATACAAAGGCTCAATATTCTTGTCTGAGTTTAATATGAAACACTTGTCGATGTTTTTGTTCTTCAGTTCCAGTTGTGGTTGGGGGCACAGCCAATGGAGAGCCCTGCCTCTTCCCCTTCCTCTTCCAGGGTAACGACTACATGGACTGTACCACAGAGGGCCGGGAGGACGGTCGACTGTGGTGCGCCACCACGTACGATTATGACAGGGACAAGAGATGGGGCTTCTGTGAAAGTAAGTGGCAGCGTTAAATAGCTTTGAAGAGACTCGCCTGGACTGAGCGACTCGAACTTCCAAAAGTCCAATCGTAAAAAAAAAAGTCAACCGAAGTGGTGAATGGTTAAGCTGAGCAGTTGTAAGCACAGGGAAGTTTCAATCTTACCTGTACATCTGGTGAAGGATAGTGTTCCTCCATGTTTGTAGTTTTATCCCCTCTTTCCTCTCTCCCAGCTGAGGAGCAGGCAGAGCTGAGGCGCCAGGCGGAGGAAGCGGAAGAACAGTACCAGGCAGCCCTGCGCATGATCAACTCCACCACCAGGAAGAGCCAGAAGAAAGAGTGAGACATTTTCTGAACCTCCTACCCTCTCCAGCCTCCTAAAAACACGATTCAACACTCTTTTTACGACTGTGTTCTTCATGCGGGCACTGCAAGGGAGTCAGTTGGCTGAGTGGTGAGGGAATCGGGCTAGTAATCCGAAGGTTGCCAGTTCGATTCCCGGTCATGCCAACTGACGTCGTGTCCTTGGGCAAGGCACTTCACCCTACTTGCCTCGGGGGAATGTCCCTGTACTTACTGTAAGTCGCTCTGGATAAGAGCGTCTGCTAAATGACTAAATGTAAATGTAAATGCAAGCGTACACGCGTATCACCGACACTAGTTCTGACGCCATCTTTGCTTACCTCAACCCTTCCTTGCTCCCACCCCCCCCTCCAAGATTGTATGAGAAGCTTCTGAAGGTGGCTGCGAAGGGCCACCACAAAGCCATGGAGAAGGTGGCCCACGCCATGCTGTTTGGAGACTACCTGCCCCAGGACATCCCCCAAGCCAAGGAGCTGTTTGAGAAGCTGGCGCTGGAGGGCTTCCCAAAGTCTCAGACGGTACGCCAGCCTATCGTCTCCCAGCCTATCGTCTCCCAGCCTATCGTTACACCAGCCTATCGTTACGCCAGCCTATCGTTACGCCAGCCTATCGTTACGCCAGCCTATCGTTACGCCAGCCTATCGTTACGCCAGCCTATCGTTACGCCAGCCTATCGTTACGCCAGCCTATCGTTACGCCAGCCTATCGTTACGCCAGCCTATCGTTACGCCAGCCTATCGTTACGCCAGCCTATCGTTACGCCAGCCTATCGTTACGCCAGCCTATCGTTACGCCAGCCTATCGTTACGCCAGCCTATCGTTACGCCAGCCTATCGTTACGCCAGCCTATCGTTACGCCAGCCTATCGTTACGCCAGCCTATCGTTACGCCAGCCTATCGTTACGCCAGCCTATCGTTACGCCAGCCTATCGTTACGCCAGCCTATCGTTACGCCAGCCTATCGTTACGCCAGCCTATCGTTACGCCAGCCTATCGTTACGCCAGCCTATCGTTACGCCAGCCTATCGTTACGCCAGCCTATCGTTACGCCAGCCTATCGTTACGCCAGCCTATCGTTACGCCAGCCTATCGTTACGCCAGCCTATCGTTACGCCAGCCTATCGTTACGCCAGCCTATCGTTACGCCAGCCTATCGTTACGCCAGCCTATCGTTACGCCAGCCTATCGTTACGCCAGCCTATCGTTACGCCAGCCTATCGTTACGCCAGCCTATCGTTACGCCAGCCTATCGTTACGCCAGCCTATCGTTACGCCAGCCTATCGTTACGCCAGCCTATCGTTACGCCAGCCTATCGTTACGCCAGCCTATCGTTACGCCAGCCTATCGTTACGCCAGCCTATCGTTACGCCAGCCTATCGTTACGCCAGCCTATCGTTACGCCAGCCTATCGTTACGCCAGCCTATCGTTACGCCAGCCTATCGTTACGCCAGCCTATCGTTTACCCAGCCTATCCTTACGCCAGCCTATCGTTACGCCAGCCTATCGTCTCCCAGCCTATCGTCTCCCATCAACAGTTTTCCCGGGAGATCCCACTCAAAGTAGTTTTGAAGTTCTGAAAAACAAGACGCCGATTTAGCTGAGGATGTTTGTCGCTCATCAACGTCGCGCCCGATGCGTGATTTTGATGCGTGGGTTGTTATCGTCTCAAGTGACGCCATTTGTGACTGTACCACTTTAATATTCCCTCACAGGCACTTGGCTTCCTGTATGCTGCGGGGTTAGGAGTGAACTCAAGCCAAGCCAAGGTAAACATGGCCAGGCAGGCCACACGCTGCCTTGTGTCTGCGTCTGGAGTGTAACACTCGTCTGCATCATCTATCTATTCATCAAAGATGACTTCACAGATTTCTTTTGCACTTTGTTTCAGGCGTTGGTTTACTATACTTTTGGGGCCTTGGGTGGCAACCTGGTAGCCCACATGATTCTGGTGAGTGATTGCTGCCTTCACACACAAAGTAAACACATGGAGGGGGGTTTTGTATTAGATGTACAGTGTAGTCAGTCTACTGGGGAGTCAGGTGGCTGAGCGGTGAGGGAAGCGGGCTAGTAATCTGAAGGTTGCCAGTTCGATTCCCGACCGTGCCAAGTGACGTTGTGTCCTTGGGCAAGGCACTTCACCCTACTTCCCTCAGGGGAATGTCCCTGTAAGTCGCTCTGGATAAGAGCATCTGCTAAATGACTAAATGTAAATGTAGTCGACATCGGATCTCTTGACGATTAATGTGTCGACTCCTAAGTCCTATTTACAAATACTGTGAGTCACAGGCGTAGATGTCCTTGTTATAGTATTAGTATTTCTCCTTTTTAGAACGCATTTATGTCAGTGTTGCCTCCAGGATTTTTTTTAGCAGTGGGGGATGGTCTTAACTTAATTTAAATTTGCAAGAACTATAGACTAATACAATAACAGGCTTAAATGAACTGACAACATAAGTTACGACTTACAGTTCTCAAGGACTCACACGCAATCCCAACTGCGGTGTGAAGCGCGTGTCCGTGCTACTCTGCGACATGCACTCTAACAATCACTGCTGATAGACGGCCTTTTTTTTTGTACAGCCCTATTTCTGATACCGTGGCGGCAGAAATCAACTTAGAGTAAACACTATGTGGAAGGTCACCCAGAGGGAATTTCTCACCTGACTTGTTTGTACTGGATCACTGATGGGGAGGATGATGAGGATCTGTTAATATCCTAAAGGGGTGTGTTGATCTGGTCTCCCTGTCTGTCTGTGTCTGGCTACAGGGGTACCGATACTGGGGAGGCGTGGGTGTGCCACAGAGCTGCGAATCAGCGTTGACACATTACCGCCTGGTAGCCAATAACGGTAAGGAACCACGGCCCCGTCTTCCAATGAGCACTCCGTCCTAGTACGACATGTATACACTTAAATATGTATAAACACACGCCAAATTACTTATTTTCAAAACCCCCCCATCCCTACCGAACCAACCCCCCTAACCCTCACCACCCCCATCCCTAACCCTCACCACCCCCATCCCTAACCCTCACCACCCCCGTCCCTAACCCTCACCCTCACCACCCCCGTCCCTAACCCTCACCACCCCCAGTGGCCAGCGACGTGTCCCTGACGGGGGGCAGCGCGGTCCAGAGGGTGCGGCTGCTGGACGAGGTGGAGAACCCCGGCTCCACCAGCGGCATGCTGGAGGAGGACCTCATCCAGTACTACCAGTTCCTGGCAGAGAAGGGCGACGTCCAGGCCCAGGTATCCCCAATCCTTGGGGCTTTTTCTAGCGTCTCTCGGGTCAAAGTTGGGGTTATCCCCCTTGGGGGGGGGCGTCTGTTTCCATGACACTGCGGGCAGGATGTGGCTTCCGTGTTTTGGGATTGATCGATTGGGACTCATCCAATGGAAGAGCTCCTGCACGCTGTCTCAATATATGTCAATTAATCTGAATATTTCATTAAATATTCCTATTTCAACATTGGATGCTGTGATCTCTGTCAGATATAGTTGTGACTGATGCCAATGAGCCCCAAAGTCCCTAGGGGGAAAGAGCTAGCTGACCCAGGGTCTCATGTGTGGTCTCTGCTGTCCTGACAGGTGGGACTGGGCCAGCTCCACCTGCACGGTGGCCGCGGGGTGGAGCAGAATCACCAGGTGAGACCCACACCTAACTTGCACCTTCAAAGCTAGCCCCATGCACGTTCCCCTGCCCGCCTGTGACTGCACAGCATCGGTCGAGTCATCCCTTCATGTTTGTTGTTCGACAGCGGGCCTACGACTACTTCAACCAGGCGGCGAACGCGGGGAACACTCACGCCATGGCCTTCCTGGGGAAGGTGAGTCTACTAGCCTTTACTGAACACTGTAACATGCTGTGGAAATACCCCAGTCTTTCCGTGGTCTTTCCTGTCTGTTTCTTTTTTTCTTTTTTTTTCTCCTAATCTTCTTTCTCTCCATCTACATCTACATCTTTTTTTTTTTTTTTTTTCTCTCCCTCTGTCACGCGCAGATGTACTCCGAGGGCAGTGAGTTTGTGCCCCAGAACAACGAAACGGCGCTGCAGTACTTCAAGAAGGCCTCGGACCTGGTGAGTACCTTCACCACCTCACAGTTACTCTGATAAACTCAACATCTCCATGCGGTTCATTTAAGCTGGATTTACCACTCTCGTGTTCATTTCTGAAGGTCAAAATGATTTGTTGCTCGAAACGTTTTGTGTTCACGTTCTGCGGTTCAGTCATAAATGTTGTCTCTCTTCTGGGGAGTCAGTTGGCTGAGCGGTGAGGGAATCGGGCTAGTAATCCGAAGGTTGCCAGTTCGATTCCCGGTCATGCCAACTGACGTTGTGTCCTTGGGCAAGGCACTTCACCCTACTTGCCTCGGGGGAATGTCCCCGTACTTACTGTAAGTCGCTCTGGATAAGAGCGTCTGCTAAATGACTAAATGTAATGTAAATGTTCTCTCTGTAGGGGAATCCTGTTGGGCAGAGTGGGCTGGGCATGGCGTATCTTTACGGGAGAGGTGTCCCTGTGGTGAGCGTCACCTCTGACACCATCTAGGTTCAAGACATAAGAATCTTTTGTTTAACACTCCCTATACAATTTGTTTTACTTACGATGTACCAGATTGTGCAAAAATTAGACATTCGGATTTAGATTGCTTCACAAAACTGCCGAAAATGTGCCCTTTCAAATTGAAGTGCAGAACTATTCTGCGTTAATAGCCAAGTACGTTTGACTGCCAGGGCAGTAGGAACATTTCACTTGATAAGATTTCTTAAAACAACGTGTGGTTGACTTATGTTAAGCCACTAGATAAGCCATTTATACTAGAAAACAATTCCAACTACATTTCAAAACCTTAAAAACCGAGATGAAACGACACCCTCAAATGTAGGGTTTGTTCGGGTGAAGATTCCGAAAGGGAGTCCTGGTGTGTTCAACACCGCCGTTTTGTCTTGTTTTCACTGCTCTGTGGGGATGGTGACGTGGGGGTAACTGGCGTGTTTATCCTTCAGAACTACGACCTAGCTCTGAAGTACTTCCAGAAGGCAGCGGAGCAGGGCTGGGTGGACGGCCAGCTTCAGCTGGGCACCATGTACTACAGTAAGCACCGTCTGTCTGGGGATTTATCTGCCTTTTGCCTTTTTTGGGGCCCGAGGCGGTCGAGTGAGACTGGAAAGCAGGGAGGGAGAGAGAGCGGGAAGGACATGCATGAAATGTTGGGGCACCCCTGTGGATTTAATTGAAGAAATGGAATCATTTATTGAATCGTGCCACTTACACTCGTTCTTTTTCATTTATTTCCCGAATAAGTTTCTATATCCCCCCCCACCCCCCCTCTTCCTGTCTTGTTTTTTGTGCAGTTTGATGTAACAGCCCAGCGTGCTGCTCCTAGTTTAACAGTGCAATGTTAGTCGCCCACCATCATGCTGCTTCTAACTCGCCCTCAAGTCTGGGCTGCCTGCCGCGCAACCTCCTTTCCCTCCCTCCCCGCTACTGTGTTCTCCCTGGCAGCCTTTCGCTTTTCCTCTCTAACTACCCCCCACCTCCCGGTCAGTGGCCTCTGAGTCACGCGTCTCTCTCCCACCCCCCTCTCCGTCTGCAGACGGCATCGGGGTGAAGCGCGACTACAAACAGGCCCTCAAGTTCTTCAACCTGGCGTCGCAGGCGGGCCACATCCTGGCCATCTACAACCTGGCCCAGATGCACGCCACGGGCACCGGAGTCCTGCGCTCCTGCCACACCGCCGTGGAGGTGAGCCAGAGAGCGCTCTCTTGAATGGGCCCGTCAGCCGAAAACGGTTTACGTTGCCAATAAGGTGCCATTTAGCGGAAACGCGCCATGGATCGCTGTTCCGGGGTGGGTTTCAGTGGTCACATGGGGTGCTTGTCCGTGGATGTTCCGATAACCCTGATGGCTGTCCCGCGTGTCTGCGTGTGCATGTTTTAGTTCTTCAAAAGCGTGTGCGAGCGCGGCCGCTGGTCGGAGAGGCTCATGGCGGCCTACAGCAGCTTCAAGGACGGCGACATGGACGCGGCGCTCGTGCAGTACCTGCTGCTGGCCGAGCAGGGCTTCGAGGTCGCCCAGAGCAACGTGGCCTTCATCCTGGACCAGAGTAAGCACCGCACCCGTCACCTCACCACTAGAGGGCAGTGGGGCTCTGCCGGTGGCTTGATTCCCCTTCCGTCTAAAACCCTAACCGTTTTAGACGGAAGGAAAACAGGGGGGGGAGTCCAGGCTTCAGTGTTTTGATGTGGAAAAGGACCTGGTAAGAGAGGAGTCCAGGTTCCGGGTTCTTTTTTTCCGATTTGAGAAACAAGAAAACTAAACGCACAAAGGCCAGACTTGCATCCACATCATTGAAACTCAGCGCACCAAGCCGGTGGTATTAACCTTCGTATGTTGTGTGTGCGTGTGCCGTTTGAAGCAGAAGAGGCGCGCATCTTCAGCGAGAACGAGACTTACCCTCGAGCCCTCCTCCAATGGACCAGGGCTGCAGCGCAGGGTCAGTACCGTCTCCCTCGCCCGTTAGCTCTCGGCCCCCAGGCAGACGTCTTGCTTTTCAAAACAAAAGTCATCCCGCTTTTCAAAACAAAAGTCTTTGTCTCACCAACAAACCTGTCGATTGCTGTTTGTTATTCCTCTCGGGCAGGCTACACCGTGGCTAGGATCAAGCTGGGGGATTACCACTTCTATGGCTACGGGACGGATGTGGACTACGAGACGGCCGTCATCCACTACAGGCTGGCTTCGGAGCAGCAGCATGGGGCGCAGGCCTTGTTCAACCTGGGCTACATGCACGAGAAAGGCCTGGGGATCAAACAGGTGGAGCTCACTGGAGACATACACACACAGAGACATGCACATTGGAAATACATATATACACGCACACATAGACAAACAGGAACACAGACGCGTGCACACAAACACACACACACTCACCCCACACAGGTATAACCCCCCCCCCCCCACACACACACACACACATACAGATAAGCACATACCCCACTTACCTCTGCCGTCATCCTCTGTAGGACATCCATCTAGCCAAGCGTTTCTACGACATGGCTGCCGAGGCCAGCCCCGATGCCCAGGTGCCTGTCTTCCTGGCCCTGTGCAAGCTGGCTCTGGTCTATACCCTGCAGTACATACAGGACCTCAACGTGAGTGGGTCTTCCAGGGCTCCTGGGAGTTTGAGTTGATCATTTAGTTTGAAGGAAATTGGGTTATCATAGAAAAGCTTGTAAACTTCACAGATTTTCTTTTAAAGGGGATTGAATTTGGGTTAGGAAATCACGCCCTGCCTCCCTGTACTCTCTCCCTTTCCCTTTCTCCCTCCCTCTCTCCACCAGGTAAACGAGCTCATCACCCAGGTGGATCTGGACCAGCTCCTGGGCCCAGAATGGGACCTCTACCTCATGACTGTCATCGCCCTGCTGCTGGGCACAGTCATCGCGTACCGCCAAAGGCAGCACCAGGCTGTGCTGCCCCCCAGGCCCCCCCCTACCCCAGCCCCGGCTCCCCACGCCAGGCCAACCGAAGAGCAGGTGCAGCCTCAACCCGAAACCCCGGCTCAGCCTGAGCCCCAAGACCAGGAACAGGCCGCGGCAGACGCCGAGCCAGAACAGCAACAGTGAGAGCCGGATTGGAGAACAAAAGGGGGAGAGAGAGAGAGAGAGAGAGGAGGGCATTGGGTACTGAAAGACAATGATGTGCCCAAGACCATAATCTCCTAAACGGAAAAAAAAACAGGGAAGCTACCAGCTAAATAGCTACGAGGCTAACTAGCTGGTACGTCGAGCATAACTGCTTACCCACTCTCTCCTGTCCTGCATGCAGAAAAGACAATTTACTCTACTCCCCCCCCCTCCCAATTTTCTGACCTATGCGTGAAGGAAAAGGATAAGGGGAGGTCGGCTGAAAGTTATAGAGAATTGAAGTTCAATAGAGGACAATGCAGACTGGGGACTTCTTAGTTTGTGACTCAGGGTACCGTCAGAGGAATTTCTCTCCTCATCTAAGGAATTTGCCACGGGGTTGCCACATTTGAAGATGATTTTGAAAATTCATTGTTTTACCTGCAATTGAAACAAATGCTATGGGATCTAGTAGTTGGTCTGTGTTCAGATCCATTTGTTTTGTATTTTTTGCTATTTTGTTTTTGGCACATGTTTAGGCTGTCTTGTTAGCTATGCTTCCAATTTTTATTTACAGTAAAGAATAACTAAGACCAATAACATTTCGCGTCAAGAAACAGAAACGACAGTCCAGATATAAAGACAGTTTGTTGGCGTTGACTAAAATGAGCATCTTTATGCTATATGGCAATGGAAAAGTTATGATATTGAATTAATTCTGGTCATAAACATAATTCCTTATCAAGCCAAGCTGATTATTTTGCTTGTTTTCATCTGATTGTTTTTTTTCAAGCTAATTTTATATTAGCTGCTTTCTTAATGTTTTCCTTCAATGTTTTCCTGAAACACAAACATTAGTTGATGACTATGCTGTGTTTATAACCTGCTAACAGGTTGCTTATCAGTCTCAAATATTAATAGTAATAATCTAAAACATTGTTGGTATAACAATACTTTTTTGAACAGTGCAACTTGTTTGTAGGGAGCAAGTACAGGTTCCTTCAAGGACCCCATAGTCTGCTACTCTTGACACACCTTAAGCGGTGCATACCTGAGTTGATACCGGCCACACCTGGAATTGGAAATTGATTTACTAACTGAGCAGTGAGCTAAACGTAGCTGTTGGGATAACTGTAGTCCTCTGATTGGAGTTGTCAATAATTTGTTCATTCACAGCCAAAACAGTGCAAAATAAATGTTTGTTCAACAAATCCTTTGAGTCTCAACACTGTGTACCTCTGTTTGGTATCCCAGTGGAGCTTCCTGTGAAACAAAGTGAATAAATGAAATAGGAGGTCCAAGAGTTAATGACAGTAGGAAGGGTTGAGTCAGTTAGGATGTATGTACCACCAAGAGTTTGGCCCTGGATCAATCTTCGATGACAATTTTAATTCTTGTCTCAGAAATAATTAGAGCATGGACAAGAATCCATTGTGTTGTCATATAAAGCACAAACGCAGACGCAAGCCTCGCCTTAATGAGAGGCCGTCATGGTTTTGACTTCATGTTCTGTTTTGGTTACATTTTAATCGTGTCCAGAACTTGCGTTCATTCACTGCTTGTCAGAAGTCGATATCTTAAACATTTGTCAGTAGTTCAGATGTCTATGTATTTGGTGGAAGGTGGGAAATTTAAATCAATTTGAAATTGAAACAGAAATGGACTTTCATCAAAGAGAACAAAAATGTATGAATTTGAAAGCTATAGCTGATCCCATAGCTCTGACCATCTTTCCTTTAGAGATGCTTTGGAGGGCATTCTTGACTTTCATATTGTACAGAGGAAGAAGAAATCGTTTATAGCAATATACTCATGGGAAGTCAACATGTAAAGAAACATACAATCTTTTCAATAGTATGTGTAACTGTTTTTTTTGTTTTACGTTTCTAAGAAAACCTGCCCATTCAATATAAGAATGATGTCCTCAGTTGAATGAAGGGTATTGAATGGATATTAAAACTAGGATTTAACTCCATACTCTTTTTCTGTCTTTGATGAAACACTGGTCAAAGTTGTCTGAAATACTGCATTTTTACCATTGCGATGTCAATAGTTTATTAAAGAAATTAATAAAGTGGTGTATGGGCATTTCTTTTATACATTCACATCATTGACCTGCATTTACTAGTATTTCAGGGTTCTTCCTGTTGCCTTAATATCATAAACTTAAATTTGTGACTAGGTTGATAAAACACAGCCAAATAATTGGCTGCCTGTTTGGCGGTATTTATGTACAATGTGGCATCGAATTTTCAGTCTCGCCTAACCCAAATATACTTGTTTGCTTAAGACCAGATAGGTTATCAGGTTACAATTGTATTAAGCCATAATACAGCTAGAAAAGGTTACAAAACAACCAGTAACTAGTAACTGAATGCCTTTACGTTAAACAGCAATGGCTGGTAATTCTTCCAGCAAATTACTTGTGTGATGCATGGGTCTCCTGATGCAACTCCGCAACCGAGCCTTTCTGCTTCATGTAATGGGGTCTGAACTTTGTCACTCAGCTGTTTTGGGTGGGGGACATAAGGCTAGCAGCATATAGTGCCTGTGCCCTCAGGCCACTCATCACATTGTGCTGTCCCTGCGAGCGACTGACCGACTGGCTGGCTTGTGCCACTATGGGATGGCTTTTGATTGCTGTGGCAACGTACGCTCTAGCGTCCTGCTCTGTTAAAGGTAAGTGCTAGAACAAGCAGAAGGGCAAACAGTCTCTGTGCATATTGAACACACATGGTCACACACATGGTCACACACACACCCACACACACACACACACATGGTCACACACACCCACACACACACCCTGTCAGCGTGGTTGCTTTGTTTTCCTGAGTGAGGGGCCTACTGGAGGCAGGTTGATGCTGGTTCAGATAATGGAGCACCTGCTAACAAAGAATTTGGCCATTGACTTTGAAACATTTGATAGAATGAGTATTACTGCAGTGCTTGTGATGATTCAAACTCAAGAAGATTTAATTTGACGAACATCATCAATGTTTTTTTGTGAAGAGTCGTTTGTTTGTTTTTGTAGTGCTATAAGATTCCATTCTCTCTTTCTCTCTTTCTCTCTTTCTCTCTCTCTCTCTGTCTGTTTCTCTCTTTCTCTCTCTCTCTGGCTCTCTCTTTTTTTTCAAGGCAATGATTGGTGGTGGAAATATGAGGAGGGCCTCCGACACTACAGCCAGGATGCTCTCCTGAAGGCACTGTCTCCTCTGACCACTCTTCAAATGTACCATTAAAACCACAAGTGTAACTGGAGCATCATATGAATTCATACATGTTTGTTTTCTTCCTACCACCCATATTTTTCTAGGAGTTTCCAGAGAAAACCAGACCGGTGAACTTCAAACATGATTTGTTCCAATGTCCGGACATGAGTCCCTCCCCTTCGGTCCCCAATTCAGGTGAGCCACTGATCCTGGCTCTGAGAAATCGGATCACGTTCTCTTTTCTCTGCTTCTTCACCTTGACTCCTTTCCCACGCAGTTGAGTTGGTGAAGGCGGCTGACATCAAAGTAATCGCTGCCCTGGGAGATTCCCTGACAGTAGGTTTTTGAGGACTGAGTCCTGTGTCCTCTTTTTTTCTTTTTTAGAACACTAGTCGTACAGAGAAGCTCTTTGTTTTAGTTTCTTTTCTTCATTGAGGAGGACTGCACTTGTCATTTGACACTTCAGACCTTTCTCGTGAAAGAAAACATAGGGCCTGGATTAACACTGATTATGAATAAATAAATAAATAAAATAAAAAAACACACACAATTGGAAGACACTGAGCTGGAAGCCTTTCACTTTTGCAAATCAAGTTACTGTATTTCAGATCAGTTACTATAAAATATCGAAGACCACTTTTTTCTTCTGCAATCCTCATTTTTCTGTGATCCAACTTGAGCATGATCAGACTGATGATCATCTCTGATATGATGGATTTCACAAGACACACACATTGAATGAAGGTTACATTTAACCCTCACAGTTCCATGCATAGACTATATGGCCCAGTGAAATTAACCATAATCGTGAAACAAGCACTTACATTAGTATTCCATATGCTTGTTGCTTATTCTAAATTGACTCTAATGGTCAAATGCTCAACTATAAATTACTATGATGTTTTTTTTAGACTGCGATTGGTGCCAATGCTACCAATGTCCTTGGTATTCCCATTGAGTTCCGCCATGTGTCATGGAGGTAAAGTGTCTTGGAGTTATAAGCATACAGTTATTTTCACAACATACAAAATCCAAGAGTAACTCAAAATCAAGAATAACTTCCAATACAGGTTCTTTGCTTTTGAGTTGAATTGTAAATTTGAGTTTGTAGTTGTGCAAAAACATGCTCCTTTCAATAGCATTGGAGGCCATGGGTCTTTTAGCGATGTCATCACACTGGCAAGTAAGTAACTTATTTGTTTGTATAGATATGCATATGACACATGCAGTGTATCCTTTTATAAATCCATAATCAGTCGAATCTTACTAAGAAACAGAATACAAGCTATTTTCTATCAAGACTACCATATTTCAAGTAATCCAAGTAAAGTCTATTGTTCAAACCAATGATGTTTTGAGCATCGATATTATTGCAGACATCATCAAGCTCTTCAACCCCAACGTGATTGGCCCTGCCATGTGCAAGACAGTTCATGGAAGCCCCGCCCCTCTCAGTGAGACAGGCTTCAACCTGGCCGTGACAGGACACAATACTTTGTAAGAAACTCTTTTGCAAATGGATCTGATTTAGTTGTGTTACCATGCCCCCACTGTCAACGCAGAAAGTATTTTGTGCCACAAGTACCTTGCTCCGGGAACGGGAGGACCCCAGGATAAAAGCCCTGCTCCCAAATATCTGCATTGTTTATGTTCCATATTATTGTATCCCAAATAACACACTGGAGGATTTTGCATCCCTCAGAATGCGTTCACATGTTTCACCTTGTTAATTGATCATCATTGAATTGAAAATGTCATTCAATGGTTTGTTTCTAGCAATCTCCCTGGGCAGACAAGACACCTCATTGATACTTTGAGAAAGTTTGAGGTAATTCTTCATTCACCAAATGTGATTGGAAACTGTACCAAAAGATTTTGATGCCCTTTGATGCAATTATTGCCCCTTTTAATAAAGGTGGCAACACTACTTTCTTTATATTTATCCGGTACATATTGTATAAAATATATATATAATATAGTGTATATATATATATATTACTCTGAGTACATTTCTCTGTCTCTCGTCAGGACCTGAACTTTGAGGAGGACTGGAAGCTTCTGACCATTCTTATAGGCATGAATGATATTTGTGATTACTGCAAAGATAAGGTATGTTGGTGTGATGTGCTGGCTCTTCACTGCCTCAACCTAACCTCATTCTCCCTGAAATACGTTAAATACATTGTTGTACTTTGTGACATCATGAAGAAGCTTAACTTCATCTTTGGAATTGTTTGTGTCCTGTAGAGCATCAGGACAGAAGAGAACACTGCATTTTAAAATCACTGTGTTGCTAACTTTTCTTTAACAGACTCTTTTTTCAGTGGACAATTTCATTCACTATATGACCGTCTCCTTGGAGATGCTAATGAATGAGGTAACAGGTCAAATATCATGTATCTGAAATGTACCATTGTATTTGATACATTTATGTATTTATTACATTTCAAAGGTACAGTAGACCAAGTGCATGTAGTCTCTGTGCTAACTAACTGTTTCAGTGGAAATGTGTGTGTGTTTGTCTCCATCATGGTCCAGGTACCACGAATGATAGTGAACGTGGTTCAGATCTTACCCATGGAGACCCTGAGGGAAGTCCATAAGCCCACCCCTGGTTGCCTGCTCCAGAGGTGAGGTGCCTTTCTAGCCTGGGAAGTTGACTAATCTGTGAGCTCATGTTTATTTGCTCTGACATTTTAGTCTGGTAACATGCCCATACAAACAGATTTCCCTCCGGTGTGAAAAGTGCAATGCCAATAAGAACCATTTATCTGACATGGGGCAGGTTTGACTGCAGAGAGCGCTGTTGATGCATTTTTGAAAATAACAAAATAACGTTTTGTTGCTCTGATTGGTCAAATTGTATCCAATTGTGTCCAGATACAGTCTGCATCCACTGATAATGCCCCTCTGAAATCGCAAATGAAACTGAAAGATTCCAGACTTAAAGCCTTTCTTCTTTTTCTTACTTCCCTCGTTTTCACCTTTATTCCTTCCATCATTCATTCTGTCCCACATTCATTCATCCATTCATTCAGTCCTATTTTAATACATGCAAATCATCCTGTGAATAACTTAAAGTTAGAACAACCCTCTGGATCTCATTCTGGAACCTTCTTCCTTTTACAGGTCGTTCTGCTCCTGCCTCATAAAGCCAGTGGCAAGTTCCCCTGAACTCAGGGAGCTAGTGGAGGTCAATTCACAGTTCCAGGTAGACAGATTTCATCCTTCCTTTTTGAACCTGTCCTCCACAGGATATGGAAGCTTGAATGTAGGCTCAGAATGTCACCTGAAGTGAAAGGCTATTGCCTGGAAGACTGTGTTTATATGAGCAGAGTATAATGACAATATATTACAGTATATTACAGTTGGTTATGTTTCGGCATGGTTATGTGAGCCGACCATCTCCCAAAAATGTTTTCCCATATGACCCGAAATTATGAATAATTCTTTCCAGAAGAGACTGGAGCTGCTTCTCTACAGTCAGCGCTTCTTCAGGGAGGACTTTGCTGTCATTCTTCAGCCCTTCCTGAAACATGCTGACCCTCCTCGCCTTCCGGTAGTCTCCATTAAATACCTGAACACACACGGTGACTATTGGATCATCAAGTGGAAACATGTAGAAAGAGTAGAGGACTTATAACCAAACCTTGAGGCACACCATAAGTCACCTGAAAGTGCAGTCAATCAACCTTTTATGTTAACAAATGTGATATTAGTTTGGTAAGGAACTGTAGGATTTGTTATTCCAACTGTGTTCAAAGATAGCAGCAAGGGATTAGTGGTATTTGTAAAACACACGAAAAAATATTGGTTCCAGAAGATCAAAATAGCAAATCTAAGAAGAAGTGTCAATATCACTTTTGTGTCCAAACAGGATGGGAAGATCGATATGACTTTCTTCACTCATGACTGCTTTCACTTTACAATAAAGGGCCATGAGGAGCTCGCCAAAGGCTTGTGGAACAACATGGTGAGCACTAAACAGTGTTTATTAATTGTCCCACATAGGACACCATCCCATGTGGGACAATTAATCCACCAATAGGCTCTCATTCTCTCAGACACCATACAATAGGCTCTCCTTCTTTCCCCCGACAGTTCCAACCTGAAGGAGGCAAATCTGTTGTTGGAAGCTTTTCTGACCCCATCGATCTGATATGCCCATCCATGGTAAGAATGAGATACCTTCTAAATATGAGTGTTTTGCCTCATCTTCCTTTTACTAAATAAACTACACCTTAGTTTCATTCAATTGGACCATGCCCTTAATATGGATCATGTTACCAGATCAAGTTTCGAAAGTTAAGTCACATTACTTTCCAACCAGTTATTGATTGAGTGATTGATTGAGATTGGTTATGTAATGTGACTTGACAAGGACATTTTTGGGCCGCTGTGTATCTGCTGGAATTCATAAAGGAGGAAACGGCAGCCATGAAGTTTATTTTATTTGACATGCCATTAAAATTTTAAAGTGAATCAAAACACTTCCTGTTCCTAAACCCTGTGACTGAGAACCGTATATTAACTTCTGAGCGTCTTATCAATGTCTGTATCACTTTACTAATTATGTAGATGATGGTTATAATGACATTGCCGACTGCATAACTACCGCAAGTGCATGACTGCATGATGGACTGACTAACTGACACGATTGTTTTGAATACACAGGATCATCCATACATCTACACCAGACCAGGCGCAGCCCCAACAAACCAGCCAACCGTACCCAACGACCCCAGATCGGCAGGCTCTGGGAAGACAGACATCCATTTTTATTTCCTGGTTTTAACAAGTGTTCTGGCAGGGCAGTCCATTACTTTAGCCTTGCTGTAGCCCTCCTCTTCAAATCTTCAGTCAAACCTGAACTATGTTTTATACAGTAACACATGGGGTGGCTAAAATGCATTTTTCGAGAAAAACAACAACTGTCAATATCCATACGATTGAGTAAATTTAGAGGTAGGTGCATGCACAAACAAACAATGTTGGGGTAAATGTAATTGGTGCCCATTGCGTGCATTATCATGCACTGAACACAAGAGGGGGGCATTGATCTACAGCCAACATTACCAGTTAATCTACAAATTACGTGCCATTGAGGATGTGTTTTTGACTGATATTGAACCATTGATCCAAAATGTAGTGACTATGAAGCAGACATAATTGTGAAAATAAATGTTAATCAAATCAAAGGTTTGCAGTGCAGACCAAAACTGCAGAGCAGACTACCTGGGATCAGTGCTAAAAGAATGAAGTGTGCATTTAAAAATAAGTGTCCTATCCTGGCCTTTCACATGGAACTGTCAATAAACAACACATGCATTAACCATTTAATCGCAGTCCACATTTGGAAAGAAAATCACAATCGAAACGGAACAAAAGAGGCAGGTGAGGGCTACATTTGGGTCTTCTCATTTCCTTTAATGGGTTTGCTCAGCGATGCTAATTCAGTTAGCCCTTTTTCTCTCCCCTTTTGAAATGAATAATGGAAAAAATACAAAAAAAACAATACACACCAGTGGTTGGGAAGTTGAAAGCAATGACATTGTAAGGAAGTGGCTTTATAAAGCATGTTATGAAGTGAACATTTAAACCCTGAAATACAGGCATTAGGTTTCCCGGTATATTCATGGGTAACCTGAGAAATGTTTATTGGTTCATCATATAAAGCAATTAGGCGGTGGAGCAGCTTGTGCATGGCTGACAGCTATTGTTTTTGATGACGTTCCCTTTTTTTTTTTTTTTTTCTTGTAGATGCACGTTTGTACAATGCCAGCAAATGGTCTGTCAATAACACCATGAGATAAGTCCTCCTTTACGTATGTACAGTAGCATTTTGTAATTTCAGGATACCTTTTGTGACTGGTACATTTGATTTCCCTATTGTTGCTTTCAGACATAATCCACACAATCGCAGGTCACCTTTTTCTCATGTGGACCCATCCTGCAGGGTAATCATGTCCCTTCAACACAAGTGTATCAGTGTCTTTTAAAAAGGACATTATTATTGCATTCATAGTAAACCCACTTCATCTGCAAACAGAACTGTACCGTACTAAACAGAGTCAACACAAGCCATCCACTGACGCAAAACTGTCTTTATTGTTTCTGATTGGTATCTTAGTAGTAAAGGAGGACATTTGAACTAACCAGCACAGGTGGATCTGTGTGATGGGACATCATGAATGAGGTGGGATGGTTCATATTACATTGTGTGTCACAATCATAGAAGTTACATACACTTCATTTCAGATTGTACCATGAACATGCTGTATATTGGCATTAACTCCACAGACTTCCATGGCATTAGTATGAGGGGACCTTCATTCTGAAAACAAACAACAAATAAATGTGTTGAATTGTTAATTGTTACAAAAAAAACCTTAGTGACAACCTCTGTTATATCATACACAATCATTATACATATCAACATGGTCCAAAGGTTTCTGTTCCGCTAGCAGCATGCAACACATGGTTTCAGTTGTTCTTGTTTTCTCCTTTAGTTCTCGAAAATGTTGTGTTTATAATGCCTACAGTGCATCTCTGCCGCTAACTCAACACTAAGGTACATGACATAAATAATAAATGATGTGGTCATGGTGGCCTCAATCAGAAACAAAATAACAAGGTGATACACATAGGAAGGCCAAAATATACTATTTTTATTCATGCTTGTTGAAAATGAATTTGCACTATTTGTATCTTTTGTACTATTTGTATTTTTTGTACTATCTGTATTTTTAGATTGTAAATTAAGGTTACTTTATATATATTTTTTATTTTTTATTCTAAATCCCCTTAGTATTAGCTAGACTTTGTTCCTTTTGTATAGTTAGACCACATATTTAAGTTTTAAGATTACTATGTGTTTAATGTATGCACCTTCCTGCCAAAGTAAATTCCTTGTCTGTGCAAACTTTCATGGCGATTAAAACCCATTCTGATTCTGATTCCGTAGCCTACGCTCCTCTGAAAGCTGTGTTGTTCTATTGACTGGCTCGTTCTCTTGGCTTTTTTCCTCCGTTTTTGTCTTGTCTTTGGTCCACCTATGTAGGTCGAATTTGGCCAGGTAGCCCACCCCCACCCCACTCCCTTATGTCAATTGTCAATTATGCTTCAGGAGGTAAAGATCAATTGTTAAAAGAAAAAGGTGAAACAAATAGACAGAAACCAAAACAATGCACATCAAAAAACACTCCAAACCAAGTAATAAATCAGTTAAAATAAATATACAAATACACACACTGTACCTCACTTCAAGCCTGAGACTGTTATAACGACATTGCCGACCGCATAACTACCGCAAGTGCATGACTGCATGATGGACTGACTAACTGTGACTGACACTATTGTTTTGAATACACAGGATCATCATTGTAGTTTGTGCATGTTCAACATGGATTATAGGTCAAAAGTGAATAAACAAGTATTTATGTCATCTTGATTTCTTACAGGGTGAGTCGTTGTTACCCATAATCCGCTAGCATTCTGCTAATGAATGCTGATTGGTTATTGAAGGACTGACTACGACCAGAGATCCGTTTGATGGCATCTGAAGCGGAACCAGAATGTCAGTTCAGAACCCGGAAGTTTCCCAAGAGTGGGAGTTATCCCCTATTTATCTCTGGACCAGGCCAGCCAACCGTACCCAACGACCCCAGATCGGCAGGCTATGGGAAGACAAGACAGACATCCATTTTTATTTCCTGGTTGTAACAAGTGTTCTGACAGGGCAGTCCATTAGCCTTGCTGTAGCCCTCCTCTTCAAATCTTCGGTCAAACCTGAAATATGTTTTAGAGTAGACAGTAACAGATGTGGTGGCTGAAATGCATTTTTAAAGAAGAACAAGAAGCTGTCAATAGCCACACAATTGAGTACATTTAGAGGTAGGTGCATGCACAAACAATGTTGGGGTAAATTTAATTGGTGCCCATTGCGTGCATTATCATGCACTGGAGTCAGGTGGCTGAGCGGTTAAGGAATCGGGCTAGTAATCCGAAGGTTGCCAGTTCGGTTCCCGGTCATGCCAACTGATGTTGTGTCCTTGGGCAAGGCACTTCACCCTACTTGCCTCGGGGGAATGTCCCTGTACTTAATGTAAGTCGCTCTGGATAAGAGCGTCTGCTAAATGACTAAATGTAAATGTAAAATGTAAATGAACACAAGAGGGGGCATTCATCTAGAGCCAACATTACCAGTTAATCTACAGTGCCATTGGGATGTGTTTGACTGATATTGAACCATTGATCCAAAATATAGTGACTATGAAGCAGACAGAATTGTGAAAATAAATGTTAATCATATCAAACGTTTGCAGACCAAACTGCAGAGCAGACCACCTGGGATCAGTGCTAAAAGAATGAAGTGTGCATTTAAAAATAAGTGTCCTATCCTGGCCTTTCACATGGAACTGTCAATAAACAACATGTATTAACCATTTCATTGCGGTCCACATTTGTAAAGAAAATCACAATCGAAACGGAACAAAAGAGGCAGGTGAGGTCTACAATTGGGTCTTCTCATTTCCTTTAATGGGTTTGCTCAGCGATGCTAATTCAGTTAGCCCTTTTTCTCTATCCTTCTGAAATGAATAATGGAAAAAACACACAAAGAAAACAATACACACCAGTGGTTGGGAAGTTGAAAGCAATTACATTATAAGGGGTGGATTTATAAAGCATGTTGGAAAGTGATTTAAACCCTGAAATACAGGCATTAGGTTTCCCGGTATATTGACGGGTAACCTGAGAAATGTTTATTAATTCATCATATAAAGCAATTAGGGGAGGAGCAGCTTGTGCATGGCTGACAGCTATTGTTGT
This sequence comes from Osmerus mordax, assembly GCF_038355195.1. NCBI lineage: Eukaryota > Metazoa > Chordata > Actinopteri > Osmeriformes > Osmeridae > Osmerus > Osmerus mordax. The sequence goes on along the minus strand of NC_090057.1, from coordinate 11,985,923 downwards.
TGATGACAAAAAAAGCATTGTTTTATTTCCCTTGTAGATGCACGTTGTACAATGCTAGCAAATGGTCTGTCAATAACACAATGAGATAAGTCCTTTATGTATGTACAGTAGCATTTTGTAATTTCAGGATACCTTTTGTGACTGGTACATTTGATTTCCTTATTGTTGCTTTCAGACATAATCCACACAATCGCAGGTCACCTTTTTCTCATGTGGACCCATCCTGCAGGGTAATCATGTCCCTTCAACACAAGTGTATCAGTGTTCCACACACAGTGTCTTTTAAAAAGGACATTATTATTGCATTCATAGTAAACCCACTCCATCTGCAAACAGAACTGTACCGTACTAAACAGAGTCAACACGAGCCATCCACTGACGCAAAACTGTCTTTATTGTTTTTGATTGGTATCTTAGTAGTAAAGGAGGACATTTGAACTAACCAGCACAGGTGGATCTGTGTGATGGGACATCATGAATGAGGTGGGATGGTTCATATTACGTTGTGTGTCACAATGATAGAAGTTACATACATAAGTCATTTCAGATTTTACCATGAACATGTTGTATATTGGCACACCTTACATTAACTCCACAGACTTCCAGGGCATTAGTATTAGGGGACCTTCATTAGGAAAACAAACAAAAAAGATATGTGTTGAATTGTTAAATTGGTGTGATTATGTGCAATCTATGAACTGTCAGGTACAGTGTTTTCTGACCGCTTAGAACTAAGAACTAAAACATTGTCAAGTCATTAGATTGGAGTGCAACCGAAGAAGGCTGAAGAAGGGGTCAGATGGCTGAGTGGTTAGGGAGTTGGGCTATTAATCAGAAGGTTGTTGGTTCGATTCCCGGCCGTGAAAATGACGTTGTGTCCCTGTACTTACTGTCAGTCGCTCTGTATAAGAGCGTCTTCTAAATGACTAAATGTAAATGTAAAAAATTATAGTCACTCGTGAAAAGGTTTTACATACAGCACACAATGGATAATCACGACCACATTTGACATCACACTGTATTGTAGTGTATTTCTTACTGCTCTAATGTACTCTCCTACATAAATATAAGCACACTGAGTGTGTAAATATTTACTTTATATCACATCACCATTGGGCCTTTACTCATTACTGATAGGAAAATCTTCATATTGGTCACCCAATCCACAAACAATCTGAAATGTTAATGAAACAGACTTGGTCAAACAGGGAAAAATACAAATATATTTTTTCAATTGCGTGTCACCTAGCAATCTGTCCAGTTCATCAAGATATGCCTTTGGCCTGTTACAATAAGATTGTTATCATTTGTTACATTTTACATTTAGGTCATTTAAAAAAATCAATTATTAGGTATTATACTATTGGGATAGGAGTGGGGGACCAACACTGTCTCTAGGGGAAAAACCTCAGTGACAACATCTGTTATATTATACACAATCATTATACATATCAACATGGTCAAAAGGTTTCATGCAACACATAGTTAGTCTTGTTTTCTCCTTTTAGTTCTCGAAAATCTCAACAGTGTTTATAATGCCTACAGTGCATCTCTGCCGCTAACTCCGCCTTCCTCTCTCAGAACAACCTGCTTGACCCCAACCAATCGGGCTTCAAGACTGGCCACTTCACAGAGACTGCCCTCCTGTCAGTCACCACTGCCCTCCAGTCTGCCAGAGTGGCTTCAAGGTCATCCGTCATCATTCTGCTGGACCTTTCTGCAGCGTTTGATACGGTTAACCACCAGATCCTGCTCTCCAGACTTTCTGAGATGGGCATCACTGGCACTGCACTCCAGTGGATCTCATCCTACCTGTCGGGAAGATCCTACCAGGTCTCCTGGGGAGGCAAACTGTCAGGCCCTCGCCAGCTCTCCACTGTTGTCCCACAGGGCTCCGTCCTTGGACCCCTTCTCTTCTCTCTGTACACCACCTCACTTGGACCAATCATCACCTCCCATGGCTTCTCCTACCACTGCTACACTGACGACACACAGCTGTACCTGTCGTTTCCCCAACCGATCCGGGGATCTCAGCTAGGATTGAGGCCTGCCTCACAGTCATCTTCGCCTGGATGACCAAGCACCACCTCCAGCTGAACCTCGCCAAAACAGAACTCCTCATCATCCCGTCCAAACCCTCCATCTCCCACGATCTCTTAATCACCCTGGGATCTGCGACGGTGACCCCTTCATCCTCTGCCAGGAACCTTGGGGTTACCATGGATGACGAGCTCTCCCTCACAGCCCACATTGCTGCAGTCTCCCGGTCGTGTAGATTCACCCTCTACAACATCCGGAAGATCAGGAGATACCTGTCTGAGCACTCCACCCAGCTGCTAGTCCAAGCACTTGTCCTCTCCAAGTTGGACTACTGCAACTCGCTGCTCGCCGGTCTCCCAGCATGCGCAACCCGCCCTCTCCGGAGGATTCAGAACGCAGCGGCCCGCCTGGTCTACAATCTACCCAGACGCTCCCATGTTACCAGGCTCCTCATCTCTCTCCACTGGCTACCCATCACGGCCCGCATCAGATTCAAGACCCTGGTAATGACCTTCCGAGCAGTGAACGGGACTGCACCCGACTACATCAAGTCTCTCCTGCAGCCTTACACCCCCACCCGCCACCTACGGTCTTCTTCAGACAACCGCCTGGTGGTCCCACCGCTCAAGAGCGCCCGGTCCCAACACAAGCTCTTCTCCTGTCTGGCCCCCCAGTGGTGGAACCAACTCCCCACCTCCATCAGAGACACTGACTGTCTCCCCACCTTCAAGAAAAGGCTCAAGGCGCACTTGTTCCAGGAGTACAACGGTACTTAAGAATGGTTTGCTGGAACCCATGTTATTTTCCTCAAGTATCACAATGACTTGCTTAGAGTCTTGCTGCTCTTGTTGGTTAGTGGTAACTGATTTAAATTGTTGAAATATTTTTTACTGTTGCTTGCTTTCCTACAGGTACACTTGCACTTATAGCGATTCATGTTGTTTAATTGTAACTTGTTTAACTACATGCTCTTGTGGTTCTTCCCTTTGGCACTTATTTTGGTTGTTCACAATATGTGCTTCATGTTTTGGCTACCCGCAATGTTTTTGGGGCTATCTTGTTGTTATTATCAGTGACCTATGCACTTTGTGAAGCACTCTCTTGGAAGTCGCTTTGGATAAAAGCGTCTGCTAAATGAATAAATGTAAATGTAAATGTAACTCAACACTAAGGTGCATGAAATAAATATTAAATGATGTGGTCATGGTGGCCTCATTCAGAAACAAAATAACAAGGTGATACACATGGGAAGGCCAAAATATACTACTTTTATTCATGCTTGTTGAAAATGAAAGGATTAGGATAATTTAGAATACATTTTACATCACGTTTGTTTGTAATTGACTAGGAATCCTGTGCATACCCAATCCATTACATTTTAATGTCTGTCCTTCATGGGGAACAAACATTCAATCGCAATACTATATACTTATACCTTTAAGTTAGTGCATTTTGGTAAGTAATCAAGACTAACCAAGCAAAATATACAACGAACCAACCAAAAAAGATCTGAAATAATTCTGGATGTTAAATTGTTCATGGCAAAATTACATCACTAGTTCTATTACGATACTGTATAGCCAGCCTGTTATGGGGTAGATCTGTATTTTGGGGTTACAATCCCTTTTCCACACACAGAGAAGTCCTCAAGACAAGGACAAAGTGGGTTTAAATCAAATGTGATTCAACATCTGTGGTCAGTGGAGCATAAAACAGACTGCACTGGAATCTTTTCTGCTTCTGGACGTCCCAACTTTAACTTGCTGGCACCAACACTCTTCCAGCTAAGAAACCGACAAAGATAGTTATGAATACAGATATATACATAATAAAATGTATAGTTCATGTGTATATCATAATTTTTTTCTTTTTAATTGAAATTCCTTTTAGAGGTTTATGTTTAAATGCTCTTGCTCTTGTTACTGTCGGAGTTGCCAAACTAAATGTTGTTGACCTTATTACCATATATATATATATATATATATACAATTAGAGTACAACATAAAATACAACTATTTTGTGAAGACACTAGGGCAAACAAATGATTATTTAAAATAAGAAATATTGAATAAAATATGTTGTGATCCTCACCAGTAGATTTGAGTTTGTACTTAATCAGTCCTGCAGCCACACATACTATTCCAAGCAGCTGACCACAAATCCCAACTATTATTTTATTTGTCTCTGATTCAGGCAAGGGGTCTGCAATAACAAAATAATAATTAATAATGTATAGCATTAATTAATTTGACTATATGTGAATAATATATAGCATTTAATTTATGATATGTAGAACACTAACCACTAATGACAGTAAATATCACAGCTAATGGAATATTTTAGTTTGTCAGTTTATAGTCATATGAAGTGGCACACATGTCTGCACAGAATTTATGATTTGCAAGTAGTATATCTCAGTGACAATAGAAAAATAGATAGATAGATAATAATTGTAAGATCAGTATTAGTATAACAATACTGCACAATAGACCTTTTGGAATTCACTTTCAATCCTAGTCACACGCAATTATCATGAGATTCAAAATGACTAATTACACAAATGGAATACACAGCAAATGCCTGAGCAACGTATAACTAAGCTCATTAGATTCTCTCACACTCTTACCCCAGTCATAAAGCTTGGGCCTAGCAAGGCTAGCGTGCTCCACCATACAAGTGATTCGCTCTCCAGGTTTGGGCACGTATTCCAGGTAGGTGTGTAACTGGTAGGTCCAATCCAGATTGGACAACTCTTCTGTGGAGGTGACATCTGAGGTCCAATGCTGTCCGTCCTTGAGCCATGTCACTTTGATTTGTTTGGGGTAAAAGTCGTAAGCACTGCACACCAGCATGTTAGGATGTCCAGAGCTGAAAGGCTTCACTGACCACAGCTGGACGTCGGGCTCGGCTGGAGATTCAATGTGTTTCAAAATATGAAACCTAAACATCAATAACAATCTTTCCACTTGAATGTTTTATTCAGTTTAGCATGTCACCATGAATGCAGAATAAAGGAAACAAATCACCTGTATTCATCCTTATTGTGTCCCAGACTGCAGCAGCGTTAGATTTGCATAATAGATCTTTATCGCTCTCTCTCATCAGAATATCATAAGTGCCCGTCCATTTAGCAGCCACAAGTACTGCTTTGGGGGTATAACCTGTGTACTTTTTTTGTGTACTGTTATACATCAGCAGCAACTTGCCATTGAAATGGTACTCAAGTATGTACTCCATATCCTTTGCGTCTCTTGACGGTATTTGACACCGAGCATTTGTGAGAGAGAAATATCCGTTCGAGGAGCGCGCTTAGAAATAGGACATAAAGAATAGTTGTTATTTGAGTAATGTAATTACACGCAACTGTGAAATACCAGAATTTGTAGTGTAAAATGTTTTAAGTCTTGTAGTGTGAACATTTGTAAGTCTTGTAGTGTGAACATTTCTAAGTCTTTAACCAATCTTCTAAGTACAAAAATGGGACTGGAACTCAGCCAAGTTTGATGCAAAGTGTTTTTTGGACTTCAGGGTGACAACAATTCCAACAAACGAGCATGGTCCCGGGATCAGACTGGCCTGTTTCTCCGGGCATTTCACTTATATATTTTCTCCCTATTATAGTGTGTTATTTTGCTATTGGTACTTACAATTGGTCACAGATTCTACGCTTCATCATCCAATTGGTCCCTTGTTCTGGGGGATTCTGATTACAAACGCTATATTGCGTTGGCACCTTTGACTTTATGTAAATTTGGACATGTACAGGCCCCTGTTGGGTGTCCACACACAGGCCTTGTCTTTGATCGTAGTCTTGATTAAGACTAGGGGGCTCACGCTTGTTTTTTCACGCTGACCTTAGTACGAAAGCTCCAGACAAGACTCTAGGAGCTCCAGACACGCTTCTAGGAGTTGGGCCATAAATGTACGTCATGAACTATGACTAGGCCTCTGCATTCTTACTAGTGGTCTTTTCTCACATCCTCCTCTGACACCAATGTCTCACGCTTAGGCTCACTAACTTCTATCGTTCATAACCAGTCAACAGCTTAACATATGGTTTCCAATGCTGCAGAATATAATATAAGGGTTGATTGAGAGATTCATTTTCAATCAGATATTTCCATAATCGTAACCCATCTTCAACATTTCAACAGTGTCATGTCTATTTCCACGTCAAATTACACGGTGTTTGGTGTAAGTAATACGTAAACAAGAATACTACAATTTAATTGCTATAAAGTAACAGTGGCATGTCTTTTATTGTTATACCAAGACAGGCAAAACATCTTTAATCCTGTATTTTTGTATTTATAAATACACAAGAGAGCTTGTATAAGTGTAGGAAGTACTGTAACCTGAGACTAAATCTGTCATATGAATACATCCTATCAGTGTTTTCTAGAGAGTACCAAATCCTACATAAAGCACATGAGAAACTACTAACAGTTAGGGTTATTACCTTTTTTGACAGGACTGACTTTCCACTTTAACTTAGTAAGCATAAAAAAAAACAAGAATTAAATTACCTTTATCTCAAGAGCACAAATAAAAAAATACTGACCATGTCCGAACAGTGAGAGGAAGATGAACAGGAGCAGCAGGCGTTTAGAAGAAAGGTTAGACATGTTTCCACCTCTAAGGTTAAGTTGGTGTCTGTTAACAACAAGGAAACTGATGACTTCATACTGAGAATGAAGAAGTACAAAGAAACACGCATGCAGAGGTAAAAAGGGCAGCACGTTTACAGGAGAGAGTATGCCTTGTCAGTAAATGAATCCATCTTGGTGAGCATCTTGTGTTACACTTCGAGTAGAAATAGTTACAATGTCTTTACAGTCACACACTACTTTACTATTTTATCACATCATAAATGTACATTCTGAAAATGAAGTCTGCACAATGGCTAGTGACTACTAGGAGAAAACAAGTGGTATAAACATTGTTTATGGGGGAAGTTTGTAGAGGAAGTCTATACAGGAAATGATCTTTCGGTACATACTGCAGTGTAACAATAAAGCTATTGCATAGTTATATTAAAGGGACATACAGATAATAATGTAACAGTACAAGAGTCATCTGTTATTATATATAATGGTACTGTGTAACTTAAAGCAGCAATTGTATTGCTAATATAACTGTCCGGAAGAGAAATAAGTTAGAGGGTCTAATAATTGAATGTAAAATATACTTTGACTTGTTTTTTGTTCCTCTTCAAGCACCCTGATTTGACTGTGGTTGTTTTACAAGGAGGAATGTTTTTTTTTACTTGCCACTTCCTGTAGCAGCTGACAGTAAGAACCTAACCAGTTGTCTTCTCAAAAAATGTTGTAACCCTCGTGACTCTCTGTAGCTGTTGCCATCCTCTATTATCTGTGGAAGCCATGATAGGTATGAGGAAAGGTAGTTGTTTTTCAACTGTCAAATAAGGGCAACTAATAACAGGATATCTTTATTTTTGTTTTTATTGTCACCAAGCATATGATTTTAACATAAAATAACTTGATAGCAGTGAAAAACATTTGCATCCGCCTCACTATTTTGAGAGTGCAGAAAGAGCTATTGCATAGTTATCTAAGTTCCACAGAATGTACCTTTACTATATTAAAGGGACATACAGATAATAATGTAACAGTACAAGAGTCATCTGTTATTCTATATAATGTTACTGTGTAATTTAAAGCAGAAATTGTATTGCTAACATACCTGTCCAGAAGAGAAATAAGTCACAGGGTCTAATAATTGAATATAAAATATACTTTGACTTGTTTTTTGTTCCTCTTCAAGCACCCTGATTTGACTGTGGTTGTTTTACAAGGAGGAATGTTTTTTTTTACTTGCCACTTCCTGTAGCAGCTGACAGTAAGAACCTAACCAGTTGTCTTCTCAAAAAATGTTGTAACCCTCGTGACTCTCTGTAGCTGTTGCCATCCTCTATTATCTGTGGAAGCCATGATAGGTATGAGGAAAGGTAGTTGTTTTTCAACTGTCAAATAAGGGCAACTAATAACAGGATATCTTTATTTATGTTTTTATTGTCACCAAGCATATGATGTTAACATAAAATAACTTGATAGCAGTGAAAAACATTTGCATCCGCCTCACTATTTTGAGAGTGCAGAAAGAGCTATTGCATAGTTATCTAAGTTCCACAGAATGTACCTTTACTATATTAAAGGGACATACAGATAATAATGTAACAGTACAAGAGTCATCTGTTATTATATATAATGGTACTGTGTAACTTAAAGCAGCAATTGTATTGCTAATATAACTGTCCGGAAGAGAAATAAGTTAGAGGGTCTAATAATTGAATGTAAAATATACTTTTACTCGTTTGTTGTTCTTCTTCAAGCACCCTGATTTGACTGTGGTTGTTTTACAAGGAGGAATGTTCCGGTTGCCACTCCTAAAAGCCCCAGAGTCAGACCCACTCCACAGAACACAGCTGGACCTGCACTGGACTCATTCACCTCCACCTCTGGGGGAACAGCAGGACAGAGAGGTCACTTACCAACTTTGTACATGAGTTGTGTATCATGTTCAGTCATCAAATGTCCGATTTGGATTTTATTACTCTGTGAATAAAATCGACTTTAAATAAACATCATTTGATTCTTTATAATCTTACCCCAGAATCGGGTTCGGGGGCTCTCCAAGGCTGGGTGCTCCACAGTGCAGGCATAGACGTCTCCATCCTGAGGGGTAAAAGTAAGGGTGGAAACCTGGAAGAATGTTCCATCTTTGTTGGGGTGATAACGACCCAATGACCCCTCTGTCAGTTCGACGTTATTCTTGGTCCACTTCACGTTGATGGATGGAGGGAAGAAATCATTCACAAAGCAAATTAAGGTGTTTTCTGACTCCAGCTCAATTTTTTCTTTGGGGTAAATGGTGCTTCCAGGTGCTTCCATGACAAACAGAAACCGGAAACAAAAGTTGAAAAGTAGATTTACATATGTTCCCTCATCACAAAGCTGAAATCTATACACCACCAAACCCAGATGACAACAGACAACAGTTTCCCTCACCTTTGAGGTTTGTTGGGAAGGAGGCAGTCCAGTGTCTCTCCTGGATTAAGTTGGTATGGCAATACATTCTGCTCAGTTCACTATATTGGTAAACTAATTGTCTAAACTTAGCATATTTAAAATTTGTGAAGTGAGGGACTGTCCACATTGCCTCCTTTTTTTTGAAGTCTACATAGAACACCTCATCCCCATCTACCTCCATAACAACCTGAAAATCACCTGAATCAAAGCATCCAAACATGTATTGAATTTCAGGACCTAAAATAACAAAAAACAAAGATAATCTCTTAACCATTTCTGAATGCAAATGCTTGTCCAATCTAGAAATATTTAGGTGCATTTATTTAAAGTTATTTAATTAATATTACTGTTGGTATTTGTATTATTTTACAGTTTCTGGTATTTCATTGTTGTTTGATCAAGAACATGAATTAATACCACTGCTGTCATTGACTAATGAGGCTATCATAATAAAAGTTAGAAAAACAACTTCATCCAGTGCTTACCTATTGCCGAGGTGTATACTGCCACACTGAGAAAAATATATTTAATAAAGTAGTTCATACTTTATCTCAAGAATAGGAACTTCAGATAGAAACTCAGTCTAAGAGGGAAGCAATGGAAATAAAGGATGACTGAAACTAACAGGGTAGTTTTGTCTCTACTGTCAAATGTGTTGTTATTGTTAAAGGTACAGTGTCAGAAAGATCTTGTGGAATTTTATAATGGAAACTATACCGAAACCGCCTGAAAATAATTGTAGCTTTTGTATGGCTCCATTGATATACAGTATAATTATGAATATGCAATGCTTTTTTGTGTAACATATATTTGTCTTGTGTTTATAACTTATGATGCAAATGAAGATGACAGGCGTTATTTCAAATCACATATATGTCACAGCACATTGGGTGTGTCAAACTTGAGGAAGTTGAACGGTAACCAACCACTAAACTGCCAATAAGACTTGCTCGTCAAGTTGTATAGCCCTTGGGAGGGTAAGCTGGGTTCTGTGTTTCAACACCCATTGGCACTTTTCTTGATATATGACTATGTTTAGCCTGTGTTCTGCTCCTCTGTTTCACCAACCGTCTCTGGAGCAGGGGATCCCTCACTGAACTGCTCCTCCCAAGGTTTCTCCCATTTTTTCTGAAATTAGTTCTCCAGGGAGTTTTTCCTTGCCTTCCTTGAGGGTTTAGGTTGGTTGAGGGGCAGTTCTATGTGCGTGTGTGAAGCCCTCTGTAACATTGCTTGTAAAAAGGAGTATACAAATACAATTTGATTGGATTTGAATGCCATGGAAGCCATTAAAACTATGTATTTCACTGAATGCCATTGAATAAAACTATCCCTCAGTAATATGCAATATTATACCACCAAGTACTCAGTTGCCTACTTACCATTCTCAAAGTTGAAAGGTATTATGGTAGTCCCTACTTTTCTTGCTGTGATGTCATTTCCTTCTCAGACAGCAGCATCCTATAAAAAGCAGGTGCTGTTGCGGAGTAGCTTGTATGTTGACCAGCGGTACACGTCCACTGATGCAGAGGGACTAGGCTCTACAAAAATAACGAAGGACGACCAAGTTCGATACATTATGCATCCATAATCCATCGGTTTCAGCAAAAAGTGATAATATTCCGCATCGCAGTGTTTTAGTATCATATCGCAAATTGCGTATTATTTGCAAAGATGATTGCAAGAGGATGCTTCATTTTTACAATTTTGGCTACTTGCGGTAAGATATTTTTTGTTCACTGTGAATATGATTGCCGAGATAGTGAGCTGAATGTAGTTTTATTAAAAGTTCTATGACAAGTGCTCACTGGAAGGTTGTACATGTGTGTGTGTGTGTTTGTGTGTGTGCGCGCGCGCGCGTGTGTGTCTGTGTGAGTCCGTTAGCTGCGACGGTGTTTTTTTTTTGTTCAGCACCAAGGACAGCGTTTTGCTGTTTGGGTGCGTTATGTTGCTCGCCTGCATGTGTTCCGTCAGTGCTTTTAGTTGTGATGATCCTCGTTCAGTAACAATGAGGACTTAAATATTCGGCATTGGAAAATGCAACTAAACGCTTTAAATGAAAGGTACTGGCAATTTAAAGAAAGAAAAAACTAAATTGAAAGGACCAAACTACAGCAGAAATGCAGTATACCGTATTCATTGATAAACGCAAGAATTTAAATGTATCCACATTCTCTTATTTCCCACGCAGTTGTGTCATGGCCAGTGCCTGAAAGTCGCTTGGAGAATGAAGACGTCAAGGTAAAGAATTATTTCACATAAAAGTACTGTGTTCTTGATTTTGAGGAAGAGTAGGCGTGCCGCAGGTAGGTGGGGATCCAACCTTCAGGCTCATTTTAAGACTTGCATGAACCCAAAGAGTATTTTTTGATTATTGTATACAGTAGGACTAAGGTGTAGCCTACTGTAGCCTATAGCTGAAAATTAATTGCGACTTATCTCTTTCCACATAAGGCTTCTTCAACATCAATTTTTCCTTCGTTGGTCAGTGTAATTTTCACTAATGTTTGAATTGAACTAAAAGTCAATGACATCACAATAACAACACTACTGTTTGTAGAGTGAGTTCTATGAAATGTACCATGAATAAAGAAATAGAGTTTTCTTAATTGCAACAAACTTAGGCCAATAGAATAGCTCATGCAAGTGACATAACTTATTACTTACAATATCCCAACTTACACTATATGCACAACGTGCATCTATCACGTAACTCCACTACACTATGCAAAGTACATAATTTACTCTAACCACGTGAGACATAACATACAGACTTTGTGTAAATTATGTATATTTATTATATTTACCTTAATAACATAATTTACACTCATAAAATGACTTAAATAAAAATGTTTAAGTAATAAACCGACAGCTGTGGACTTTCCTTTCGATTTTCCTATGCTGGGTCACTTTCTAAACAATAAAATACAAAACTGATAGAAAAATATCAAAGATATCGAATCAAATTTAGGATATAGGCCCACATTATGAATACAATACTCAATAACATTCAGATCATCAATCAGGGACCATGGAAAACCATTCCTGAAGTTAGCAAGGGCAGAAACAATGTCTGCACCTATGTCTGTTTTTCCATTTCCCAACACTGCTATCAGCCCCCTTTTCTCCTGAAGTGTAAGCTGAAGTAAAACTATATCCTGAGCACTTTGGTATTAAATGTCTTATGCTGCCTGTCAGGAGAAAACTCAATGTGACTTTGTCAAAAAATCAATTTTGCCACTCTTGAATGGTAGACTGCGATGGAGATCAATGACCTCAACATTGGTGGGCTAGATATGTTTCCCATCGTGAAAAACAAAACCCAGCTTGTGCAGGCATGTGTACGTGCAAGTCACACAGAGAGAGAGAGAGGGCAGAGGGGTGACACTTTGAAAGGACATGGAGGCATTAAAGGGAGGGATGGGAAATTGATTGAAGACAGGGATGCTTTGAAAGAGCCCTTGAAGATGGTGTGACTTTAATGCATATTCAAAAAGTAGAACAAGTAAAACAAATCCACTGATATCTGATCCACTGAGTCGCTGCACTAATATCTATTCAATTAGATTAAACTTTATTGTCATTGGGCATATTATGAGTACAGAGTTAATCAAATGCAGTACACATTTAACCAGAAGTGCAAATGGCAATAGCTTTGTGCAAATAGTAATAGGTCAACAATGCAACAGTGCAGTGTTACGACATCTGGGGATTAATATGGCAACAGATACTGTACATGATAAACAGTTAGAATTCTGAATGTAGAAGCACCAACCTTCCTACCTTTGCTGACTACTGTGTTTGCTCCTGCTGTGGATAAACAGCCTGCAACAATAACAGCCGCAGAAACAGTCTTGGGGCTGTTTGACTGGATGTGCATGTGGTTTTGTGTCCCCTGCATTAAGAGCAGCCTGTCCATTGGCTACATGCCCTCTGTATTCACTGCTATATTCTCCTCCAGTATATTCGGTTTATTGACGGCTATATGCTTGTCCTTTGGGCTGTGTTGTTTTGGTTTTCCCCCCAGGTGATGAAGTGCATTGTGGAGGCGTTGGCTGATGTGCTATCGAGGCCACAGAATTTACCGGTTCGCCAAGAATGTGTGGACACACTGAGGAGAGGTAAGCTACTTACTCAGGTGGACTGCATCTAATACTTATAACCCATTTAGGATCAGTATATCCTGTTTCTATGAGATTGGAATAAGAACCGAGTAGAAGTCTCAACTGTAATCAGTTTTTTTTATATTATACAGTTTTAGTACTTAAAGACAGGACATTGCCCTGTCTTTGCAATGTATGCAAAGGAAGATAAATGGCCAGCCTATCACTGCTTTGGGAAATCATTCAATAACTCATTATCTTGACCCTGTCCTTGTTTCATTTATGTATTTGCATTTGTAAGAGGACGATAATGGATTATCTATAGTTCAATTTACTCAAGTGCTATCTTAAAAGGTGCATGAATGTTCCCCATTTCTGAATGTTAACATACCTTAAATCGCCACTTAAAGGCAAGTCAATTCACCTTCCTGTCAGAACAATGCTGGTGCATTCAACTGAATCAGCCAGTCACAAATACGACCTGTCTTAATGGAACCAATATTTGCTTTCATTTGCTTTCATGAATACACGCACATCCCATTCTATACCAAAAGCAATTATTAGTTTCAATGCAAGTGTGTGTGTGTGTATGTGTAACAGGACACCTAGCAGAGCAGTCTAGCCTGGTCACTTGGCCATGGCTATTCAATTGCAGGCCCATTGTATTACCTTGAAGCTGTCCTTGTTGAGCAAAATCAATCACCGCATTACCCATACAGCTATTGTTACCAGGATGAGGCCACGGCAGGGAAACCGAACACCTCTCACTGAAAGAATAAGAGGGAAAATTGGAGAGAAATGGAGAGAATGAGAGAGCAAGAGAAAGGGAGAGATGGTGAAAGGTAGGCTGAACAAAAGAGAAGCACGCAGTGATGAAATGAAAACTAAAAATGAAAACGGTTGGGAGGGTGATAAAAAAAGAAGACATTCCAAAGTCAGGCAGGAACACAATTAGAAAAAGATGAACAAAAGAAGAAAGGAAAGAGACATTTGAAGGCTGTGGCGTTCATCTAAAAATAAAGGTGTGGAGACATGTTCTCCTGAGTTCTCTCTGCAGACAGGGTGCTGTTTCTGGGTCAGCAGAAAGGGAAAAGCCTGGTGCTGCTGTTATTCACTGGAAACCTCTCTCTTGTCCAAATGATTAACTGTGCTTGTGCTTTGGAGGCAGTAAATTTCAGGGCAATTAACTCTCTGAGGCCAAAGGAAAGTGCTGAGTCTCATAAACAACTAATACTCAGTGACGTACTTGTATGTTCTGCTCTGGGACTTTATTTGATTTATTTTATTTACAATGGCATGCTTGTATATGTGTGTATGTGTGTGTGAGAGAGAGAGTGGTATGTGAAAAATATCTGATTTCTGTATTTGTTCATACGCAGGTGCACACACTAGTACTTCATGTGTTTTGGAATGTTTTGTGTGTGTGTGTCGCAGATGAAAGGCTTGTTTCCATCCTACGCCATCACAACTTCCTCAAAGAGCTCCAGAACATTGCCCTCCAAGGTGAGTCCCAGCCAGGTGCTGCACTGCCAGATGAATGCACCACCCAGCAATGATTTTGGAACCCATCCAGAACCGAATACTATCGTAGTCAAGGATAAACTGTTCAAATCACATTTCGAAATGACATTACAATCACAGGAGCTCTAGGTAATAGATTTGACGCGAAACATAGGAAATGAACTAAATGCTTAAATAAATCTTGTCCACATGATCAGGTCCCAATGGAAACACTGAGCAGCAGAGTGACATCACAGCTGATCATGTGACCAGGACACCGCAGCCCACAGAGGATGTTGCAGGTGAGTCTTATTACTTGCAGTAAAGGCAGTACTGCTTTTTCAATGGCACTTCTTCTCACACCAAGCAAACAATTGCACAATCCCGTGTTGTTGACAGCATCATAATCCAGTTATGTTTGGAATTTTCTTTTGACCCATCAAAATAGCAAGATAGCTCTTGTCTGACATAGTAACCTGATAGGACACAATAGACTTAGCAGCGTTTAAGATCGTCTCCATTCTTTTCAACGTTGAGATTCTCTCAGGTGTTTGTTTGCATGTGCACAAGCATAATGCATCTACTATCCAGAGTAATACAAACGACTCCTTTCCCAAGAAATGCTCTGGAACATTGTGTGAACTGCGCTAGTCAGACAGCAGTGCTGTGTCTATGTATTTAAACCATTAGGGACAGACATGAAGGTAGTCACTGAGATTCTGACAGACAGAACTGGGATATGAAACACAGTTGCTGTACCTGTTCCTGTTCCTATGGGCAACTGTTTCCCTGCCAACGTCAGTAAGAGTGGGCAGCACTGACAGGGCAGGGTTGTAGAAATAGAATAGGGTTGTCAAATAGAACTATGTGTCATAGTTGTGGTCTACATTAATGCTAAGGTGCACACTACCCAACAACCATCAATTATTATATAGGTATTTGAAAAGGTACCTTGTGGACGCAGCACTACAAATATGAAATCCAAGGTTGCATACAGACTTATGTAACAGGTTGTTCTAGATGTGTACAAGAAATCAGTTTATTTGCTAACAACGGAAAGAAGAGGTCTGGAGTACATGTGATCTATGATATATTGTATCTATGGATGCAGAGACAGGATTCATTTGCTGATTCATGATTGCTTGGAGTTATTTAGATGTCCTGAGATAAATAAATAAAAATAAGGTCAGCTACCGTTTGTATTCTGTAGGTCACAGTTACATACACAGTTCTTGCCTGTGGATACCAATCAAATGTCTAATTTGCATTTTGATTGGATGTGGCTTTACCGGAAATGCTTTGGCTTAAAGATTTACCATACATCAAGTGAGCTAAAGTCAGTATCTTTCTTAAGCTGTATTCACCAAGGAACTATAAACTGGCTTGATAATTTCTACCCCATGTAAAACCGTCAAAGGATACCCTGAAGACGCCCACTCTGACCACTGATTCCCTCTTTACAAAAGTGTTCTACAGTATGTTTCCTTTCCTGTACTCCGTTTTAGGATCCATTTGATCTAAACAGGTGTTATGTCAGAATGTACATGTTTAAATATATACTGTCACAAAGTTGTGACACCAACTTCTGAGGATGTAGCCAGCCGCCCACCTCCTGTCTTGCTTTGGAGATGAATCAAGAAAACTCAGACCCAGCATGATCGTAGGAGGTACCAAGCCTCCTCTTCTGGTGTTATGTAGCATTGTGTGCTTCTATGTTCACTGGACTGACTGTTGAGGGTGCAGTTTGTTTAGTGTACCAATTTCCTGGATGTTAGGCAAGTAAAATAGCATTTGTATATACTAATTCCAGTACATCAAGTCTGACAGGGTGGTTTGAACATATTCACGCTTCAGGTTATCATGAGAAATTGACATAAATCAAAATATTGAAAGCAGATGTTTGTTTTATTGTTTTCTTAGTTTCAAGCAAGTATTGCATCCTGTCACCATTATCCAAATGTCATTTACAGTGAATACAGTACACTGACTTAGCTAATCAATTTCTCTTTGTGAACGAATAACTCGTGGACCGTGAATCTTCTCCTTCCACCACAGATCGATCGATGCTGGAAGCGCTGGGTGGACCAGGGGAGAGGTCTATCCTTGCAGACAAAAGGACAACAGCAGGAGGTAGAGAGGAGGAAAGCACCGAGAAGAATGAAGAGTCACAGGAGGGCAACGAGATAAGGAGAGACGAAGAGGAGAGCGACGAGGATGAGAAGCCCGACAATCGCATCTCTGACTCCATGAACGAGGAGGAGAACAGGGAGGACGGGGAACTGGTTGAGAAGAAACAAGAGGATGAGGGGAAAGAGGAAGATGACGAGGCGGAGGGACTGGAGTTGAAGCGCCAGACCTCCGAGGAGGATTCAGAGGAAGATCGAAGCCAGGAAGACGATGTGAAACAGGACCACAAAGGTAAGAAAACAAGTCCTTCTTTGCTTATTAGATAGATAGATTGATAGATCAATAGATAGCCATAGGTATTCATCCCCAAGAGGAAATTGTAGAAGACTGACTGTCAGCAAGAGTGACTGTCAAAGTTCATTACTGTAACACACAATGCTATGTTACCATATGCACAGATAGCTTCTCTGGTGACTACACTGCAGCACACCTTAAAGAGTGTGGTAGTTATAATTATAAAGTGCCATAGGAATAAATGACCTGGCCGCTCATTATGTCATATCAATCCAGCTCATAAGGACTGTTCTCTGGAGTACTTGAGCAATTACAGAGATGGAAGGAAAAGAGAGGTAGAGGGAGAATGAGAGAGAGAGAGAGAGAGAGAGAGAGAGAGAGAGAGAGAGAGAGAGAGAGAGAGAGAGAGAGAGAGAGAGAGAAGAGAGGGGGGGGGGGGAAGAGAGGTAGAGGGAGAATGAGAGAGAGCTTGAAAGGGTGAGATAGAGACAAAGACAGAGTAAGAAGCACAGAGAGAGAGAGAGAGAGAGAGAGAGAGAAGAGGGGGAGAGAGAGAGAGAAAGGGAGAGGGAGAGAGAGAGCGAGAGAGAGAGAGAGAGAGAGAGAGAGAGAGAGAGAGAGAGAGAGAGAGAGAGAGAGAGAGAGAGAGAGAGAAGAGGGAGGCAGTGAGGGTAGTCTTCTACTAAAGGTTTGAAGATACAAAATAAGAATTCTGTGTTTGTGAGTGTGTGTTTGTGCCATAGAGTACAGTACCATAGCCAAATAGGGCAATACAAGAACAAATAAAGATGGCATGCAGGCTGCTGCTGCAAAAAAAGGACAGACTTGGGAGGAAAAAAAGAAAAGAAAGAGAACAATCTGAAGATTGAGACTCTAGACCACAATGCCAGATGAGTGATGTGAGAGCTTCCATCCATCTGATGAATTCCAGGGGTGGGGGGTGTGTGAAGAGGGTGGGGGGGTGGGTCAATGTAATTAAGTAATGGAAGCTGGAGTTGCGCCAACACGACTGGCATTTTGACAGCACATCTATAGATTAACAAAATGAGTGAACGGCCCTTGAATTCAACAGTAGGCATCTTTTTTTATATATATATACTTTACATATTGATATAAATGGCTTTCTTTTAAGGTGAACTTGATGTATGCCAGGTGGGTTTTGGTGGGATTATTCCATTATTGTTATTACATAGGGCCACTTCTGAATACAACCTGACTGCAAAACCTTTAAATGATGACCCTACTGTGCCATTTAACAAGTAGAGCAAGGCAGATAACCACTGACTGTCAGAATGAAAATATTTGTTAATACTTTATTTGAAGGCTGGCTATATATGGATGTAATAACTTATAAGTATTTCATAATACAGCCATAAAGGGTAGCAGCTGTAAAGGGTAGCATACGATCCACAAAGGTGATAATGGATGCTTTTATGCAGTATACAAGATTAGGGTGAAAGAAATACTGTATGGGCTTGGTATTTTATTTAGTAGAATGACAGATGTGATACCTTTGAACCCAAAAAACTTTAATAACACTGTGCTACCCAGTTGTGGGTTAGGGTCAAAGGGACCATAAATACAATTCAATTCAAGTGAAAGGATTTAGAGTGAGGGAGTGGGAGACTTTTTAAACTTTTCTTTAACCAGTTCACTCATTAAGAACTCGGTCTGAAAGAAACTGACAAAGAGTGCTTATTCTTTGTCTGCTCAGGTGCTGCATCAACTGAAAAGCAAGATGCAGCAGAGAAGAAGTCGGTGACCTCTGCAGAGGAGGAGGAGAAAAGATCCAGAATGTTCCTCGGTGACGGCACCGAGTCAGAAAAGAAGGGTGACAGGGAAGCGGAGGAGGAAGAGGAGGAGGAGAGCGCAGACGACTCGAAGCACCGGAGCAGAAAGAGTGAGCTGGCGCCAATGAAGAAAAGGCCTGAAGAAGAAGAGGGGCCTGAAGTGAGGTCGCTGGAGGTCAGAGATCCACAGGAAGTGCCCCACCACTCAAAGGAGGTGGTGGGAGAGGAGGGGGAAGAGAAAGAGCAAAGGAGCCCTGAGGTGAAGGAGCTTCAGATGATGGCACGAAGAATACCAACGGAGAAAGGAGCTGAAGAGGAAGAAGGCAGTGCGATCAGGAAGACAGAGGTAACGTCTGAATATCCCCTACGTGTCTAGAGGTTAAGTCTACATCAAAATAACAGTACTGTGCTTCATTCATTTGACAGATTTTCTTACTCGGTACATGCAATGTTTCGATGATAATGTTGCAATGCATTTTGTCCACTGGAGTCACAACCTACAGACATTTTACTTTCTACTTTGTGGTTTGGATCTAACACTCAAGTAGTAATACACAAAAACATAAGGAGAGGAGTGGCCATTTTCTTGTCTCAATATTCAACTCCCCCTGTTGTTACACTGTCACAGTTCCATTAATTAAACTCACCTTTTAAAACAACCTTCATTTAAAATGCCTTATCATGTTTTGCTCCTGGGAGTTTATACTTAGCAGAAACAGCTGGCCTCATGCAGCTCAACATTAATTAGGTCCTGTCAGAGAAGGGAAAGTGAACTTAGTTCCATTGTTTGAACGTCAATGGCAATGCGACCACACAGCAACCCCTGCTGTTCTTTTTAATTGATTCCTCCGCCATACTTTGTGCTGACTCTCTGTCTCTGTCTCTCTCTCTGCTTCTCTCACGCACACACAGAAAGAGTGTGTGTGTGTGAGAGAGAGAGAAATACAGAGCAAGAGAGAGCAAACGCTCTCAAACATTTAAGCCCAGCCACTATAAAGTTCATGAAAGGATAGAGCACACCCAGTCAAATGTTGAATTGAATTATGACCTATCCCTAACCGTTGCCCACAACTGTTTTACATTTTGCCCTTTTTTGTCTTTGCTTATACATTTCCAATGCGATATGAAGAATGAAGTCCCTTGGAGCCTATGGGCGTATTAGAGCCATCATAGCAGTATTTTGTTAATAACGTTATGGGTATGATTATTAAGACAGTCAATTTTGTGTCTCTCTTTCTCCATCTTGCCCTTTTACTCTCTCTCTCTCTCTCTCTCTCTCTCTCTCTGTCTATCTCTCTACACATATACATTTCAAAATTTAGGACCCTGAGATTGCAAGTCTGGCTGCCTTAGAATCTGAGCTGGAGAACGTCGCCCAGAAACTCCATGAGCTGAGACAAGGCTGAGGCGAGAACGAGACCCAAGCCTTCCTCTCTTCCTCTTCTCTTCCACCTCTCTTCCTCCTCTCTTCCTCCTCTCTTCCTCCTCTCTTCCACCTCTCTTCTTCCTCTCTTCCTCCTCTCTTCCACCTCTCTTCGTCCTCTCTTCCTCCTCTCTTCCACCTCTCTTCCTCCTCTCTTCCACCTCTCTTCCTCCTCTCTTCCTCCTCTCTTCCACCTCTTCTTCCTCTCTTCCTCCTCTCTTCCAACTCTCTTCGTCCTCTCTTCCTCCTCTCTTCCACCTCTCTTCCTCCTCTCTTCCACCTCTCTTCCTCCTCTCTTCCACCTCTCTTCCTCCTCTCTTCCTCCTCTCAACCAGTTCTATTGCGAAAGCGCCCGGTGTGTATTTGACATGAGATTCAATCTCCCTCTCCCTCTTCCTTTTCGTCTGGAGAGATAGCCTTCTCCTGCTCCAGATATCTTGTGAAATACTCGCCTCCCTCACACATACTTGAGCGCCGCAGACACATTCATGTGCACCCACCCACCCACCGACCCACTCACACACTGTAAGGCTCTAATGGACCTCCATTGCTTGGCTGCAGAAGGACCTCATTCACTTCTTTTCCCTCCCTTGCTGTCTTTCCGCTGTAGCTCGATTACTGCGTCGGACCTGCTTTCCAACTGATTTTTGTTAGCGCTGCGATGACTCATTAGATAAAGGATAGCAGTTGCAATTATTACTGTCACTTGTCGCTAAAACGATAGGTCTTATGTATGTGGAAATGATTTCTAGGATGTTGATTTATTTGATTTATCATGGCTTGATAAAGCAAAAGCCAATGCAATAACAAACATTTTATTAGGTAAATTATGAACTTGACAATAAGCTAAATCTGTATGGACTTTATCTAAGAAAACTAATAAATTGGATAGTCATCTGGAGATGTCTGAACATGTCTGGCTGTTTATTGTCTGACTTGGTGGAGAATATATTTAGTCCACACTTTACATTCAGATTCACTGGACTGTGTGAAATGAGGATAGGCCTACTGTTACTAACCTACTTTAATAGTATAGTATTAGACATGTGGTGTTAGTTTATTCATAAATCAATGCACTGTTGCTATGGTAAACCATGTTGAACATACATTTCTAAACATCTTCCAGAAACAATATAGAATCGATGAACATGAAATATGCCCAGTAGATCAACAATAAGACTTTAGTCTGCAGTATTGTATCAATGCATTACTGTCTGTTCATAGTGCTGTCTGTTTATCCCTGGTTTACCACAGAGAAGCTTACAGCTTGAGAGATACTAGTAACAAAATCATCAAATGGAACGACACATGGAATGAGAGATATTGATTCTAACACAGAGGGCGTCATCTGCAACTGTTTGTCTTAGTGGGTGAGATTCCGGGAACACGATTCATCATTCTAAAACACGGTGTGTTTGACTTGGGTTCAACAAGTCGGAACATGCTTAGCCCTGAACCTCTGATTCTCACAACTCACAGATTTGATCCGTTTGATTTGAGTCGTAATTCTGAAGAACATGTTGGGTGTACAAGGATCGATAGAAACCCTGACAGATGGGTTTGTGTGACATTTCCAGAGGAGCGCACCACTGCACTGCATGCCACTAATCAAATTTAGTGCTGTATCACAGCAGCTTGTGCTACACCCCTCCTCCTCATGTAAAGGTTGCCTATTCAGCATAGAAGAGGTCAATGCCATCATTTCAAGTTCTTTGCCCTCCATCCATTCTAAATTTCAGCTACTCAGCTCAGGTTAAATGGCACCCTGGGCAAGCGTGAAGCACTGTCAAGATTGGAGTGCGGCTATCCACCAATGCTGCTCACGCCTAAATAGCAAGGATTTTGTTTTGTGGCACAAAAAAAAGGTCAGTGTTCTTTTCTGCTTTGCACGTCAAGTGCTAGGAGTACCTTCTCATCTGTTGTTAGCGTGCCAAGACCAAAGAACAGAACCGCGCAGAACAGAGCGGTTACCTTGCGATGTACTATACAATGTAAATAGATTGAAGCGATGGGACTGCTCAGTTTCAACTAGCTCCAGAATAGGCTGGCTGTGACATCTGCACTGAGCATAGAAGGCACTGACAAAGCATAGGTAGCTTAGTGAATTACTGATGGGCTTTGAGGGGAATAAATGACAGCTAAACACCTTAAACTAAGGTTGTAACCCACTAACCACCCACAATCTCAGGAGCTCATGGCTGGGTCGTGTCAACTGAGTGCAGAATCTGATGCTTTTCTGGGTTTGTGTAGTTACCATATTGGACACAAAATCTTGTTTTGAATTATGTATGTGCAAGTAAAACCGAGTGGGAGCAGACAAGAATGGAAGTCGCTCCTTCCATGAAATACTATTCTTATGATATACATACAGAAAAAAGTCTTCTCAACATAAAATATAATGTAAAGATTCAATAATATAATGTAGATGTGAGATTTATTTCAGAGTTCTCAATATTGATCATATTTATCAAGGTATTATTAGAAACAAAACACCTCATTGTGGTAAAACAACATAATATATTAATTGACATGCAGCTATTTATACTGTACATACATTCAACACTCACTTGTACCTGTGAAAGCACAATGACATTGTCAAGATAGTTTAAGTGAAAGGTTAACTTTCCCATGTCACAAAGGCCTCTTTGGTCTTATGTATATTTGTATACCCCTGTTTAGATATCTAATGAATGAATACATCTGCGTTATATACATGTATGTGGATGTACATTATATACGTTGTGCACAATGTAGATTTATCATTTACAAAACACACCATTTGTTCAAAGGCATTTGTTCAGAAAAATGATTTCAATTGTGACAGCAGGTTATTCCCCAACTCACCCTAAATCAGTACATGTATTTTCCTTCATGTTACACTCAAACATGCTTGCACCCTGAATTAATTTTCATGGAGAGCTGATGGTTTCTTGGAGTGGTGATAGTCTTTGTATGTCCAAGTAAAAAAAAAAAACTCTTAGGAGAGTCACAGTGGAGGTATGTCTGTCTGAGAGCTCGCCGATACTTCAGCGAAAGGCTTTCTCGATGCCGCTGGGTGGCAGAGATACCTCCTTTCAAGCCTTGAGTAAGGAAAAACTTTAACCTGAGTATGCACACATAGCACATGATAGAATAGAAAGGTCTTACCAACCCCCACACACACACACGCAAACAAACAGATCATATCAGACGAACATGTATCATACATAACATTCACACACACGTCAACGAACACGTATTCAGTCAGTGATTCGCCTGTAAGGACCACTCATGGATATACGCTCCCACAAGTCAAACAAGGGAAACATCACCAGTAAGCCAGAACTACATCCCCAAGAACAAAATTACAGTACACCAGTCAGCAAAACCACCAGAGAACATTCCCCTCTCAAATCTTCTTCTCCTCACAATCAGGAAGATTTAATTTGTTTGATCATGTGACATGACGTGTCTCTCCGAGCAGAAAGAGAACAGATTTGTATCAGTGCGAGGAGGTCTTGGTTGCTATGGCTGACACGCAGTGCTGCTGGAAGTTTGCCGGCACTTCCGAGTTACATCCCAGTCCCTGATGGGCGCCCCTCCTGACGCCCTCGCCTTCGGCGAAGCGGGAGCCGGCCTCTTTTTCCAGAAGCGCGCAGGGTTTCCCGCAGGGGTTGTTTTTCTCCAACGCCTGCGCCTTCAGCACGCTGGTCAGGTGACTGAGCAGGTCGTGGAAGAACTCGGGGACGCCCTCGTAACCTGAGGAGGGAAACACACAGGTGCTTTCGAATGAGGATGTGGACAGAATGAGGTCGTGTGTGTCCTTTGCGACTCTCCGCACAGAAGAACAGAGTTGAGCTATTTCTCACAACAACATGTACAGCCTAATTACTGTATGTGTGAAACCAACAGCAGGTTGAAACCATTCAGGAAACAGAACAGCAGAAGCTCAAAACTTTCTTTGTTCTTGACTGTTAAACATCTCCGAAGTCAGGAGTCCACAACAACACACATCAATTTCCCTTGTCACCTAGAAACCCATAACACTGCCGTTTAGATGTCTATACCAGATAGGGTTCATGATTACAATAATGTGTTATTATAGGGGATTTCTGCTCTGTAATTTCCTGTCAGGAGACTGCTATCTCTCTCTGGACTAATGACAAGCACACAGATCATGCTGAGTAGAGAAAGGAGAGAGGCCTAAAAAAGACATGTCGGTGATTGGAGGGATAGCAGACTACTTGTGATGTTATCGTGACACAAACAAGTGACGACTGTGAACACCCACCGGTGGGAAACAAACCGTCTCCATGGTAATGAGAGAGGTTTAGTGTTTAGTAATCATGTGAAGTGTGTGTGTGTGTGCGTGCGTGTGTCTACCTCAGCAAGGTCAAGAGAGTATAAAATCCACATCACAAAGCCAAGCTCACGGGCACTTCAACACAACAACAATGTTGCTATGGTAGCGCTTTGAGTGCAAGAAAGGCATATTACAAATACAAAAAATTATGATTATTAATACTGTGAGTAAACCTCCCCTCTACCATATGAATGTACATACTTATTTTAAACTAATTTAAAGTAAATATCCTACAAATATATCAAATTCGACAGAGTATATACAACTTGTTTCTCTCAGAATAGAGCAAATGAAAGTGTGTATTACTCAGACACAGTCATGCCGTCCTTCCCTGGTGTTTGGACGTTAAACAGAGAACATTCTGGCAGCGTGACCTCATCCTGAGCTTGTCCATCAGGCTCAACACAGCCACCGTGTGGAGCTTTCCAGAATAACCCAAACAGTCTGTACGGCTGACCTCTCACACAGCAGTGTTACAAAAGATACAGTATAAAAATACAATTTGTGGTGAGTTCTGGTTTGTGAAAAAGCCTGAAAAGAAATTTAATTCAAATGGCCACCACAGACCTAACTACAAATTCATTCAGACATTCATAACCTGTTTTGTTATGCAAGTGGTTTGAAATACAGTACATCAACATAGCTCCAGTGCTGTGACAGGTGTATTGTTAAAAAACCTTGTTTGTGCATCAGTTAAGTATCAACTACCTCAAGTAGCAGTACTGACCTGGAAAAGCGTTGATGTCAATGACACTGTGCTGGCCTGTCTGGTTGCTAATGATGATGTCGATACCAAACAGCGACACACCTAGGGTCTGTCGCAGACACCTGGAGATCTCCCTGATGACATGATCTTTGGGCTGTCTGGACACACCCTCTGCGTTGTCCCTCTGAGAGAAAAAACAAACAAACTTGCGGTCAGTTCCAGACCATTCCATTCTCTCCAACTGTGGTTATCATCTCCGGAGCCCCCAAAAAACAATGGCAACATCAACAAAGATTTGTGACGACATCTATCAAATGAGCTTATTATAAAGTACCAAGCATGAAAGGGACATTTCGGTCCCACATCGGTATGATTACATCAAAGAAATTAAACGACATGATGTGTTTACAAGACGTTTTGTAGATACTTACAGAGGTAAGGTCAGAGGCACATTCTGGCTTTGACACGTTGTGACTGTTGAAGAAGATTGCCGTTCTCTCTGAAAGACAGAATTCCCCCCAAAAATCTTTAGAGGGAAACACATCCTGAAATAGTACTAAAGACACATTCAAATGGACTTTTCACATTCAAGTGCAAGAATCACTTTGTTTATGCAGGCCTCGCAAAGCCCTTTATAGTGACATCACAAGCCAATGACGTTACAAGTCATTTGATCACAGTATTTTGAACAACAGCGATCAAATGACTTGTAACGTCATTGGCTACATATATATATACCTTGTGCTTACTTGGTACAAAGGCATTTAGTACTTGAAAGAACAACTAGTTAGGCCTTCAGACGATTCAGCTATTGTCCCAACAGGGGGCGGAAGAGAGCGGCGTCTCCGTCTCCAAACAGAGCGGGCGACGGCCACGCCCCGCTGTGTCTGCCGCCGTGACGACACTCCTCAGAGGCGCGCCCGCGAGTTGAACCGGGGAGACGGATCCCGTCCACAAACACGTGGCCCGAGACGAACACAAACACTGACATGGAACAAGGGAGGGCCACGGGGGGGGAGGGGACGACGACGACACACACACACGCCCAAACGGAGCGCCTCGGAAGTCCCTCGCATGCCAATCCGGCTGCTGCCGACCGCTCAAAGTGAATGTGTGTTTATGAACAGTTGCGTAGCAGGTTTCTTTATAAGGGAATGTGCTGCAACGATGCAGCGGTGGCTCACAGCTTAGTCCGAGCGATGTGACGTTGGGTTCATTTACAGATGACACACACCTCCTTTACACCTACACACACTCTGTATCCACAGGCTTACTCGATTTCTCTGTTTCTAAAGTAAAGTCCATAAGGGTTTTAGCTCACTTAAGGCTGTCCTGATCTGGACAATGGATTATGCTAGCTTTGTTGTTAGTAGAAGTATTTCGCGGGGTGACTTGAATGCAATGATAACTTAGACACGTGTTTGGCACACATGACCAGATACATGGAGATCTTTAATGCTTTGTAGTGAGTCATAGAGTTGGGCAGACTAGCACTCCCTATCTCACCTGCTGGTCCGGAGGGAAAGTTCCGGATAGAGGGCCTCTCCACCACAGTGTATGCCTCTCCCACCACAAAGACCTTGTACAGCACGGCATTGTGGTTAATGAAGTTCTGGATCACACAAGGAGGCTTGATGTCCTTCAGGTCCTCCTCGCTGAAGATGATGGCCATCTAAGGAAAGTGAAACAGATAAATAAATAAAAATCAGAACCAGGAAAGCAGAATTGTAGTCTGTGCTAGGCGCCGCAGAATCACTCAGCTAGCCATGTTAAAAATAGCCAGACTCGAAACTTGTATTGATCTGTGTAAACTTCAACTACCACTTAATTCTAAAACCTGCGACAGATTTGACTGTTCATCATTCAACTCCATTTATGTCAAAGATAATTAATACTTTTGATCACTGCAATGACAAGTTCACCCGTGATTCCGCATGTGCAGGAAATGAACCACCACTGAAACACCATTCAGTCCTATCCTTACAGCTCTGTCTGACATAAGAGAAAGGTGACACAAAACATGGGGGCATTCCCAACATGTGTGACAAAGAGGTGTGCTCTTATCTGGCCTGAAAACTCAATATTGAAAGCTTTCACAATCAATGGCCTTTATGGCCTCCTGTGCTGTCCAACCCACCCAGACAGCAAACTGAACTGCTTTATCTCTTAAAGTACACAGTCATAAAACCCAGGTACGAACAGACTCTCCAATGACACATCCTCCCATCCCTTGTTCCCTGACACACATCGCTCTCGACAACCATCCGATTCTTTCCCGAGAAAAAGGGAGTTAATGAGTAAAGTCCCTTGCTGTTTTCATTTGAGGTGGCAAAACGGATGAAGGGTGGGACAAAATATCATCCGGAGACATAATGTCTGATGGGGTAGTGAGCTATTGGTGAAGTGATCCAATCCTAAATCTATCACAAGGGTCGAAGGTCACCTAGTTTTCCTCCGAGGTGTTGTCTTTCTATTGTCTGATGGGGCAGAATGAAAGACACAGGCTTCATCTCGATATACCGACAAAGTCGTCGCTTAAAAAAGGACTGGGGGAAAACAAGGTTGTTTCTTACCTCATGGGAATTTGTGCCGTGCGCCACCCGCGGTTTGCAAACTGCAGTGGAGAGAAATATATCAAAATGTTAAAAGGTTTACTCTCTTAGGATGCTCGGCTAAAACTGGGAAGTAATGACAGTTTTTACCCAAACAGTTCCTAGACCCTCTCCTTAGACTGCAATTCCTCTCAGTAACGGCAATTGAAATAAAAACGATTTCAATCAACCATAAGCGCTTCACAAGTCACTTCTTTGAAAGTGTACATGATATCCTTAATCAATCATCCACACGGTGGGGAAAAATCAAGTAGTAGTATATAATGTTGTTTCATCGTGACATCAACGGCTGGTGAGTCTTAAGTAAAAATGACTCCACTGTAAGGACAAGTACTCCAACGCAACCGCAAACCCCCCCAGAGAGCAGGGAGCCGGCTGCTAACTTACTGAAGGGGAAGGTGATGCCGTGTTTCTGCAGGAGCTGCAGGGTGTCAGCCCCACACTCGCTGGTGAGGACCATGAAGGGAGGAGAGCGGAGCCTGTCATCTGGGGGGGGGGAAACAGGTATTCACGGGTCAGTGACCGTCTTCATGTTTTCCAATCTAACTTTACATGCGGCGCGAAGCGCGTGGCTCATTCTGCCGCACAGCTGAATGAGAAGAGGGAGAAGGTTAGAGGAGCAAAACCTGAGAATGAGAAAGCTGGAATGAGAGAAAGAGACAGAGAGTAAGAGAGAGACAGAGACCGAGAGAGGCGACAGAGAGAGTTAGAGACACACACAGAGAGAAAAAGATGACCACGTTGCTGGGGGGGGGGGGGGACCGTGTGACCCAGAGCACTAATCCTGCTTCAAGAAATACGACCATGTGGTGCCGTAGGTCAAAGTCACAATGTGAAAACAACATTCGAATTGGATGTGAAACTCCACACGGAAAGGCTTCTTCCACCCGTCGGAGATGATGTAACAACACTTTGATCTTTCACTGACGCTCTTCGAAAATATGGAGCCAGCCGAGCCGTGACCCTATGGCTGGCTCCAGTGGCTGTTGGAGATACAAAGGGGAGTGTTTGTGTGTGTGTGTGTGTGTGTAGAAGCACAGCATGAACAACAATTTCCTTGTTTAAATCCCACTTTAAACGCTGACTGCCTTACCTCCCCTTTCCCTCCCTCTCCCCCATGCGTAAGCATATCTTCCCTTTATGGTCTCAAAGCTGTTCTGATGGTTATTTTGAGTCTATGTCTAGGATGCAGCTGCTATTAACACTGCAATGCACAATTCCTCTTGAGCAAAACAATCTCTAAATCTGTGGCTTGTCTATGCTCTCTCTCTCTCTCTCTCTCTCTCTCCTTTTTCTCAACATTTACCAGTCCTCCCCCATTCTCAGTCTCTTTTTTATTTTGCGTATTTTCTCGATTCAATGGGGTCGACTCCCATCGCCATGTTTGCTCACCGTGACCCTCTAGCTGGAACACACAGCTCGTTTGACAACAATACAGGCACTGTGACGTCACTGAGCAAGGTGGTGGCCTTGGCCTCCTGGTCCTTGGGGACACAGACAAGCCCGTTTTGAAACATGCACACCTACCCAAACAGACAGAAACATTCTGAACACCGTCCATCATTCAATCTCTGGAATCTTCCTTTTTGGGTCTCTTGTCGCTCACATCTAACTATCGCTCCCTCGTTATCAATCCTTCGTCCTACACAACGTACGGCTGTGTTTCATATCTACTAATTGATGGTCGTTTCATATAAGAAACAAAGGTTTTGCCCCTCAAGAGATGACTTGGCATTTAAAGCATGACTCCGGATCTGACTTTTTGTAAATAATCTCTAAACTGAGCAGAGAGGGGGAAGAATGGATGAGCATATAAACATTTGTAAGCAAATCCCCAAGAGCCAGAACTACTCTAATAGGCCTAAACAGAATCCTAGTTAAATAACCACCAAGAGTATGAAGACAGGGGGAAGTTATTAAAAGGCCTGACCTTTTAATAACTTCGGGAGATCTGGAACAGGACTGCAGAGGTGCACAAAAGCTGTTCTCTCGGCCTAATGTTGTGACACTTAAGAAGTTAGAGGTAGACTCTGCAATGTCTACTCTATGTTCCTTTTAGAGTTTGATTTAGGCGTGTGTAAGTCCATTCAAGTAGCCAGTTACATAAGCATGAGCGGTTATCTTTTTCCCAGGGTCCTTCTCTCCAATGTTTCAGCTAATCGCCATGGAAGTGGTTGCTGGGGTGACAGAAGCCCATAGGAAACACACTTTCTCTCTTGAAGTATTCTAAACAGAGTTGTTTCTTTCGGTACAAAGTCCGGAGCCAAGAAACATTTCACCTCAGAGAACCCCAGGTCTTCTGCACTATGCGATACTTGCAAAAAGGTAAAGTGGGCAACTTTTGACTTGATGTGATATATTTAGCCCTGCTGTCAATTCTATATTAATCAGTGAATTTAATCACAATTAACCTGTAAATTGCAATTCATCTGTACATTATTTACATGGACTTCCACATGGACTTCCACATGGACTTCCACATGGACTTCCACATGGACTTCCACATGGACTTCCATGTGAAAAAACCTTTGGGTTGTGCAAACACCTCCATTTCCCACATTCTATGGCAGCGGGTGCCATGGTTCCTAGCTATCCAACCCTAGGTCCATCTCCCTGGATAACACCTCTCCATTCCTGATCCCTGCTGGCCCTTGTTTCGGGAGTGCCCCACGCTTTACGGGACAAAGGATGAGCCAGTCGGCAGTTTCCATACACGCTATGGCTAAACCCACTCTAAGCCATGCATTTCCCCAGCGGAAAGCCCCGAAATGGAGCCTGCGTTCTGACATCCAGGCTGGAACAAAAGAGGAACAGAGAGCCAGCTCCTGAAGCCACTGGTGGCAACATAGGGATTCCCGTATTTTTGGGAATCGCCTGGATTTTCTTCCACGGGGATCAGAGTGTGTGTCAAGACTGATTCATACACATACTGAATGAGGATGCTGAGGGTGTGTGTGTTGTGGTCAGTTGGTGTATGTGTGTATAATTCCCAGTGTGATGGTAGACGTTCTGCCATAATCTCGATACAGTCTTGAACGGGGTTCAGCTCTTCACCCAAATGATGTGTGTGTGTGTCTATGTGTTCCAGGACTGCCCCATCTCCATACCTCCCATGCTGTCCTCAAGCCTGTGGATCAGCTGGTATGACTTGCAGCGATCCAGCAGGGTCCTGATGGCTGGCAGGGGGTCCAGAACCACTGTCTCAGGATGAGCATCAATATAGTCCTGGGACAAAAAAAAACAAAAGAACCACAGTCCAACATGTTTTTTGTCAGTACAAGGTCCTGGAAAAAAGCTGTTATTAAATTAAGCTATTATCCCACGTTTGAAGATAAACTTCAATGGATGTGTAACCTAAATATTCAAGTTCATCATCTCTATTTCTTTTATACTGTATTTACAATTTGAGGACGTTTTTTTTATCTTTTTGTCCTCTATCAATAAAACCATAAAAGGAGGGGAAAAGACTGAGAGGAATTTTGTTTTTTTCTTGACAATACACATTGAGCAATGCTTTTAGGAGTTATGGGTCACAAAACTATTTCATGTGGAGAGCATACTGTTTACAAGATGTCTGGGAATACAAAGCAATAAAAGGAATGCCAGTGAAACTGAGTTGCTAACTTTACCATTGAAAGTCCTTTAACCCTAACTAAGGACTGGGCAGGTGGATACAATCTACCAAAATCTACCAAAGATTTAATCAACTTTTCCTAGGGGCCATTAATTGCTTGATATAGTTTTAAAAGAATATGGGCAAAATCATGTTTTACCACAGTGAAAAATTCTGCATCAAGGCAATTATCATTTATCAGTTTATGGTCTACATTACTTTGTGTACAGAATCTATGTTGCAAATATTGTTGAAATATGCTAATCTCAGGCTACTTCATTGCCCTGCAACATACTGTACAGTATCAGTGCTCAAAAACATGCTGGGACAAGAACTGTGTCAAAAGAACACCTAACCATCCCTTTAAGTAGTTAAGTAGTTACCAAAATCCAACAATGATGAACAACAAAATGTCTCCTCCACATGAACAGGCTTACCTGGACACTCTGCATGAGCAGCAGGGCCTGTGTATCGTTCTGGTCTGCCTCCAGGATGAGGTCTGTCAGCTTGTGGATGATGACGTCAAAAGGACCCTGCTCCTCCAGGGGCTGACTAAGATCCAGCTGAGGATGAGATTGACATTTCAGAGGAGTTATGTCATAGGAGACCAAAATACTCTTGTATGACCGACAGATCAGTGTCGCAAGCCCTCACACAAACACTGACAAAACGCTTGCTTTGAATAGCGAGGTTCTGAAAGCTGTGGCTGTTTTGGCAATCTTTTACCATGCACTGAAGCACCGACAAATAAAATAGCAATGACTAAACACGTCCTTTTTAATCACACTGCAGTACCTATAGTTTATTAAAAAATAGGTAAATAATTAGAAAGGCAAAACCCTCCAAGCTTTTCCATGGACGCCAATGGTGAATGAAACCTACTGCTGTGAGTGTCTGAACTGCGAAAGTGAGAGTGTGTGTGTGTGTGTGTGTGTGTGTGTGGGGGGGGGGGGTTTGTGGTGAAGCCGCCACAATCCTTCAGAGGCTGACGCCAGTGGGACGTTCGTGACATTCGAAAACTGGGGGGCTTTTAGCAACTAATACAAATGCTTGAACCACATCCGATTCCACCCCTGAACAAGCCGGGGAGGAAGAAAAGCAGCACTGAGCACTGTATCATGTCGTTAGGGAGGAGAGGGTTCAAAGGGTGAACGCCGTCACCAAATATAGGAGCGCAAACAGATCGCAGACCCACCAAGTTGTGGGATGAAGGAAGGGAATATGGGGGACCCTTAGGGGATTCCCGACAAGGATTTCAAAGAGTCTAAAGCAGAGGGTCTGGAACTTCTTAGCCGACGGTGTCTCTGGTTAAAACATGTTCGAAAAGCCTGTCAGCGTAGCTGCTGTATGATACTGATGCCACTTGTACATATCCAGAACATTAATCAAAGAACATTTTAAATATACTTTGTATAA
The DNA here is from genome assembly GCF_038355195.1 of Osmerus mordax. Taxonomy (NCBI): domain Eukaryota; kingdom Metazoa; phylum Chordata; class Actinopteri; order Osmeriformes; family Osmeridae; genus Osmerus; species Osmerus mordax. Next base: position 11,952,911 of record NC_090057.1, on the reverse strand, counting down.
GGTATATTATACATTGTTATGTAACAATGAATGGGGTTATTAAGAGGATGAATGGTGAGAGCCAATGCCAGAGTGCTTTGGATTCTATTATAAAACCTTTCAGAGCACTTTAACTCATTAACTTACAGTGCGTCTATGAAAAAATGTACATTCACATTCAAACTGTCACTGTCCACTTGCTTAAAACAAACAAGGTCCAACAGAAGGCCAATAACAAACATGGTGGCTTCTGAGGAACTGGGATGTAAAACGACAAACAACCCATTTCAAAATGTTTATCTTGTGGGTTCTGTTCCCTGTTTGTTTATGTTGAACATCCTTTAATGGTGGTTCAATGATGGCACGCCAGGGTCCTCCACCTCTTTCTCTTATTAAGAAAGTATTGTTATTTTAAACACAGTTGTCCTTGTTGTGCTATCTAGTTTACCTTGACTGGCCTGTACTGATGTTGCTATTTCATTAGTAAGTGGCGATCATTTGACATCTGCATACAATCAACCATTTTATTTCGGGTCCGCTTGTTCACCTGCTTCGCCTCGCCAGGTATCCCATAATGCTACACGGAGGCCGTCATGAGATTCATATTGAGATCGAATAAGAGGCCTCTGAATAGTGCTAAGAAATATTAAGATGGCAGATTAATTGTGCATCGTCACTATACTTTGTGTGCATGGGTTTTGCAAATACTGGCAGTGACGTCACAGCAAAGAATTTTCACCCAAACTATGAAAGACATTTGAAATATAGATTTACAGCCAGCAGCCAAATATGTATTGGGAAAGCCATGTCAGTTACAAAACAGAGAGAAAGAGAGAGAGAGTGAGTGAGAGAGTGAGTGAGAGAGTGACAAAGAGAGAGAGTGACAAAGAGAGTAATAGAGAGGTCATACACTGAAGGGTGTGGATGTAATTGTGAAGTAATAATTGACTCGAGGTAAGCTATTATAAATTGTATGTCACACCTCCCTGACAACAAACAAGGTACAAACAAGCTTGAAATGACTTGAGGATCATTTCTTTTGTCATGTTACACCCTTCAAAAAATAAAAGGTTGGATCCAAGTATGATGCATTACAAGCAAAATGGTTGGACACTGCCAATGTTTGACAGTTCATGCAAGAACAACAAGAATGAGTACATAGACACAAAGAGTATTTGTATACAAATAACAATTCTTGAAGGTCAGGGCATATTTTGTCTTTTCAAGAAATGCTTCCATAAATAACTTTGATGTATTTTTGTGAAAAGATGACCACTCACTTCATACTGCCAGCTCAGAGAAACACAGAAAATGTAAAAAGATATATTCCTAATAATAGCTTAACAGACAAAATTCGTAGAAACTAGGGATAGGCATTATCTCGAGTCCGTGTACTGATAGTGTGAGTAATTATTGTCTCTAATAGAACAGTATTTTACAACTAGTTGATCATTAACAAAAGATTTCTTCTGTCTCGTGTGGGCGACCTATGGCTGGGTGTGGTTAGCCTAGGTATGACTTGTGACATAACAGTCCACTCAAAGTCTACTTCCTCTCTGCTTTTCACTAAACCCCCGTAAATGCCAATTGTCCGCCTATGTTATCTTACAATATGTGCGTGTGAGCAATACAGTGTGTACATCACTGTATTGCTCAGTAAAGTATGTACTACGTGCAATCAACAAACGATAGGAAGGAGCCTGTCTTGTTTTGGTGACGGGGTTTATCAGTGTGCTGTTTCTATCCGACAGCAGATAGCGTCGGTGGAGGCTATACGTTTTGACATGCTCCAGCACATTATCAGATGGAACTGCATGCTGTTCCGACACGTGCAACCATGTTTGCAGTTCTCATGTCAACTTCCATGACATGAGAAGGAGGGATGAGAAGGGGAGGAGAGAGGGACCACAGTCCAAAGATAACACAGTACATTAGAAACACGGAAGGGCAACCAGAAAGAACTTCTGGCATCCAGGACAACGCACCCACTTCAAGGAATTCGAGTGATTCAAGGAATACATACTGGAGGCCTACGGTGTATGCTCGTCTACTCATGCACCTACATTGTTTGTCCTCAACGCACACACTGTACTGTAACGTTCACTACCGGTACACTGGTCAGTTATGCGACTCGTAATGCAACTTGTGTGTCTTTTTATAAAATCATGCAACCCCATTTGTTTGTCTGTGGGCCTGTATTTGTTTGTTTGCTTGTGTTTGTGTGCTTTTCCTTTGTGAGTCTATAGGCTTTGTGAGACTGTATCCCGTTCCAAACACATAGAGAACGTGCATCCTTCTACAAGCCTTCTCTTCTTCATATGCTTCTTCTTAAAACAAGGATGTGCTGACTTTGGGACTGTTCCCAGGACGCATCCCTTGTGACTCCAAATGGACAGAAAAGCATAAAAAACAAACGCACCTCTCTACAAATAACCAACTCAGAAATGAACCTCTTCATTTGGCTGCTTGTTGGGAATCTCTTTTAGGTAACGTTTGGCTCGCGGCTATAGAACACATTGTTATAATTTCTACAGAAGGAATTAAAAAGCAGAGCTGGTGGTACATCGGCATAACTTGAGCATTCTTTCAGCTAGCTTTGGCATCTTCATTATGTAAGAAGTTTGCGGTGAATATTTGTCGGCAGTGAAAAAAGTGTCTTCAGGTATAGTTTGTCTTCCTACTCATAGAATAGCATTGTAATAGCAGAGCACCTGTAAGGTATTACAAGAGGACATAACTGAGACTGAGAGAGAGGGCAGTTGAGGGTGAAAACGATAATGAGCAACAGATTGACGTTTTTCAAAACATCCTCTATTTGTAAGGAATTCTTTGGTCTCTTGAAAGCCTCACACCCCTAAAGTCGACATCTTGTAATCACTTGGTTCCATGGGAGATTATGATTTATAAGATAGTTGGATAGAGAGAGATCGATAAATACTATCAATTGTCCTTTTATACTTGTCTTTACAGAAAGTTTTTATGCTCAATCTGTTCATAAGCAGGTGCTTATATTGTTTGTAGTATGGTACACACTTTCTACCACCAAAATAGTAACATTCAGTGAAATGCATCATGCTGACTGCACAAAACCACACAGCATAATTGCTATATTGAGATGAATCACTGCCATTTACTGTGCAATGCCTGGTGTGACAAGTTGGCCACCACAAAAATTATTCTAGCCACATTACATCATTCCAAACTTGTAGTTCTGTTTAGAATGTTAATCGTTTGATCACAGAACACATCGAAACACCCACAGTTATTTGCCCTCTACTGTTCTGGCATAAGGGTCTTGATAAATTCACCTCTCCGCACGGATACGCCCGCCCCTATCCCCAGTGTTGGTGCACCATCATGGACACCATTTTGAAATTGGAGATTTTAAACTAGCTTCCCAGCTCAGTGCCAACACATTGTTGGATGCACATTTTTTCCCCTTGTAGTTTGCCTAAAGATGAGAACGTCTATTTTTAATGGCATACGGTTCATCCCCATGGTCCTTGCAATTGGAAAGGTCACTCAACTCTTTCCACACTGGCCTTCAGCTTGAACCTCTTTGCACATGTTTACGTCATTTGGCCGACCGCCCTGCATGGCGACCGGGGCATATAAAACTAGCTATGCCAAAATCACGGGCCTGATTGGATATTTCAGAGCTGTACCTTTTCTATATGGACAGTATAGATTCAACTGACAATGAACTAGGCTAGGCACAGGTCAAGGATGGAGGGAGCGTGGCTAGTTTAATGACTGAGGCTTGGGAATGGCCTATGTTCGTGTACTGTAGACATAAAGTTACGGTTATTTTATGCCTTAAAACAATAAACTTTTATCTGTTCTTAAATATCACAAGGTACTGAGCTCTAAAGCTTAAAACATGTATCAGCCGTACAGTGATCTGGTTGAGCAGGAGAACTGTGCAATGATTTGCAAACATCAACATGTTAAGTGGTGGAATGGTGGAGTGTTAAGGTGATATAGAGAAACGTACCTGGATCATTTCAATGCCTTGTATCCTGTTGGGAGAGGATCAACAATTAACTTTGATGGTTAATAAACACCTGCTTTACCAAAACAATGTATTCAACGACCCAACTCACAACTGTTGACAAATCAGAGCAACTACGGGCCTAACTAAAATTCACCATGAACAGCTCGTTTTTCATCACAAAGTACTTGTATTTCAGTACTTTTGTATTTCAAGTACAGACATCTGTTAATAATGTACGTTTGCATCAATGTCTTCAACTGTGCATAACAATTCTATTGGATACATTCAAAAGTATTGAATTGTCGTTGAAAGTATGTTGAAGTGTGCTAACCTTGGTAAGAGGAAACCCTATAATTGGTATTGTCAGACTCATAAATGAGCTGGCTGACTCATACAGTACAAGAAAACTCTACCCACACGTTCCCGCTCCACCCCCCCCCCCCCCCCCTCCTACCCTCCCTCCCACACACACACACACACATGATGCTTTTTGAGTAAACACAGTTGAGTAAGAGGCACCCCTTTTATAGATACAGATGGGGGAGTGCTTAAGTTAATTGTTTCACAATCTTTCTTAAATAAATCCATTTTGTTGCACATAGTGCATAATAATACCTCACTTCTGCAAAAATGGCACAATGTTGACACAGTCGTCACTTTCAAGCACTTGGAGTTTGTATATTCATTTTAATTTGTTTAACAAATGAAATGACAAAAAATGTCTGCACTGATAACTGTCAGCTTCCAGTTTCAACTTATCCTGAAGGCCAATCCTAAATCCTAAAGGCTGCTCTCTACTGGATTGTGGCCACACTGAGGATGTTTATAATCAAACAGTTTTGGTTTAGATCTAGTCTCTGACTCCGGCTTTGTTTACATAATGTGAGTTGTGACATTGCTCATGCTGACTGTCCAAACCAGATTCGTAATAACTCATTAGACGTATGCAACCCAACAAACCATGCGAACCTTTACAGGTACAGTGATGCACTACTCCACAACTGGTTTTGAAAGGGTCTGTTTTTAGAGGGACATTGTAGTTAGTTTGAACTGCTTGCAAATAATAAATAAATCCAAAAGATAATTACAAAAAAAAAGTTTCCGTGAGATTCCTTCACAGAAAACCCTCCGGGTTTTATTTTGGAAACCCAAAAGGAAAGGGATACAGTCAGTTATCTTGTGATGTGACAAACACTCCTGGCAAAACAAACAGAAATGGGTATTTTGTGCAATTTCTGTGAAAGTCAGTGGGGCTGTGTTCATCAAACGGGTGGAATAATTGAATGATATGGGGAAGGTGCATCATTCCCCTGCCAATCAAGACTTCTCTAAATAAACAAGCCTGTACATGTTTGAGGCCTACTGCTGGTTTGTCGTAGCTCATGTACAAGCTGAAAATAATGTAAATACTACTTGTCCCCTTGCTTGCGCCAAAAATGCGGTCTAAATCATTTCAAGCTCAACATAATTCCTTCATATCAAAGGTTAAGCTTTATATTAAATAGAAATACACAACTTCAAACACAACCTGACTAATTTATCGTGAGTGGCTCAGATTCCATTAGTTTTACGTCAGTTCTAATACAAGTTAATTTAGCAAGATAGAGCCATAACTCTGTAAATCCTATCCATGTCTTAGAAAGCCAAAAAGGCAGTGCTCCCTCTAGTTACACAAAGACAATGGGAGTTGGTCATCTTTAACATCACTGACTTGCTAAACCAGATCTGCAATGGCTGAACAGAGATAGAGCATGCAACCATACTAACCTGTTATTTCAATTATGTTCAAAACCTGTTCTGGAGTGCAACCTATTTCCTGCAGTCTGAGCCGATGGCTCTTGTCTACCATGCACCCCTGTGATCTCCCAGCGGGTTATGTAACTCTCTGTGGTCCTGCAGCTTCCACAAACAGACACTCTTCAAGTGCTTTCAGGAAGTCACCAAAAAATTGCTTTTTGGGCAACAAGATGAAGGCTTGTTTTCTTTTATGACTGCCTAATGTCTCTATTTCCTTTTTATTTGCCAACATTGTGAAATTTCCAATCCTATTTCCAACAGGCATAAGTGGTAACAGAAAGAAAACTACCATGTGTGTATATCTGACTTCACTTCTTAAATCCAAAGCACAGAAGACACAGAAGACATACCCTGAATTGTTTAGCTAAGCTAAGTAGCCAATAGAAAAATGCTGTCATGTGATTTTGTTTGAGTCTTGATTTGATGCCAGCTCACAAGAAAATAAAATAAGCTTATTGATCCATGTTGTATATTATATTGATGTGCATTTTATTCCAATGCTATTTCAATGCTATCATCATATATTACAGTATTACTATGATTGTTGTTGGTATTATGATTACATAATGCTGGTATAATATATTCTCATCATAATATCATATAATTTGGCATGTTGCTTTTTTCTCACCTCAAGACCCCTCTTAGAATCATTAAGTAAGTCTATTCTATTATTAATAAGGTGTTATTAATCAGGTGGCAACAACAAGGACTTACTTAAGCTCCACTGAAATTCCTAAGAATGTCAGTGCCCAGTCTGACCCTGTGTTGTTCTGTGCATCTGACAATAAAATACTTGACTTGAACTTGAACCATGAGTCATTGTTATCATGGACTGAAGAAGTCTATCTGAAAGTCTCTCAAAATCTATGGATCTGGTTTGTGTGTTAAGTTAAGGTCAAAATTGTGGAAACTGTTGCAGGGGTTCCTTTCATGTAGTATACATGTTCTTTTAAGAATATTTCTTAAGACTTCTCAACTGTCAGCTGTATAATGTTAACACATGATATACAGTAGTCTGATGCAGAAGTCACAGTTTTTACTAGAATTATGATTTCCGGCTGTATTTGTTTTATTATTGACCCAGAACTCCATAAAGTAAATAAAAAAATGATTTTAGGTATGATCTCTACATAACAGGACATTATATCCAGCATTGCTTATCACCTAAGCCTTATTTTTACAAGCCTATGATTGCTTGCAAAATCTTTACTCACTTCTATGATGTGAAGAGACACGTTTCAGAACAGGATCACAAGATGAAGTGCTTACCACAACCTTCACCTTTAACTTGTGTATTGCTTCACAACAGACGGAACAGTGTAACAGGCAACTGCTGACACAAATTTGACCACAGAATATCTCAGTACAGTATCACTGGAAGTGATGCATTAGGCTTTGTAGATGTGTCACTGCCTAGAATCAGAAGAATGTTGTGTTTGCATTGTAATTTGGTTGCCTACCAGATAGCCAGTAGTACCTTTGTATTAAACTGTGCTTTATGAATTTATGGTTGCACCTTGATACCATTACTTGTGTTAGGTCTCTCTGCTCAAATCAATTTATTGATTGCCTCTGAGGGGGTTAATTCTTGATAACAGGTATGCATAATGTAGCATGACAGTCATACTGTTTGCTGTCTCTAGCCTGTAAGGACTCACACCCAGTGTACCCAAACTGTCTTTGGAGGCAAACCTTTCTTTGTGGCCTTTGACCAGCAATTATAGCATCAGGTGTATAGCAATCCTTTTTTTTTTTTTTTGCAAGACTCACTGTAATGTTTGAGCACTTTGACAAATAACACCATAAAGCGATTCAGTCGTACACTTTACATTTACATTTAGCAGACGCTCTTATCCAGAGCGACTTACAGTAAGTACAGGGACGTTCTCCCCGAGGCAAGTATGGTGAAGTGCCTTGCCCAAGGACACAACGTAATTTGGCACAGCCAGCAATCGAACCAGCAACCTTCTGATTACTAGCCCAATTCCCTAACCGCTCAGCCACCTGACTCCCCTTTAGAGATGATTGTTTTTTTGTGAACAGTGAAGAGTTGCCTGATCAATGTTAGGCATTCAGATGCAACTGTATTTCCTACTGCTGTGGCATGTCTTCCTTGCAATTTTATGTATGACAATCAGGTGAATAAGTTAACACCATTTAAATATGTTAAATGTAAAGGATACATTGCCATTGACAGATGTACCTGTAACAATAAAACAATTTGTAACTTAGAAAATCAAACGAGTTACATGTTGCCTTAAATAGCCTGTCTATAGGCTCTGTGTTTCAGATGTAGCCTACTAAGCTGTATAAACTTGTATAAGATGAGTTAGACACTTTAAATAGGCTATTTTATGAAGTGAAACTATTTTATGAGGACTATTCAACAATGTAGGAACTAAAGTTGAACAGGCTATTATTTAAAAAAAAACACTTGACTGAACCGACAACCCTGAACTGCGTTGGCTATACTTCAGTGTGAATGACCAACCCCGTGCCACTACTATTTACGCACGTATATGTTTTGTTGCATTAGAAAACGATCACTTGAATTTACCTGCACATTTCGACGAATATCACAAAGTTGAGTCTCTTAAGCTTTTTCTCATTGAGCCAATAGCCCACTCTTCTTCCTTTAAGGAAAGTCTGCATCTCTGAGAAAGTTTCGTTACGATGTTAAGTGAATCTGGCGTAAAAGTGTCTTCAAAACAAACCTGAAAAATCAAAGATAACGTTGTTAAGGAAAGACAATGTTAAAGCAAACTAGGAATAGTAGCTACATCGCTGATGAGGACAGAACGTTGCCTACTCGGGCAAAATCTGTAGTGTCGGCTCTACTGTCGCAAGAACATCCGATCTTCAGGTATATCCCGTTGAACATCCACAGGGATATTTATTAAGTCTACGCAGAACACCCCTTGTAGCTCACAACAATCCCTGATACCATATTAATTGTGGGCTTACCCATGGTTGTGTCCTTCACAGTCATTGTAAATTAATCCCACTTGGTTAGCTCCTGTGTTATGTAAAAGGTGCACCGAGACTCTGTTAAACCCGAAAGTTGCATACTGAATGAATGGTTTTAAATGCACTGATTGGCACGCCCTCTGACGCACCGCGTGCTAGCAGCAAGAATGTTATACTGACTGACAATATGTCCCATTTGGAAGCTTTCATTAGTGCTTTGTAAACACACTTCATCACCCCAAGGTGTGTGCATGCCCCTGACAAATGTGGACAGAAAGAGAGAGAAAGAGAGACAGACAGAGTGAGTGGATGAGCGAGAGAGAGAGAGATCTCTGTAATCTCTGGAATGGTCAAACGGGTAAATGCAGTGCAGGTATTCCTGTCAAGTTAGTTTGGAAGAAAAACTAGCCTAGTTAATTCATAGTGATTTGGCTTTCTTTTATCCTTACAGTTCAGCATTTGAACAATACCTTTTGCAGTAAAACTTCTTGTTCTCTACCTTTTATGTTTGAAATGTGTTAATGTCTTAGGACTTCAATTGGTGGTATCTTTTCCCTTTAAAACCTTGTCATAATGCCAAAACAAGTACCAAACTAATTTGATTCAATATCTTGTGGTGACAAACAGTCCTGGCAAAACAAACAGAAATGGGTATTTTGTGCAATTTCCGTGAAAGTCAGTGGGGCTGTGTTCATCAAACGGGTGGAATAATTGAATGATTCGGGGAAGGTGCATCATTCCCCTGCCAAACAAAATAACTAATTTGAAATAACTAATTGAATTTACATATTACGTAGTAAGTACAAAAAGTGGTCTTCATCGTGTATAATTCTGCTACAATAACTTGATGTAATCTGCTCGCTATATCCAAAGTTGAGAACCAGCAGGCCCCAGAAACAGCAAACAGGGACTCTTCAGGCAGGGGGAAGCCATCCCACACCTGTCCAGGCACTAGCACATGAGGACTCTCACATTTCCCTTCTATATTCAAAAAAAGTACTTTTGAGGTTGCCCATGCAGGAACAGACACCCCTCCACAGCCTTCCTTATGGAAAAACATACAGGGTACAACAGCAAGACACAGGCAGCCTTAACCCCTACTAGATCCATCCTCCACCTTATATATTGTCTCATGAACCTTCCTCAAAACAGGGAAAAAGGGAACATATATCCCTCTCTTACCGATTGCACCGTCATCTGCATATGAAGGAGCACCCATATCCACTGCATTAAACACAGTATTAGTCATAATTGTAGATCAAATGGGGTTCAAGGACCTACTGCCAGATGTAAATTTTACTTTGATGATTTCACAATTTTTCGGCCAAAATGCATTTCAGCTCAAAAGAAATGAGGCAGATATAAGCCAAGAATAGCCCAGCTTCACATTTACGTTACTAATTCACAGTAGCCTACCTCATATTTGAAAGAATCATACATTTTACACTGGTGATTCAACAGTGGACTGTGTCAGTCCTCCTTACGAACTTCTACGGTCCTTTATTATAGATCAGTACTCATTCCAGTGAGGAATGACAACAGGGTGTTGTATCTAAACATGATACTTATCAATGTACAGTGTTACAGTTTTTCCCAATTGTTAACACACAAAAAGCAAAAATTTGGCACAATTTTCACAACCTTCACTTCATGTACCAATTGCTTGACCCAATATGGCACTACTCCACACTCCCTTATCTGCATCAGACTCTGACTTTCCTTGTTTACACACTGATGTCAATTACACATCACCTTGTTGTCAAAACACTACACACAATGTACAGTTGTTGCACACACTTCTCATGTAAAATCCCAAAGCATCAACCTACAACACACAACTATTCAAATCTCTAAACACTCAGGTCTGGTGAGCAATTTGCGATCAGGACTGCAGCATAAAAAGGGCCTTGAGCGTCTGTTTTGTTTGGTGAACAATGGAGAACTTCGAACATATCGACAACCAGAGAAGGAGAGGGGTAAGAGTGAGAGGAGGAGGACAAGGAAGAGGACAAGAAGGAGGAAGGAGAGGAAGAGGAAGACAAGAAGGAGGAGGAACAGGAAGACAAGAAGGAGGAAGAGGAGAAGAGGAAGGAGGAGAAAGAAGAAGGAGAACGGTCATCTCTAATGAGATTCGGGCCACATGGTTGACCACATGCTCAACCATGGTTTGAGCATGAGGGAGGCTGGCCAGAGGGTCCAACCAAATCTCAGCCGCTTCACAGTTGCTGCCATCATTAGAACCTTTAGAATGGAGAACAGGTATGACATCTATTAGCCTTGTGTACTGAAATACTGCATATCAATAGAACAGTGTGCTCACAGTATTTGTATTTTGCAGGACTGAAAGAGAACCACACCGTGGAGGAAGAACATGCACTTTCACAGCCGAACAGCAGACTGACATTGTGAATATGGTTTGTGAAAACAACACTATCACACTTAGACAGATACAAACCAGGATCCTGGCTGACCATGCCACATTCAGAAACATCCAGCCTGCAGCCTCTCTACACTGGACCGTTTTCTCCGCAGGAATGCCATGCGGATGAAACAAGAGTCCCATTCGACCGGAACACAGACCACATCAAGGAGTTACAGCGAGAGTTTGTGCTTGTAAGTCCCATACATTCAGCACTGCTGTTGTTCCTTTTCTACAGTGTCTCACTGTAGCCCACTGTGTTGACCTATCTGTGTCTATACTATAACTTACATTTACATTTAGTAGACACTCTTATCGAGAGCGACTTACAGAAAGTACAGGGACATTCCCCCGAGGCAAGTAGGGTGAAGTGCCTTGCCCAAGGCCACACCATAATTTTGCACGACCAGGGAATCGAACCGGCAACCTTCTGATTACTAGCCCGATTTCCTAACCGCTCAGCCACCTGACTCCCTCTGCATTCTCATGCTGTCTGTTTCAGCAGATCCAGGAGCATGACACAGCTAATGAGCTATATGAATACTGTAATGAGGTTGGATTCAATGGGGGTCGAGCAGGCCCGTTGACAGTTGTGTACTGTTCAGAAATAAAACTTTTTTTCCTGCATATTTGTGTGCTGTTTTATGTTTGACTATGAAAAAGTTTTCAGTTTTGTGTGTGCAGTTTTGAGAAAGCCGTTATTGTTTTGAGAAACGTGTTAACAATTGTGAAAAACTGAGAATGAGATTTCATGTACTATACCACACATGATTTTGAAACATTGTCACAGTTTACGTAAACCTTAAGAACATTTAAAAAAAAACTAATGTAGGATTCAACATGTATTCCCTGGTTACATTTTCCCTGTCAGGCGGACAGAGCTAAGTGTTGACGCTGTTTGCACTTGACAAATACATTGCACAATATAGGCTGTGACACCCATTTCACCCATCATCTGGAAATAATATTCGTGGTTGATTTTGAAAGCGCAGGTGTCGTCATCATTAATGAACCTTTCCCTAAAAATCTAAAAGCCGAATAAAACTGTTGATTAATTATGGTGTTCTGTATTCCATCAGCGAAAGGTGAACTGCTGTTTATGTATGGCCAATAAAAACACTGTGCAAACTGAACTAGTAGAAGTTCACTAGTAGAAGGACAAAATCTGTAACTTTAGCCATCAACAATCATTCGTGTCTATATAATCAGGTTGTAATAATGTAGAAAGTGTAACCGTTATTAACTCTTACAGCCTGTAAAATATTGGCCGTACACATAGTTTACAGTTTCAACAGTAGATGGCACACTGACATATTTTCGATGACACTTCCCCGGATGTCTAGTCTTGTGGTGTTACAAGTCATATGACAACAAGGGATAGAATCATGGTAGCAGCCTGGTCTTTTGGAAATAATATACAATGAATTTAAATGAAATTAACCATCGGCAAGTGGCCTCAGTCAACTGATTGAGTTGACATGTAAACGAAGGCGAGGTGAGGGAATAACTGTTTTACAACTTTAATACTTAAGCTTGCTAGCTACTGTTAGCAAACTAGGTCGAATCATAATGGTATTTGTTCTGTAGGCTAGCATAATGTCTCGCTAGCAACACTAACGTGTTAGTTGTAGGTCTATTACCTTGCTCTACCATTCTCACAAATATTCCACCAGAAGTTTGTCTTTTTAAGTGCGTAAACAACTAGATTTGCTCACTAATTAGCAAGGCTAGCTAACGTGTGGTATATAGCTGGTTTGCTAAATAAATCGGGTATGTTTCTCATGACTGGTTTGTTTTAATTGCATAGTATGCATACCGTCGCCCGTGCTACAGCTGATATGTTCAAAACAAGAATGAAGACCCTGTGATAAAACACTGTCATTCCCATATGAACGACCCTGAAACTTACTGAATTAGATTGTATGCCTCCAACCTCTCGGCTTTTGTTCCAGGGCCGAGTATGGAGAATGATGAACTTCCGCCAGCGGATGGGGTGGATTGGCGTGGGGCTGTACCTGCTGGCTAGTGTGGCAGCCGTCTACTATGTATTTGAAATCAACCAGACCTATAACCGCTTCACCCTCGAGCATGTGGAGAGGGTAGCCCAGGAGAAGGAGCAGAACCAGGCAGGGGACACTGCCTCCTCTCCTCTCCCCTCCTTGTTTACCTGGGCCCAGAGTCTCAAGACTCAACTCCTGCTCTTGCCATTCTGGGTATGGGCAACCATATTCCTCATCCCCTACCTCCAGGTTTTCCTCTTCCTTTACTCATGTACCCGTGCTGACCCCAAGACAGTGGGCTACTGCATCCTGCCTATATGCCTGGCAGTCCTTTGCAACCGCCACCACACTTTTGCCAAGGCATCAAATCAGATCAGCCGGCTGCAGCTGATTGACACTTGAAGGGGCCAACCAAGGGACTGCTGACATGGGAAACTCTGGGGAGCTGCTGTTAACTAGGCACGTTAACTGGGCAACTTACTTCTGACCCTCTGAACCCTTATGTTCCAAAACACTCCCTCGCAGTATCACAAAACAGTGTTTTATAGAACAGGCTTCACTGGGCAATATTATTAAGGGGTTGGTTTATTTTGTAGGCGTCTGGGATCCCTAAAATGAACAAGGGTAGGTGTGTCACTCCAATGAGTTTTGTCCTTTCTTGCACAGAACAAAGATTGGACCAAATGGTGCTGGGTATTCTTGATACAACCTGTGAAACCAGTTTATTCATTTAATGAAAAGGCCATTTACTTTGGTATTTTAATAAATAACTCAGTTCCCTGTCTTAAAAAAAAACAATTTATGAGGAAAGCATTGAAGAAGCCATATTGGCAAGTTAGTTGAGAAAGGTCTGTAGGTACTTTAACATTTCAAATCCATTGTAAAACGTACAATGACAAGTATCACAGCACTGTGTATTTTTGTTTGAATGTATTCAAATGTGTTAGTTCAGTGATGTGTGGCATATCTTGTTATACAAAACATTTGTGTCATTCTGTCTCTTGCAATATGGACACATTTTGTATTTATGAAATGGGTTGAATTTAGTATTTCTTTGGGGGGGTGGGGAATAGCTTGTGCCTTTTTTTAGGAATTCCTGTAAGGATTGGTATGCTGAACATTCACATTCTGAAGCCCAGCAACCAGTTATCAAACATTGTTCACATTGTGTGCCATTGTACTGATGAAACCGTATGATTAATTTGTGAATATATTTGCGTCCTTTTATGTGGGATTTAGAAGCACCGGTCTGTTGTGTAATAATGTAGGAATATTGATAAGCAATTACAGAATCTTTTAGAAATGTAGAGCTCCAAGGTACATTAATACTGCCAATCATATTATCTCAAATCCTGAGCAAAGAAACGGTAAAGGAAACAGGATGAAGCCTTCCCATTTGAAATGGAGACTATTTTTGAACTGTTCCCCTTTCTATGAAAATGTGACAAATGAATATGGCTGTCTGTGTCATTTCACACAGCCCTGTGACATGATCTCAAGTACATTTCCTACATTCATTTGAACTTAAATATTAGCATTGGGTTATTGTGTTTTCTTTGTTTTATATTGATTGACGGGTATACATCTCTACTAGTTTGGAATCTCCTTGGTTCTTAAGTAATGAATGTAATTGAGAATTATTTAACATTCAATCTGGCAAATGGATCTAACTAAAAGGGAATGGTGGACTATTTATTTTCAGTTGATCCTTGAATACAATAAAGCACTGTCTACTTGGAAGTTGGACTGTATTTTAGGTAATTTCTTGTGGCATGTTTTCTTAATCATAATAAACCCCTTGTCCATTTTCTCCATTTAAACAGGTGCCATCTATTTGGAGTTGTAGTTGCAGTGTAACATTGCACCTACTAAAATAAAACAAGGTCATTTAAGCCAATCAGGGTTTCAGTATTTGCTAGTTCAAAACCATTACCTCAATATGTAAACAACTTAGCTGGGATTCCCCGGATTGGCTATGTTGAAAGGTTTGTCTACATATTCTCTATTTGAGAGGTCTGGGCACAACACTGTAAATATTTGTGTATCATTTAGTTATTAAGTCCTCAGACCTAAATGCAACCTTCTAAAGAAAAGCTGTTGAAATGACTAATTGACTTTTCTTTAACCCCCCAGGTGTGGTCACAAACCATTATAAATATTTGACAGATGAGTTGCCTCGGTAAGACTGAAACCTTTCATCTTCCCGTAAAAAAATAATTTGAAGTAGACTTGTTCATGGAAGTACATAAACTGACAGGTCCTTATGCATTTTGTGGACTTCCTTTTTGCCAAAGACCTCCATCCCATAATTTGAATGCACAGGGTTGCTCATAGACACAGGCTTCCATTGGAACTCTTCATGGCTACATGTACATTTTCAGTTTTTCCAATATCTCTTAAATCAGTGGTGTAAGAACACAAAGGGCTTGTCTTAATGTTTATTTTCTTGAAAGAGTATGTTTGAGCTTCTGATTGTATTTCTTTTGTAAGTGCACTGTGTTACACAAAAACAAAAAAGGCCTGGGATTAGAAGAAAAAAAACTATGTTTTGGAAAATGTCATTCAGTCATTTTTACAAGAAGGCAAACACTAGAACAACTTTCTGATCTGTCAACAAGAAATAAACCTAAATTACACTCGTTTTGTGAGGTGAAGATTATTTGCCTGATACATGAGTTATGACAAAGTATAAATCCCACAGTTTTGTTGTAGTGGACCAGGCGCCATTGTGGCCCTTGAGCCCTTATGTTCTCAGGCTTTTAGATCGTTTTGCTGGAGGTTCTGACACAGGAGCCTTGATCACAATTTTTGTGTCTTCCTCCTCGTCGTCACTGTCATTCTCTCCATCTACAACATAAAATACATGTTATACACATCAATATATTTCTTAGGAGATTATCAGCGAAACTATTGACTGACATAACAAGGCTTTGCTCATTAGCGTTGGTGCTATATAACCAAATCAAACAATTATTAGGCTACATTTGATAGTGCACGTAAATAGTTGTTTTTGAATGGATAAAGAAGGGAGCCACCCTAACCCGCTAGCTACCTAGCAAATTTATAAAGAAAAGTCATACGGATAGGATTTGGGAAACTGCTAGCTATCTTGATTTTTTACTTTGACACCAGCTCTAAAGAAAAGGGCCTACGGCATAATTTAAATCTCACCATCATCAGCTTCAAAATCTCCCTGGTCGTCACTGCCCCCGTTAAGTTTTTCTTGCACAACTAGCTCGGTAAGAAGCACCGATACGTCGGCGTTCAATTTCTTTATCCCCACTATCAATGAGGGTAAACTATTTTCTGTTTTCATTAATAATTCTTTCTTTCTTCCGTCTCTATATTTGAGCTCCCCCCGTAGCTCCATATTTGTTATGCTGCAAACTATGAACTTTCAACTTTCCAAGTCGTCACATCCTTTACCTTTTACGTCCAATCGGATACTTTAGCACTTTTTCAGATGAAACGTTTTTTGTTGATATAGTTTATGTCAACACATTATAGACTAATGGGATGCAATGTAAACATAATTTTCAACCTATAAGCATCTGAAAATATCTTTCAGACTGAGCAAACCAGGGTAATCAAAGGTCCTTTTTTAAATTAATTCCCGCCAAATAATTTAACGCGTCGCACATTCCGGAAATCGTGCGGATGTTGTCATTTGAAGCAACATTGTGTCTAGTTGTCAACAAAGCACTCATGGCTAGACGTTATTTATTTTAGGTGGAATTGGTCGACATACTGTTTTTAACTTTGCAAGCAAAATCCGCGATATTGTTGGCACTTACCAGCCTGGGTATTCTGGGTAGCCGTTTTTGTTTGCCCTGGAACAGGAACTTGCAGTCATTTTCCCTTTCTCATCTAGGATGGCGGCAAATGAGGGAGACGAGGCGACTCTTTCCTTAGTAGATGTTCTGGAAGAGGACGAGGAGTTGGAGAACGAGGCATCAGCCGTTTTGGGGGGCAGTGATTCTGAAAAGTGTTCATATCCAGAGGTATCCTGTTGGCGTTATGAAAGACACAGGCCTACATGCATTGTCGTGCTCTGTATTATTAGCAATGCTACAGCTTTGCTATAGATTGTTTGATAGTGGTTAGTTATTACATATTTTTGAATAACAAGCTGCAAAAAATGAGGTCTACCTCTAAAAGCAAGTGCCGTGGCACAGGCCAGAAATGGGATACGATCACGTACGGTACCTTTTGTTTTTCAATTCATAGGTGACCTGTGTGCTATTTTAAGGTTCTGCTTTAATGTATCCAAACTAATCCACTTGTGTAGGCAGGGCAGGTTTCTACTATCTGCCTCTTGTACAAATCAATCTATGACATGTACCATGTTTGTCTTGATTTTGTTTTGGCAGGGGCATGTGAAAAGACAGGCCCTATATGCCTGTAACACCTGCACACCAAAGGGGGGTGAACCAGCAGGCGTCTGTCTGGCCTGCTCCTACAAATGCCATGAGGGCCATGATCTATTCGAACTGTACACCAAAAGGTGAGCTTGGATATATGCTTGGAGTTGGATTTGGACAAGATGTTCGGAACTCTTAAAAAAAAAAAATGTATGTCTCGCATTGTCTTGGTTTTGAAGACCAGTGATTGCGCTCGGCGAATTGTGCTCGACAAAACATAAGATGTGCGGCAAAAGCTTCATTTTGTTTGTGAAATGTGACATGCCCTATCTTCTCACAGAAACTTCCGCTGTGACTGTGGAAACAGCAAATTTGGACAGACGGAGTGCAAGCTGTACTCTGTAAGGTTCCATACTATTTCATGGAATGTGTTCATTCATCCTTTAAATGACAACAAGAACAATATGAAAACATAATTTTTTATTTGACTCTTTTTTGTAGGAGAAAGATCCATTGAACACTGACAACAAGTACAGCCATAACTTCTTTGGTCTGTATTGCACTTGTAACAGACCATATCCAGACCCTGAAGACCATGTAAGAATGTGTTGAATATTCGAATACACAACCTTGTTTCCATACACATCGAGTGAGAACGCACTTTTACCTTCCAATCTATGATACAATAACGTCAAAACCACAACAGCAAACATATTTCCCTCACGTCACAGGTGGAAGATGAAATGATTCAGTGCATCGTCTGTGAGGACTGGCTCCATGGCAGGGTAGGAAGCAAAGCACCCCAGCAAAACGGTCTCCTTGAAATCGACATTCAGAGTCATCTATATAGATATATATCCATCTATGTAAACCCGTTTTACAATGAAAGAGGAACACCCATCTGCAAATGACTATCTATTGAGAACTTGCCTCTCATAGTCCAACGATGTTCTTGCAGCACCTGAGCCGCCCTGTTCCAGAGTGCGTGGAGCTTCAGGAGATGGTGTGTGAGTCGTGCATGAACAAGAACGCCTTCCTGTGGATCTACGCAGCCCACCTGGAAGGTGACACCGTCACACTCTTTACTTTGCGCTGCATCAAGGTTTAAAAAAAACGGACGTCATCCCGACACGGTTTTCAAGGATGTTAACCCTTGTTATCTTCGGGTCATTCTGACCCATCAGTCATTGTGACCCACCGTCGTATTGCGACAACTTTACCGCATACAAAAACAAAGTGAAGCATTTTCTTTTAATCCTTGGGCTGTCTCAGACCCCCCACATTGCGAAGGTTAAAAGAAAATTATTTTAATTTGTTTTTGTATTGGGTAAACACAACGATGGTTCCTTATGAACCTTTGGGTCATGTGACCCGAAGGCAGCACAAGGCTAGTATAAAAGTATGGAGCGGGATAAAATAATCATTGTTATCGAGTGCCTGCCTGCACACATTGAATTTGTGTAGTAGTTGCGGTTGTCATTTTTGGGGGGGTTTGTCGTTGAATCTTCTACGTTGCTCACAAGAAGGCCATGGCTTCATTGTATGGTTGTCCACTCAGTGCCCCCTGTGACCAAAGTCAGCCCGGGAAAAGTAGAGGAGGAGGTGAAGACGGAGGGAGGACAGCACAGCGAGGAAGGGAAGGACGGAACAGAAGAGGCCTCCACAAGTCTCACCAACCACGGGGAGGACATGGTAGGACAACCACCCCACTCCGCCTCATTACGGAGCCCCATCTTTGTTAACGCCGACAATGGATAAGACATTTAATACGTCACCTTAGAATCCCACACGCAGCCACGCGTGCTGTTTTTAGCAGACGTGGGCAGGGAACTGGCTTGTTCAACTGCTTGAGTCAAATGAATGTTGGGTTGGCGTGTGTGTGTATATATATATAATCATGGACAAATCTCTTTTCGTACTGACACAAAACTGTTTAGACCTCTGTCCTCATGTTACTCTGAAAGAGGTTTGGACTGTGCTCTGGTGAGTGGAGGATTACCACTAGGTGGCACTATTCCTCCAGCACCAAGCAGCGTGTGTGCGCAGCACCCAGCTGGTTTACTACCCTGTGGGTATTTAGGGGATAAATGGCCCGTGCCAAACCTCATATTCTCCGGTCTACAGGGAGCAGCCTTAAGGTTTTGCGACTCCACATACGATAAACAAGATCAATTTTATTAGTCAGCCTCTCAAGTCATTTGACAGCTAATATGGCAACCCAAGAGCTTCTACATTTACATACAAACCGTTTTCTTGCTGGGAAGACGTGCACACATTTCCCGCCTGATGCTATTCAGTTCTCAGTAGCGCTGATGCTTGAGTGAATGGCGTGTGTAACGGCTTTGTCGTGAATTGGCCTGGCCCCATCTTGTCAAGTTGTGTCGAGACTCCTTGACTCCTAAACTCACGTCTCTCTTGAATTCAACCGTACATCTAGACTCAGCAAGACACAATTATACATCCAGGATAGGGTTAGAGGAGAGTTAAGAACACGTATTGCGAATGAAGAACCGTACGTTCATTAAACACGCGGTCTGTTCTGCAGTCAAAAGCCAACGGGTCATCGAGCTGTAAGAGGAAGCACCAGGAGTTGGAGGTGGGGTCTCCCTCCGAGGCTCCGGAGTGCAGGCTGACCGAGCTGAAGAGCAGAGGGCCGGAGAAGACCCGGACCGGAGCCGTGTTCTGGCCCTCAGCCTGGCGGACCAAGCTCTGCTCCTGTGCCAGCTGCAAGGTAAGGTGCCCTGACTGCTTCTCTAGAACAAAGCCTTTTTAAGTATCTCCTCAAGCCGTCGACACGGAATGAACTCACGTTTTAAGGAAGCATGTGTGTATTTGAAGTATTTATGCTTCTGTAATTAGAGGAAATGACATTTGTGGAGACCAGTTCACAACAGACCCTCAATGTCCTCCTCGACTTGGTACGGTTTGCTTATCCGTTTCCTGCCTCCCCGGGGGACGTTTAGAGGTCGTACGCTGAGGCGGGCGTGTCCTTCCTGCTGGATGAGTCCGACACCGTCCTGGCCTACGAGAACAAGGGCAAGACCACAGAGCAGGAGCGGCGGGGCGGCGCCGAGGGTCGCGACCCGCTGATGTCAGCCCTCGACAACCTCGGGCGCGTGCAGCAGCTGGAGATCATCCACGGTACGGGGGGGGGGGGAGAGGAAAGACACAGGCTTGTCCTGGAACATGGCTTCTTCCTGAATGTGTATGTGGGTCTACATTAAGACATTACATTTGAGATTTGTGATGGAAAGTCTAGAAATGTTCATGTCTAGAAGTCTTTTTTTTCTCTCCTCCCTGCTCCCTTATTAATCGCCCAAGTGATGAAGCCGAAGAAGGGTTTAGATGCAGAGCTTACATTTTGTAGTAATAAAGAACTGGGCTTCATGTCTAATAAACTGAACCCGAAAGTGTAAACGGGGAAAGGAAAGAGGGCAAACAGGTGTTGAATGGGTTTGACCTGTCCATTGGGCTGCATTTGTTGAGCCCCAGATTGAATTCCTTTTGCGAGGCCACCGGGGGATCTAGGCGAGCGAGCGCAGCCAGCAGAGCTGCAGCTGCAGCGACTCTTCGCCGCATGCTAAACCAGTCTCTTTTCCTCCTTCTCAGGATACAATGACATGAAGACCGAGCTGAAGGATTTCCTGCAGAGATTCGCAGAGGAGGGAAAGGTCAGTGACAACTTTGGCCATTAGCGCTACTATTCAAGAGGAGGGGACCGCTTTGGGGGTCATGCTCAGTGAGTCGGTGTGAGAAAATGATCTGGGAGGTACTAAAGCCTGCACAGTTCTTTTTACCGTTACTAACCAGGATGATAATTCAAGTTAATGTGCATAAGAAAAAAAATATATAGGGGGGGTGTGTGTGTGTATGTGTGTGATTCCATGTTTGCGTTGCGGGCCATAAGAGATGTGTTGACCTCGCCGGTGCGGCCCCCCTCCTGCGTCCACCAGGTGGTGACTCCGGAGGACATCCGGCAGTTCTTCGAGCAGCAGCAGAGCCGCAAGAGGAGGCGGGCCAACGCCGGCCAGTACTACTGCAGCTGAAGTGGCTCCATCCCATCTGCCCCCCCCCCCCCCCGCCCACGTCTCTCCTTCCCACATTCCCAAACACCTGTCGCTACTTGACTTCTTGTTCTTCATTTCACTTTGTGAAAATATGGTCCCACTCTCCCCACATGTCTTTGGAGTCCATGTCGTCTGTTCTCCCGTCTTCTGTATTTTCAACCAGTATGCATTTGAAACGTGTTTTGTACCGGAAAATCGGTTTTGGTGTGTCAGCCTCGATGCCGCTCTGATCAACAGTGTGCTTTGTTGTCCTGGCTCCTCCTCAGCATATTTACACGGTTCATTAGGTCTCTGCAGGTTACTGAAGGAAACTAACCCCAGCCAGTCATTTTAGAGGCTCGCTTTGATCAATGTGGAATATATCTTTATTTCCCAGAAGGAAAGGTCATCTTATTGTGGCCCCTTTAAGACTTTTTCCAGACAAAAGGAAAGAGCTGTATACAGACATTACGGACCCTGTGCTTATGACAGCGGTTCCCCTGACATTTCATTAAGCATTCATTTGAGGGTAGACTTCAATAGGTTCTTTCTTCAAACATTCAAACTGAATGCATTACCCTTCACTGCCTTGCAGGGGTCAGAGAAAAGGGTCAAACCGTAGTTAACCTGGTCCAAACAAAAGGCATTTCGCCACAATATGCTCCATTGCATTACCATCTTGCTGATTAAATAATGTCACTGCTGTACTTATTAAATATTCTTTATTCAGACACAAGTGTAGTAGAAGTCAGTGCCGAACCACATCGAAATTGTTAAGTCTATAACCATGTCGGATTTTTGTCCCTTTTTAGTGTTCTTTGAGAAATAAAGAAATTGTCAATTTACTGTTTTTTCGGTCAAAGTTATACAAGAAGCCACACCTGTAATTCACAGGGAAAATGCTTTCTTTCTTCCCACACAGGGGAATCATAAAATACCCTCTGTCCAGTATCATGGCTTAATTTGAGTACTTTCCTGCATTGATTGATTTTAGGAATACAAGTTTTGAATGTCAACTGAGACGAAAATCTGTTAAGCTTGACGTTCTCACCAGCAGTTGTTTTTTTTCACAAAGGAAAAAACTCCACACAAATCCTTCATTTCTATCAAAGCTGTTTATTTTGTCAGTCACCTAAAATGCAGATTTGAGCTCACCACTTTCACACTCTTTATCGAGAAGAGTAGAAAAATAGAATTTCCACAATTCCTTACAAGTAGCTACGAGAATGCGTCTTATCCTTTCTCTCTCTCTCTATATATATATACAACAAATATATGGGGCATATTTGTTTTATATATAGAAAAACTGTCTATGTACAACAAACCAATACTTTTTCAGAGACAAAGGTACCTAAAATAAAACCAAAAAAATACTCTTTGAAAATCACTATGTACACGATGCATTGGCTACACTATTACAAAGAGACTGGATTGCGTGGGCAGGTAGAAAAAGGTTTGCATAAGACGCAGGTAAGGAGGGTACCCGGCCACTGGCAGAGAAGGCACTCTTTCGTCTCCATCCATGGGTGGGGTGGGGGGGGGTTAAAACAGGAAGAACCCTCCCCGTACACCTCTGAAAGAGGATGTTCATGAAAGAAGAAAAATAAGTTAACTTCCTCCCTTCGCCTCCGACCGACCTACCCTTCAACCGTGCCCAGCTACAACTGCTGGTTCCTGGGACAACCTAAGGATATTAGTGAGTGCATTGTTTGAGGCAAAACATTTGACCTTTGAGAGCTTACCAGCAAATGAGTACTTGAAAAAATATATATCTTCAGAGAATATGTAGGCGGGTATGTCACGGGTGTCCAGCTCAAACAAGTGAAGGGCACCTCTCCATCGTGAGGATAACAAATACTGAGCAGAACATACAACAACGGGAGGGGGTGTGTGTACTTAAGTGCAAGGTAAGACCCTCAGTCTTTTAATATCGTCTAACATCAACAGCATATGAATCAACAAATGAACATCTTAGACTCTCAAACAGTATTTGAAAAGCGCGATCGTCGCTCTCGAGCCAGGGTCGAGGTCTTTCGTCACGACGTTGCTTAACTGTCGTAGTCAAAAGCTCAAATGCTACAGAGCAAAGGAATGAATTCATCTGTGGCATGAAAACCTAAACAAACGTCGCTACAGCTTAAGACATACTGCAGAGGCTGGTCTTCATGCTCCTAACTCGAATCTGTGGCCTAAACTGCAAACGCCCGCCCCCCCCCCACCCCCCCCAAAAAATAGAAGCATTCTTAAAAAAGTCGTATCGTTGTCCAGCAAAAGCTTTGTACTTCCAGACCACAGACGGAGTACAGGGGTCTGAAATGAGCTCGGTCAGGGAGTATTCTGAGTAAAACCCACTCACACCTTACAAGCGATGCATTCAACACGCCACTATAGCTTTGTTCGTCCTTACAGGGCTACGGGTTCAAACGGGACAACGGACGAGGGGAGCAACAATCCTGGCTCCCGGGATTCAAACGCTTCCCTTCAAAAAAAAGCTCCAAAAGCCAAGCTCCTGAAAAAGAGCACGGACTGAAACAGCGGTATTTCGACACCTCCTCCTGGGGGGGGGGGGGGATTCCCTTATCTGAGCCTGTGGTGGGGGAGGGCCGCGTGTGATTAGATTTGGTATCGCTTCGATCCCTTCTCCTGCTGGGTGGGGAGGGATTTCTGTAATGGAAAAGTGTTGACAGCGTCTCGTGTCTGCAGTCCCATACTAGCGGCCGCATCTCCATCCATCCCCTGCCTGACCCCCTCCTCTCTCTGACCTCCGTGCTCTGACACCGAGACGCCTCAGGGACCCTGACGGGGGTGGGGGGAGGGGGGAGTGGCTATTTCGGGGTCTCTCTCCCGGGCTCTTCCCCTGCACGCTCCGGTGAGCAGACCCACGGCACTGCCGCGAGGGGCTTCGCACTCTGCTTGGCCGTGGGGGAGGGGCTGACCACTGAACTGCCAAGAGGGCTACAGGAGGAGGGGAGGGGGCGTGGCCCCGGGGGTGGCGGCCTCTGGTGACAGGGCCCTGTGGGTTGCCAGGGGATGGGCTGCTGCTGACACACACTGGTTCTCCTACCCTCGTCTCTTAGGGGACGGTCACATGACAATGAGTAGTCTCGTAGCATTGGATAGTGTTATGACTGGATGTCAATGTGACCAACCACCCCCCTAGTTGTCCAGCCGTCCCATAGCGAAACAAGTACTGATGTGAAGTGTATTACACCTTTTACAGATTCAGGCAACCACCAACCAAATGCAATGATCTTTCCTTTTCTTTAATCCTGACAGATCATCGGACAAAATGAAGAAGACCTCCCTACTATAGTGTCCTTAATGGTTTAGGCCTCTAGGAATTGTTGAGCTTCACTTCTTGGCAAAGGACCCATCGTCCCACACCACCACCACACACCCACATGCACTGAGACGTGAACAGTTCCACGTGTACGCACGCACGCACGCACACACACACGCACACACACACACACACACGTCCCTTTTTCACGCTAGAGAGCAGCAGCAAAGGAGATGACTCGTCCACGGGCGGTCGAAATGATTAGTGTGAAAGCCCGTAACCGTTTCTGTGGATGTTAGGATCTGAGAGAAAGGATGATATCTATAGTGTTCGAGCTTAGCAGAGCAGCAGTACCAGCATCAGATGTGCATATATCAGAGTTACAGCGATTTCCATTAGGGAACAGTTGGTAGAAAATATAGTAAGGGTTTGAAATATTATTTGAATGAGGGTAGTAGAAGGTCGGGGAGACAGGAAAGAGGTAGACAATGTAGCCAGGGACCAGAGTCAAGTCCACCAAACACTGATAAAATCACAAAGGGGGTGCGCCATGATGGGTCGGATAAGCTCTCTCTGTTAGACTCAAGAATAGCTTATGTGGACTACTGTAGGCCCAACTAATTGCCAAGCACTTTTGACTTCAGACCAACTTGACTCAAAATATCCTTCAGAGCATGCTTGAAGAAGAAATAAGAAGAAAAAAAAGAAATTATTCGACACAGCAGAAATTGAATTGGGATGTAATCATAAATAATGGAGCATGGCTATTAATAACTCCTCTCTGCCAGCTGAGACTGGCTTCAAATCGACACGCTCATCGCCTTCACATCTTGACACCAATATGTTCCCTTCCGCCTGGATATCTGGAAGACTTTGAAACGCACGATGCCGCCCTGCATCCAAAAACCCCTGCCCTGACACGCTCCGACTTTGCTCGAGAGAGTTTCCATTTTCCATCGCCGGCCTCACAGATGGGATGCAGCAAGGCCTTCAGGATGGAACCAGAGCCCCACTCCATCGGCAAACAACGAGGACCCAGAGACCACGCCCCGAGCTAGACGGAAACATCCCTGCAGTCGTGAAAAAACCCAAACAGAAACGAAGGATGAAAACGAAAAAGCGGGCCGCTGCCGTCAACCCCCAAAAAAAGAAAAAAGCATTGCATTTCAAGAAAAGACATCAAAATCAGGCCATTTGGGTGATGAAGAGAAGAAGCCGACAAGTACGTGGGCTGAGTCCTGGGAGAGAAGAGTCAGTCGTTACCCGTTAAGAGAGGAGGACCTCCCGCTGCCGCCGCCAGGCGGGAGGAGTCGGCGTTCTACGGAGAGCCTGGCGGGCGCATGAGCCTCCGGGAGGCTGAACGGTAGTAATACAGGTGCACGACACGACAACACCGCTCTGGGTGGGAGAGATCATTACAGTTCGAGTCTTTTGACACAGTGGGGGGGACGGGGGACGGGGGGGACAATGGTAGTAGCAACATATGGAGAAAATGTGAACTTGTCAGTACTCTTAAATCGATGGGTATGCACTTTTTTGTTTTGTTTTTATGCTATGCTGGTTTTTGAATGGTTCCGTTCGGAGGATGGTAAAAAACAAACCGAAAAAACAACCTCGTCTTACTTGCCCACCCCTCTGACATCGTAGTAATCTTAGTTGTGGGGTGAAGCAATGCAAGGAAGGGCGCAGGGTGTCGCCCCTCTCGACACCCGCGGTGTCGGCTCATGGGGCCGACGGCGTCATCCGGCTCGGATGGCCTCTGAGGAGGGGCGGGGATCTGGGTTTGGTTTGGCTGAGCTCTGTCTACCTGAGGGGAGCCAGGTCTCACTGAGGGGAGCATCGTTCTTCACAGCCTGCGACGGGGTGTCGAGTCCATGGGCTACGAAGGAGCCAAACGCTGCAGACATAACCCTTGGACCAAAACTCGCCAAGAAATACGCAAATCCACCAGAGGACATCTTAAATACTCCGCTCCAACATGGACATTCAGTGAGATCCGATGTAAGGACTAGTTAGAGCTACTAGGACACACAAGAACGGGGGGGGGGGGGGTGAATGCATGAATGACACACACTTAATTCACGGATGGTGAAATACTAGCAGACTGGTTTAAAATGCCAACCGTGTAAGGAGAAAAACAGAACCGTACCGTCTTGACCCCTTTAACAGCAGCAAAGGTCAAACCCCCTCCAAAGAGCCTGTAGCAGTTTGGAGTGGAGGCGAAAGGCTGAGAAACATCAGGCCCCCCCAAAAAACTAAAAGCAGAGCCTTCATTGTTTCCTATAATAATGCTTCACTCTAATTAGTATTCCTGGAGCGTGGCCTGACCGGTACTGTGCCCAGTGGGAAGATTAGCAATTTTCTTAAATTGCCCATACTGACATACAGCTTGTGACTGCAGAGTATTACAAGGGCTATTACTGCAAAACCAGGAGGGAGAAAAGAAAAAAAAATGTGTGGGGGTGATTTTCTATTTCTTTCTAACGTACACCAGCACAGGGGGAATGGAAGGTGATTGGAGAACAGCTGCTTCATCGTCGGGCAAATTGGGGAGAGATGGGGAGTCTGGCAAGGCCAAGGAGTGGGGAAGAGGAGACAGAGCAACCAAACCAAAGCCTTCCCCCCCCTGCTGTGTCCGGGGCTGTGGTGCTTATGCTGAAGGCACTGTGACTTGCTGCACCTCGCTGGTGCGGCACACTGACCTCCCGTGGAAGGGGCTTGACCCCCCCACCCCCCCACCCCTACGTGTTCGAAGCCGTTCCCCTGACCTGTGCATGAGAGTGAACGGAGGGAGAGAATGAAAAGAACGCCTCACCACCACCCAAGACTACACTGCCCATCACCGGATGCAGTTGTCTTTAGGTTGTCTGGAGTTTGTCTGTATACCAGTCTGTTTATAGTTCTAGCTCATCTCAGACTTGTGGTGGGAGGGGGGGGCGGGGGCGGGGGGTCAAGGCCAGAGGTCAGAGTGCAGACTTCCTGTAAGGGTAGTCTGGTTTGCTGGGCGACCTACGGTCTCTGGTCCCCATTGAGTCTTCGCCACCCTTCGTCTCTGCTCCGGCCCGGCGTGCCGGGGCCCACTCCTCGTACGCCTCCACGTGCCGGGACGGCCCCAGTCCACAGGTCAGGTCTGTCTCCGTCCCGGGGCGCCCCCTCGGCCCGTGTGCGGCCGCCCCGGCCTGCGCCCCTCCACCCTGCGTGGCCAGAGCCAAGTCCAGCCTCTGGGGGGGCTGCTCCAGGACGTCCAGGCGGAGGGGGTCCCCAGCGGGGGCGGCCGGCCGGCAGGGGTGCTGCTGGGGGTCCGAGGGG
Source organism: Osmerus mordax (assembly GCF_038355195.1). Lineage (NCBI taxonomy): Eukaryota > Metazoa > Chordata > Actinopteri > Osmeriformes > Osmeridae > Osmerus > Osmerus mordax. The sequence goes on along the minus strand of NC_090057.1, from coordinate 11,924,759 downwards.
TAGGACGGCGGGGGGCCGGGACCCCCGGGGGGCGCCCTGCTGTGGCTGTAGAGGTCGGGGCCGGGGTAGGAGCCGGCGTGGCGGCCGGAGAACTCGTACAGGTCGGGGTACTCCGGCTGGACTTCTGGCTTGGGCTCGGCGGCGTGGCGCTTGCGGGAGGCGTGAAGGTGGCGGGCCGCGTGGCAGTGGGGCGCGGGCGGGGCCGGGGCCGCGGACAGGTGGGAGGGGTGGGGCTCGTGAGGCTCCACATCCATGCTGACCTCCGGGGGACGGCGTTCCTTCAGGGTCATGGCCGACACCCCCATGGCGATGTCTGGCATGAACTCGTTGATGACGGGTTCCATGTTCTGAGGGGGGACAAACATAAACAAACCGGCAAGGAAGGTGAAAACACAGAAACGCAGCTATGAAATGGCGAAACACGACCAACCGCATCGGTTTAAATGGTACAACCACAGACCGTTCCGTCTCTAGCCTTCCTCGACACTAGACTCCGGGCCTCTGGACTCACCCCTTGTTTGTCCAGGTGCGGCGCACGTCCCCCCCCGCCCTGGGGGTTGGTGCAGTCCGGCGGCAGGACCTTCACCCCGGGCGGCAGGTAGGCGGGGCTGCCGTGCTTGGAGGAGGCGGAGGGCTGGCGGTGGAGGAGGCTGTGGTTGCAGGGGTAGGAGAAGGAGCGCGACGGGGGCTGGGAGGGGATGCGGGGCCGCCAGCCCGCCTTCAGCTGGGCGTGGCTGGGCGTGGCCGGGGGGTGGTAGGGCGGCGGCGGAGGAGGGAGGGGAGGGTGGAAGGCAGCCATAGCCTCCAGGTCGGTGAACATGCTCTCCACCGCCGGGCTGCTGTTGACCCGGCAGCGGCCCGACTGGCGCAGGGCCAGGACGGGGCTCTCGTCTCCGAAGCGCTCCTCTGGGAAGAACTTGTGAGGGTTCTGCAGGGTGGAGTAAAGAATGAGTCAGGAATGATGGGGGGGAGGGGGGGGTGGGGGAGAGAGTTTGAGGCAAAAACCTGCCAAAGATACTTAATAAACCAGACGTTAAACCATAATTTATGGCAGTCTGGAAAACCACAGCACTTTGGACACAGTCACATATAAGCCATATACTTGTTGAAGTTCACCTCGGCCCTTTTGACAGGAAGGTAAATAACATTAATAGGGCGGGGAGAAAACTAAATGCCGCCTGTGCTGCGGCCAAATTCCTTGAACATTCCGTCATGACGTGGGGCACCGGTGACATTCATCCCAGCTCGCGGAGGAAAGAAAACAACCCAAAATCACACTAACTGCCGTTCAATGGCGCTCCGCACTTCCCTCATCTGCGCTAACCATCAGATCGTCGACGGATGGGACACTGTATAGCTTGGGGTCCTGTATCGCAGTTAGGCTTTCAATATTTTGGACCGCGCAATCAACTTCGGGACGTTTCTAAAAGAGCAAGGAAGCGCGTGATTGAAATGTTCTCGTGGACGCTGACATGCGCGACCACCGCTCAGCTCAAAAGAGGCACACAACGCTAATGCTAACTGAACGCCCCGGTGGCGCCTCACTGTTGGCTGGTGACGATCACACGGGCAGGGGCGCGTGTCAGATAGTGTCGTGTTGGCCGTGTGACTCCAGAGGAGGGTGGGGGTGGGTGGGGGGGTGCAGGAGGGTGAGGTGCAGCCCGTACCTGCAGCAGCTCGGCGGCGGCGTCGGGCAGGCCGAACTCCCGCAGCACGCGGATCTGCAGCTCGTAGCTCACTGTGGCGCCCTCGCCGCAGTTGAGGGCGTACGCCCGCTGCACCTGGTCTGTGTGGCGCAGGTCCTGCAGCCTACGGATCATCTCCTTCACCACCGCCAGCCTGGGCACTGTTGGTGGGTAAGTGTGTGTGTGTGTGGGGGGGGGGGTACAGAGACACAATTGAGACACGTTTTTGATACATGACTTCATCGATACACTCATTACGAAACAAACGAAAAAGTATTAAAACCTTCAATCACTTTATTGGGTACTAAAGCCGCTTGATTGGATCATTGTGCCCAGCTGATGTGCGGTGAACTGCAACTATTGTAGACATGTGATCGTAAACATTTGAACCTCTGCGAGGCTTTGTATGTTTGTGGAGGACTTCCTGCCGTTGTGCACAGTCTTCAAAGTAGCCCCTGAGGGCATCCATAAAGTCAAGGGGAAGCACATATGAAAGCAGCGCACGCTTTCATTTTGGCCCTGGCCATGAAGAAGAGAGGGAAGAACGGAGGCAGTAAAGAGACAGAGAGAGGATGGAGAGACAGAGCATGGAGAGAGAGAGAGGATGGAGAGACAGAGAGGATGGAGAGAGAGAGAGAGAGAGGATGGAGAGAGGATGGAGAGAGAGAGAGGATGGAGACACAGAGAGGATGGAGAGAGAGAGAGAGAATGGAGTGAGAGAGAGGATGGAGAGAGAGAATGGAGAGAGGATGGAGAGAGAGAGGATGGAGAGAGAGAGGATGGAGAGAGAGAATGGATGGAGAGAGGATGGAGAGAGATGATGGAGAGAGAGGATGGAGAGAGAGAATGGATGGAGGATGGAGAGAGAGATGATGGAGAGAGGATGGAGAGAGAGAGGATGGAGAGAGAGAGGATGGAGAGAGAGAATGGATGGAGAGAGGATGGAGAGAGAGATGATGGAGAGAAAGGATATGGAGAGAGAAAGAATGGAGAGAGAATGAGGAGAAAGAGGATGGAGAGAGAGAGAAAGAGGATGGAGAGAGAGGATGGAGAGAGAGAGAGAGAGAGAGAGAGAGAGAGAGAGAGGGGGAGGATGGAGAGAGAGCAAACTGTGGGAGAGCGAGAAAACAAGAAAGCACGTGTGGGAGAAGTGCAGTTGGGAAGAGAGGCCGTTCCCACCGGCCGACGCCTCCTCGTCCGACAGGGAAAACACACTAACGCTAGAGGTGTGCATTCCTCTCCAGAACGTATCGTTGTGGCTCCACGGCACCGATCGAAGGCTGACGCACAACTTCGGGGGCCCTGTCGAACGTGTGCGGCCGAGGTTAACGACGGACGCAAGCGCTCCCGTTCGTGGGCGAACCGAGCCGATCGACGAGGAGAAACCTCGCCGCAGAAGTTCACCCGACGCTCGGAGAAGGGTGACGATGGAGGAGTGGACGTCCTCCTCTCTGGCGAGAAACAGGCAACGGTTTGCGCAACCCTGTTTAGTCACGCAGGGAACACGTTGCCAAACGGCAACCTGTATTTCGGCCTGTTTTGGCGTGGGAGGCTGAGCGCAGAAAGCCTTTCTGGTTACCCGATAACAAGAAAGGCTTTTTATCTGTGGAAGAGCCATGTGACTCCTACTGAATGTTTAAGGCTGAACCGGAGGACTTTGTGAAGGCGAGGTTCAAATACACTTTTGCTGAGCTTTCTGAAAGAAAACCCACTTTAAAAGAGTTCGGCTACCTTTTGTTGTGCTTAAAGAAGAGGGGGAAAAAAAACAACTGAAAACCGAATGTCACAGAGAGGTTAGCTTGAGTTCACAATGTATGGTTTTATGGAACTTTTGCGCAACTGTGTCAGTTTGTGAAACAATATCGTCTTCCTCTTCTCCTGTCCCTTACCTCATCCACATTCATGTGACAAATGAGGTAAAACTCTAATACAGGCTAAACTACCAGTTGGAAAGCCCCAACTCCAGTCCCAATATCCCCCAAAGATTCCCCAAGATTCAGTAATTATCGGTGAAGATGCCAATCTCTGGGCCCAACCCACCTGGGATCTCATTGGCCACCACGGAGGGCGGGGCCGACTGGCTGCCGGCCATTTGTTGGTGGTTGATCATGTGACAGCACTGGGGCACGGCGTTGTTGACCATGTAGAGGGTGTCGGGGACGTTGGACATGCGCACCATGCGCAGGCGCACCAGGTCGGTCTGCTCCACCATAATCTCATCCAGCACCGACTGGTGGAACACAAAGACACTTTAGACAGGGTTTTCTCTGTGTGCGCGTGTGTGTGTGAGGGAGTGCGTGTGTGATCTACTGCGTACACAACACACTCGCCTCTTCCCAACTTGCACCGACACACTTTGCATTTTAACAAGGAAACCGTGGGTATCTTTTCATCAAAAATAACTTCAGACGAAACCCCTAGTGGATATTAGACCCCAAAGTTGAGGGTGGCGTGAGGTTCCCTGCACTGCTACCTTGGCTTCCTCCACGTAGGGCGAGAAGAGGCGGGGGCGCACGTAGATGCCGGCGCTCTTCTGCCGGAGCCAGGCGTTGCCCTTTCCCCCCTCGGCCGTGGGGAGCATGTCGGAGGGAGGGGTGCTGATCAGACCCCTCTTCATCTGGGGGCAGAGGGAAGGAAGACGTGAGGGGAGGGAGCCGGAGGAAGGAGGGGAAAGGGAGGGGGAGAACAGCAGAGGCAATGAAGAGAAAAACAGGCCAGAGAATGAAGGAACTACATTTATGAAGCAAGACAGGACTTTTTATTTTGGGGGGGGGGGGGGGGGGGGGGGGGGTGACAAATGTTGGTGGCAACGGGGGAAATAACAGTCAAAATGTGACAGTCGGGAGGGTCACGTGCTTCCCTCCGAAGTGCACACGGACGCTCACCGTGTCCGAGAGGACCTCGCTGCTGGGGGGCAGGATGTGCTCGATGCGGACATGAGGCAGCAGTGGAGACAGGATGTCCTTCAGCTCTTCCAGGTCCAAATCCCTCCTCTTCACACCCCTCTTGTTGACGCTGTGAGCAGTGCCGCTCAAAAGGTTGGGCTCTGAGGGGGAGGGACGCAAACAGGAGAACAATCATCCCAGGCATTCAGGAGGCGCCGCCAGAGGACCACGCCTCGCATTGTGTCTGAGCCCTTCGCTCGCTGGCCGGAGTCCGGTGCATTCCGAACCTCCAGAGGATGGGAATGAAAAGAAGGAAGGGAGAGAATGATAGGAGGGAGAGAATGATAGAAGAGAGAGAATGAAAGAAAGGGAGAGAATGATAGAAGAGAGAATGAAAGAAATTGAGAGAATGATAGAAGAGAGAATGAAAGAAATTGAGAGAATGATAGAAGGGATAGAATGAGAAGGGAGAGGATGAAAGAAAGGGAGAGAATGAAAGAAAAAGAATGAGAGAAGGGAGAGAATGATAGAAGAGAGAATGAAAGAAATGGAGAGAATGATAGAAGGGAGAGAATGATAGAAGGCAGAGAATGAAAGAAAGCGAGAAAATGAAAGAAAGGGAGAGAATGATAGAAGAGGGGGAACAGATGCAGTTGGGAGAGATAAAGGTAAAGGAAAGAAAAGTTGAGGGGAGGTAGGAAACGGCGCGGGAGTAAAAAGAGTTCTAGGAAAAAGCTTACAGCAGAGGGGGGGGGGGGAAGGCCATGGAAGAGAACGTGCAGTTGAAGAGAGGAAAGAATCACGTCAAGGAGCAAAAAAAACAAAAAACAACAAATAAAAAACGGAAAACAAACAACAAACGGGGGAGGAAAATAAAACGAAGGTGGAAATAAACGGTCTGAATGGAGGAAGGAGAAAAAAAACATTCTCGTTTCCACGTCCAGACCAAGCAGGCAAGGAACATGGTTAGAGTTAGCTCTGTCCCTTCAAGGGGTTAGACAGGGCTCTTCCATCTGAGCTCTGTCCAAGCCTGCTCCCGGCCAAGTCACAGCCTAATTATCAATCCACTTAAACCGGACGAAGGCATAAATCATCGGCCTTGCTGACTGGGGGAAGGAGGATTTGTTGATACTTTGTCTCGGGGAGAGGTGGGCTCGGAAGAAAAAGAGAGGAAGGACAGATGGACGGGGAGGGCGTAGTAGACGGAGAGAAGAAAGAGAGGGGGAGAGAGAGAGAGAGGGGAAAAGGAGCGAGAGAGCACAACGGAGAGTACGCGTGCGAGAGAGATGCTCACCTCGGTCTGCCATCCTCTTAATGAGCTGGTGCTCGCCCCACTTGACCACGTACTTCAGGATGTCCTGCTCGCTGGCCTGCCAACGAGACAACACAACCAGGCCGGTCATTTCTCCAGCAAGGGGGTTACTGACAAGAGCTTACCCTTGCGGCCACAAGGTCCGCTTCCCTGGCCTCATTAGAACCCCTCATTAGGAACCGCGGAAAAGCCGAGAGGACCGAGGCATATTCAACACGGCCAACATGTAGGAGAGGAGGAACATGTGGCGCATCATCGATGGACGAGGTAAACAGTTCGCCACACGCCCAGTCAAGTGCCACCTACACGCTTTTTAACTTGCAGACCTTGGTCTGGTCAGCATGGGAGGGTTGGGCTGATCCTGAGAGGAGGGAAACACATGAACGAGGCCATTCCCATCACCTCTACTTCCAACTTCTATGAGACTGCAAACACCTATGCGAAACCCACCATCCAAGAATACACCACAAAGCACCACAAAAGGCACATTTGCTGCACGGTATCGTAAACGAACCCACTGATGATAGTAAACTACTCCTGAACAGGGTTGGCCAGCTTGGAGTGTGTTTACCACAGTTGGCTCGTCAAATGTTCACAGTTTGTTCCGATGAGCCAAAGCCCCCCCGTGGTGGGCACTAATCTGCTCATCGAAGACCATTTGGCTGGTGATGAGGGGCTGCAGTACCGGGGCTGTGGGACTGCAGTGTTGGGGCTGCAGTGTTGGGGCTGTGAGGCTGCGGGGCTTCAGTGTTGGGGCTGTGAGGCTGGGGGGCTGCAGTGTTGGACTGTGAGGCTGGGGGGGCTGCAGTGTTGGGGCTGTGGGGCTGCAGTACTGGGGCTGTGAGGCTGCGGGGCTGCGGTGTTGGGGCTGTGAGGCTGGGGGGCTGCAGTGTTGGGGCTGTGAGGCTGCAGTGTTGAGGCTGTGAGGCTGGGGGGCTGCAGTGTTGGGGCTGTGAGGCTGGAGGGCTGCAGTGTTGGGGCTGTGGGGCTGGAGGGCTGCAGTGTTGGGGCTGTGAGGCTGCAGTGTTGAGGCTGTGAGGCTGCAGTGTTGGGGCTGTGAGGCTTCAGTGTTGAGGCTGTGAGGCTGGGGGGCTGCAGTGTTGGGGCTGTGAGGCTGCAGTGTTGAGGCTGTGAGGCTGGGGGGCTGCAGTGTTGGGGCTGTGAGGCTGGGGGGCTGCAGTGTTGGGGCTGTGAGGCTGCAGTGTTGGGGCTGGGGGGCTGCAGTGTTGTGGCTGTAAGGCTGGGGGGCTGCAGTGTTGGGGCTGTGGGGCTGCAGTGTTGGGGCTGTGAGGCTGGGGGGCTGCAGTGTTGGGGCTGTGAGGCTGGAGGGCTGCAGTGTTGGGGCTGTGGGGCTGCAGGGTTGGGGCTGTGAGGCTGGGGGGCTGCAGTGTTGGGGCTGTCAGGCTGCAGTGTTGGGGCTGTGGGGCTGCAGTGTTGGGGCTGTGGGGCTGGGGGGCTGCAGTGTTGGGGCTGGACCCTCTCCCCAGCCAGAAGCTTGGTTGCTGGGCCGAGGCAGAGCACACCCTCCCCGAGTGTGCCTCGTCTGGGCCCCCACGTGCCTGTCCTCATTTTGCAGTTTCACTACCCTTGTCCTCGTATGGTCCCTTATCTCATAAAGTCCCTAATAAAAGTGTCCCTCCCTCCCTCCCTCATCACATTATCTGTCCCTCCCTCCAATTGGCATTCTCCCCGATCGGCTCCCTGTTACACACCAGCCTCGTTATGGAAGCACATCAATCCAGCATGAAAGTTGATTGGTTCCAGAAAAAAAATCCCCCCCCCCTCCTCCCAAACAGATCAGGAGAAGGCATATTAGTGTCCTCGAAATGTAGAAGAGGCCTATCTGATAACGCTGACTCATTAAGCCCGGAACGCCAATGAGTCACCGTGTTACGCTCACAACTGGCAAGGAGACAGGGGGCTAAATCATATCATGAAGCCGTGCATCTAAAATTAAGACTCCTTTACCTTATCCCATTCACCGGCTGGAGGGACTTGCGAAACCACCTCATGTGAAAAGGAACAGGACAGAGATAGTCTCTGTGTCTCTGTGTGTGTGTGTGTGTGTTTTGCAGCATCTCACCTGCAGGTAGTCGGACTGTATGGCAAACAGGAGGTGCTCCTTGCTGAGCTCATACAGCACGTCTGACACCATGACCTGGCTGAAGTCCTCGCACAGGAAGTGCATGGCCTGCCGGTGGACCCACTTGGAGCCGTAGGGCTGCGAGCTCCACTTCAAGATGGCCACCACCGTGTCCAGAGAGATGCTTTCCACCACGATGTCCTCACAGCCTGAGGGATGTAAATGGAGGGTGAGAATGTGAATGCACACGCACGTGTATAGGAGATACGGTATAATTGCAGGTGTACGGTGTTAATTCATATCACCATGACTACTTTATAAATATTGATAAGAATGCATGCATATCAGCATTAAACAGCACGGTGGAAACTAAAATCTTTACAGTCAATTGCACATTGCTGAAAGGCAGTGTTCAATATTCTAGTGAATAAAAACCTGTCGGAGTTACTGTCATTCACTGCTATACCGTTTCGTATCTCATTCAACACGTGATGTTAATATCCAATACCGCCAGTCACTGGAACATTAACTTCACATGAAGCACTTCACATAAAGCGTAAACACGAAGGTCCCGCAAGCAGGCCAGGGAAAAATACATAAGTCACACCAAGGTTGTGTGTCTCATTCGGCTTCTGACAAAAGAACCTTCACGATGGAATCTGGTTTCGTGAAAATCCCAAATTTCCCAGAGGCACGACACCCCCTTGCCATCTGTGTCTCTCGCTGTGTGTTGGTCGTGTCGACCATGTGAATGTGCTAGTCACGAGCAGGGCCGCCTCGGCAGACTGTTGCAATGAGCTGTATGTGGTTCACTAGACATGCACGTTTCGGTGAGTTCCAGCCCTCCTGTGGAGGGGGCTGGGCGGTTCTGAAACGTCAGTTCGCTGGCCCTGGGGCCCTGGGGGGATGAGAGCAGAAGTCATGCAAGGTCACTGCTGCTTCTGATGTGGTGTCTCTTTGTAGGCTGACTGGCTTAGGTGGCGTCTCTTTGCTGGCTGGTTTAGGTGGTGTCTTTTAGCCGGCTGACTGGTTTAGGTGGTGTCTCTTTGCTGGCTGGTTTAGGTGGTGGCTTCGCCGGCTGACTGGTTTAGGTGGCGTGGCTTCGCCGGCTGACTGGTTTAGATGGCGTGGCTTCGCCGGCTGACTGGTTTAGGTGGTGTCTTCGCCGGCTGACTGGTTTAGGTGGTGTATTCGCTGGCTGACTGGTTTAGGTGGTGTCTCTTCGCCGGCTGACTTGTTTAGGTGGTGTCTATTTGCCGGCTGACTGGTTTAGGTGGTGTCTCTTTGCCGGCTGACTGGTTTAGGTGGTGTCTCTTTGCCGGCTGACTGGTTTAGGTGGTGTCTTCGCCGGCTTTTGAAGTTGGAACGTTGCGTTTTGAGTTCCACAGCACCAGGAGTAATCATAACAGATGTGTTTTGTTCTTCTAATCCCATGTATATCCTAATCCTATGCGACATAGAAACCCATGAAACAGAAAGGACCAGACTGCTGCAATGTGAATTTTCTGTTCCTTTTTCAACGTGTGTTCATGTCATTGGGAATCTTCTGCCTTACGGCTTGTGCTACGCTCTCCAGCCACCTCCTCCTTTGTAAAACTAGCTCAGGGACTGCTGCTCAGAAGAAAATCAGGTCGTCCTCCCCTGTAGCCATTGCCACATCATCTTAATCAATACTTACCTTTACTCTGTGCTGTGAATCGCTGCAAGGCCCATTTAGGACCATGAGTTTGGCGAAAATACAAATAAATCACATTCAGTTTCTAGTTGTCACTTTCTGCCTTGGGAAGAAGGGATAGGGTGCGCAGGGCAGTGAAGCCATAAGCCGTTTTGCCGATGAACTAAATGAAAACGTCACTTCGATGATGGGCTTTGTGAAGCACCCTGAGGAAAAGCTGGCTTACACCTCATTCCTGGGCGGGCTATGAGGATGGGGACAGCTTGGTTTGGCTGTCTGATACACCGACCCACTATGATTCTCCTTTACAGAGGTGTTGATTTGGAGTGGGAGTGTGGTGATGGATCTCCACGATGGTCGACCAGATTAAGTTCTGCAGACCCTTTGTGAAGATGTGCAAAGAGGATTTTTCTGCTTTTGAGAAGAAAAAAGGAAGAAAAAAAAAATGCTTGCTGATGCGCCAATCAGGGAGCATTGTGTGTGCGCTAGTAGTTTTGTTTTCTCAATTTGCAATGATCCCGTGGCCCAGACAATAATTTCATTTCCTGGAAACTGTGGGCTGGATGTGTAAAATCTGGCCCCTGCAGTGCGAGTGATTGGAATTTAAGAGGTGGCAGGATTTACTCTGGTATCAGCCAGAGGAACTGTGACAACCGGACTGGTTTCAAGAAGGAGAGGAATGGGAGAGATATTGGCTGGAAAGTAAGGCTGATAGAAATGCATGGGAGCAATCTCGTTCTCCTCCGACACACACACTGGCTTTCCCACATCACAGACGTGTAGATTCAAAGTTAATCCCATTAGATTCACTCCCTCATAAGCGTGCCAGGTTGCATTAACAGATCTGAACCTCAATCCTTGCGTCCGCCATTGGCATTAATGGCTTACCGCTGCCATTTGTCGAGAAAACTAGGATTTTGACAGTGTTCTCAAAATAATCTCCAAAAACATTCAAAACAAGGTTTTATCATGACACTGATAATGCCACAGATTTCTCTTCAATAGTTCTTATTTAAACATTTACAGGGTACTGAACGTCAACCAATAATGGTTACTTACAACCGTCAGTTTCATATAATTAACGTTGCACTGAAGCTATGTAGATGGGTTTCTCCCATCAACCTCCAGGGCCTGGTCTTGGCGGTAAACTGCTGGTTGAGTCAGTCCCTGTTCTCATTAGTGTGATGCATTACAGGGGGTCAAGTGGGTGTATAATCATCTGTGGATCCTTCTCAACAGGAGGCTTTTTGCCATAATTGACTCAATTGCGGTGTTATATCGCCCACAGTCAGAAATCTGTGGAGTTTAGAAGAAAACATTGAAACCTTTCCTGTTATTATATATATAAAAAAGGTCTTTGTTCAGAAAAAAACGGCACATGCTCCATCTCATCCCCCTTCTTGCTCAAGGTGAGGTTCTCAGAGAAAGGAGGCCAGCACCAAGGTTGTGCCATGTAACATACAGGACGTGCGCTTCGGTCTCATTTTACACTCTGATAAACCTGGTGTTGTACACTCAGAGCCAAGGCCAACTACATGGGGGTTGTGGAAATGTGGAGGTCGCCAGTGGTGAAGCCCCAATCATGGACACATCCATCAGCCCAGAACAAGTGCAGCCCCGGCTAATTAACTAGCCTGCACCCTGGAGCCCGGTGATGGGCAGGCTAGGAGAAAGGAAAGGAGACAGAGGGGAAGGGGTGGGGGAAGGTAAAAAGAGATACAGATATGGTTCAGATGTGTGAGTGGAAAGTGAAACAATGAATTGTAGATGTCAGAGGACAGGGTCCTGTGTTGCGGTAAAAACAAAATCAACAGGAAACCAGAGTTGAACCCACACATGCGTACACCCACACCCATGTTTACAGGCAGAGCAGAAAACAGTGAAAAGATGTTGGGGGCGTGATGATCAATGCTGGTTTACAAGACTGCAACATTACAGTCCATCTATCCTAGTGCTGATTTACAGGACAATATCTGCCAGCCTTTAACGACTATTGGTTACAGGTGTTTAAGAAGGACAGACTGCATTTTCCCAAATTGTTACGTTTGTGACAGTGACAATTCTTTTTGAATCTCTTTAGTTTTTTTTAAACAAACACCGTCTTTCGATTTGTTTGAGGTTTCTAAAACTGGGGTAACAATGCAGTTTGCAAGCCTGTGGCTTTTAATAAAAGCATGTTATGTTAAAATTCAACATGCCGATCTAGCTTAAATAGATACTACTTAATAACCTGTCTTCTCACTATTATACATGTGTATTACAACCAATTCTACCCTATTTAATTTGGCCAAATGTGCTGGAACAAACACATTTTTTATCTGTGCCGGATACGGCCGCCAAGTTTGAAAACAAACCCCCCAAAACACATACAACTTTTCAATTTAAGAGTGAAAAAATACGCAAAAGAAACACATGAAATTGGAACCTCAGACGAAGCATGATTAATTCTTCCATTATCTCCCCATTCCGGCGTCTCTCCATCCATTATGAAAAGTAATGCATTTTTAAGGTCTCCGAGGTAGGGAGCCGGTGTTGTGTCTCCCAGACGAGGCGACAGCTTGGGGGCTCCGCCGACATGCCGGCTCATTTGCACTACTGAACCAGCCGGCGTGCACACTGAAGGGTGCCACTTAACGTTATCCTCACCGGCGCAAGGCAGGCAAGAGACTCGGGAGAGAACACCCTTTTATTTATTCACTCTCATCATCTTTCCAATCCCACTCTCTTCTGGTGGTGCATGATGCAATTCTATTCCTTTTCTATTCCTGCTCGTCTCTTCCCTGCCGTAACTGAACTTGTGATGACGGATACCAAAAAAGTGCTCAATAGTTCCACCTCTATTCAACATTTGGACAACAGTACATAACTATGGAAGGTTGGACTGATGGCTGAGTAAGCGTCTTGTAAGCTGGTATTTAGTTCTACAACCTTCCATAGATGTACTTGTCTAATTCATATTTTGTCTGTCAGACTGTTAGAAATTGAATAAACTATGGTTATGTACTATTGGTGCCAACAGGAATTAAAAGCTCTTTGGGAGTTCCGGACAGAAATAAGCCTGTCGTTGCGAAGTGTAAAATAAAACATGTAGGTGATATTTGACAGTGAGTAGTTGCCTTCAGTCGTTGGCATGTGGCCTGATGAAGATGTATGACAGTACCAGCATCTCTCACATCTTCAACTTGACCTCCCATTGTTCAACAACTTCTCCTCCGCCCTGCCCAAATGTCCGCTGGGTTCGGTGGAGGTATCTGTCATGGGCAGCACCGTGTAATGAACAAGTGTAATAATGATTCCCCTTGTGGGCTGAGTAAAATTCACCTCACCGCCCCACTACCCCTAGTTTGTATCTGCTCCACTGTGGCACCGCAGACACATTCATTATCCCTTCCCATCTACTTGTTCGACGTGCTAGACGCCATCCGGGTGTTAAACTGTCGTCAGCGGGTCCGTTTCACAGGGGTCACAACTTCAATTTCACAGCAGAGGCTTTTAGCGCGTAGTTGCTAAAAAGGATTCCTTAGTGTGTTGGCTAGTAGCATGCATTCAGTATGAACGCATGCAAGTATGGCTAGACCTACCCTGAGCATTTAATTGTATAAATTGGATAGAGATAGAAGTTGAATTTTTTTTCGAAATAATGTGACCAAATGGACTGATTACATGGTTTAATTTGTAGGCAGGTTAAAAGGTTCCCTTTTCTTTATTGAAAGAGTAATTTTCCTTTCATGTGTCTTGCCATCTGGGACAGTAACACCATAAGTTATTAATCCTAAAGACAATGTTACATTACTACTGACACAATGGTGGTCACTAAATGTTCACCGGGAAAGTCCCTTACCTTTACCTTGGACTACCATAACCACTGTTCTCTAATGAGCTTGCCTCAAAACAATTCTGGGAAGATTGCAGTGGGCTGGGAGCGTAGTGGCCAAGAATGAATCTGCTTTGTAATATGGAACGGTGGAAGAATGATAAACTTGCGCCAATGTTGTTCGAGACAGGATGGGACTGATCCTTATCTGACCTGACAGGATGGTAGCGTTGTAGAGTTCCTCTGGGTCTTTCACTAAGGAAGAACTCTCAGATATGTTCCACTACAAACTGATTGCACAATATCTGCTAAAGGAAATGCCTTAAAGTGCTGTTGTAAACTTTCTACCTCCCCTTGATTATATATATGTGCTGGTGGTGGTGTCTCATGTTTATTTTCGACGTAGACACTTCCTCTGTCCACTTTTCAGTTCCTGAGAATCTCCTTTGAACAGTATGGGGGGTTCTAAAAGTATTCAGCCTGTCAGAGTCTCATTGCACATGCTACCATTTCATTTCCATACAGTTTATCAAGTTTATGTCCAAATGCATTTTATTCTCCAAGTCTAGTGTTCTCTTAACTCTTTTTCTGACGGTTTGTCTCAGTTTGTGTGAAATGCTTTTCAATTCACCGGTGAGTAACTGTTTAATGATAATCGTCAAAGTACCTACCACCAAGCAAAATAATGGGCTTCACTTACAATTATGGCTGATGTTAGACAGGAAAGCTGCCATTAATATTCATGGTCTCTGGTGTATCTTAATCTCACATTATTTAATGTTGGGGTAAGTGTATTGAGCTCTTGTAAAACTAGTTTATTTATATAAATATATATATATATATATATATATATATATATATATATATATATATATATATATATATATATAAATACATTATCAAGACATGACATAACCTTTTCTGTGCGATCACACCGCATTAAACAGTTACTCACCGGTGAATTGAAAAGCATTTCACACAAACTGAGACAAACCCTCAGAAAAAGAGTTAAGAAGAGAACACTAGACTTGGAGAATAAAATGCATTTGGACATAAACTTGATAAACTGTATGGAAATGAAATGGTAGCATGTGCAGTGAGACTCTATGACAGGCTGAATACTTTTAGAACCCCCCATACTGTTCAAAGGAGATTCTCAGGAACTGAAAAGTGGACAGAGGAAGTGTCTACGTCAAAAATAAACATTAGACACTGGGTAAATGAGACACCACAACCAGCACAGGTATGCCACCACGCCCTAAATGAAACACCATGCAGAGAACGTTCTGAGAGACATTAGCCTAAACGACAGTTTAAGAGACATTAGCCTAAGTGTGAGAGTTGCTCTTCAGCTTATTTCAGCTTTCCTCAGCTTTCTAAATGCCACTGTCAGATGCTACCTCGGTGAGAAACGGGTATTGATTTAGTCATGTAACACGAGACTTGCTGAGCGAAACACAGACAATGGTAAATGGTAAATAGATATTACAGCATTAGCAAGTTTCCCCAGAGACAGTCCTCTGGGTGAGTGGTTAGGGAGAAAGCAGCTGGCTATGGCAGTCTGCTAAACCTGAATAACCCTGGGGGAGGGCCCTGTGGAGCGCACGCTTTAGAACCTGAACAAACTCGTCCAGAAGAAAGTCTGGAAGGGAGAGTTAACCCAAACGTGAGATAGATATGCTTCAAATGCAAGCGCGTGTCCTCAAGGCCCCAGTTCATCCAGATGGATTTAGGCCGACTAATCTGAAACACTGACGCACCTGAAACACCTCAAGTCTTTAGACGGTGGAAACACGACATTCAACAGATGAGATGTAAAAATTGATTTGCAAGGAAATGGTGCAAGCAATGTATCCTTGCTGATTGCCGAGTTAAAGCCCCCTTGGAGGTTAGGCTTCTTCCATCTCACTCCCTACTATCAAATCATTTCACATTTGCATACAGAAAGGATGTCATTACATATTTATCTTGTGGTTAGAAGCCGAATCACTGCATCAGGGATTTAATTCCGTGAGTCAATCACCTTCCCTAAACTCACACATGTCCAAATCATTACCAATTAATATTTATTGAAGAATCATTTGTGCCAACAAGAATTTCTATTTGTAATTAAAATTGCTTCAGCTTGCTGTCACCAGTAGAGAACCTTCACAAGAAAACCAAGGTACTGGCGGTAAACACCCGACAGCATTACATGGTTCCACTAGATCAATATCCATTATCACTGCTGACAGGGAAGAGGAGTGGAGAGGTCGAAACCAGACACCTGAACTCTCCTAGGAGATCGGAAGCACTTGCACTGTGACCTGAGAGCAGCACCTTTCCTGCTCCCTAAGGGCAACTCCTTTGGTACGGATTAGCCCTACACCATGACATGGGTCCATACATTCAGTTCATAAAACCAAACAGAATAGCATGACAAAAGGTTGACAGAGTAACAATAATCTGTCACATTACACACTTCCATTTTTTGAAAGGACACAGCTCTTCTCTCTTTTTCCCCTTTGGTTGGGGTGTTGAATTCTAGCCTGGCACTGCCCTCCTACGTACTTCCGCTCAATTTTGATTTTGCTTCTTTACTAGGTCTGGCCATGAGGTAAGTAAGTCAGATGTCTCCGGTTAATTTTCTACCGGCCAATCAGCGAACAGAGGGAGTGGCTGTCATGCACTAGTTTGTATTGTAGTTACGTAATGGCGGCGGAGAAATTTGCGAGTGAATATCCATAAACTAAAGCCAGAGCAAGAACAAGTTTTGCTGAGTTTTGTTGGTGGCCATGATGTTGTGGCCCTCCTCCCCACGGGGTTCGGGAACAGTTTGATTGTCCAGCTACGGCAGCTAGCTCTGTTACAGTAGTGGTGAAGGAATTGGCTAAGGCGAACGCTAGAGATTGGTTATGGCAGATCAGAGTGGCTCTGGGCAGATCCAATAGTTTTAAACTTCAACAGAGTACCCGCCTACAAGGAAGTCAACGCTTGTCAATGGAGCAAGGCAAGACTCTCTGTACAAATGAAATGTACGAGAGTCTGGTTAGGACCAGGTTAGTTGAATTCAGCACCAAGCGACTTCCACACTCAGCGATGGCTGTTTGGCTCTGTACATGAGGGAATAACTTGTGGGTCCCTTGGTGGTTGTGGCAGGCTTGTGCAGCACAACAAGTTCAGTGTGTCACAGCATGTTACCGAGCTGAGAGGCTGTGGTTGTCAGTCACTCCCCTGACGACAACAACAACAACAGCTCCTGCTGCTTGCAGCCTGGCAGCATTTGTAAGTTCTATGATGTTTTACATGATAGACATTGTACAGAAAGTTGATCAGGCTTCGGCAAATATATTTTTCACAGTTACAGTATGTAGATTACTGATCAGTTCTGCTGTTCAATTGATAAGGAGCAGTTAAACTGTGTTGGTGAGCAACCAACTTGTCTTCCTTAAACATATGTTCTTTCTGTAAACATTTTTTAAAAGGAAGTCATTTTGAACGTTAAAAAAAAATATAATAATCCGTGTGTGGTCTTTATGGAATATGCCTCATCTGAGTGAAACCCAGAAGAATGGCCTTGTCAATACTCCATTTCAAGAACCAAGTACTTTTGGGTTTCCAAATCCATTTTATTATCTGGGGGCAGTGATGTGTGACAGAAGAAATGAAACTTAAGATTGAATGTGGTTCTAGGATCCAATCAATTCTCCATAAGATGTCAAAGCCAAAGACTTTTGAGTGAGGATAAGTAAGCACTTCTGGATTCAAGTTGACTTACATAGGCCTAGTTTCGTGGTGGAAGACTTTTCTTCTTTCACGAGAGTTAAAACAACGTTTTAAACAAGTTAGTCTCTAAACAGCCTGTTAAGTCATTAGACTGTAAACAAAGTCCAGTCTAGACAAAACAAAAAGGAAATAGCAGTAGAAAAATACATCAAGGGTGGTCAGATGGCTGAGAGGTTAGGGAGTCGGCATGTTAATCAGAAATTTGCCGGTTCGATTCCCGGCCGTACAAAATTATGTTGTGTCCTTGGGCAAGAAACTTCACCCTACTTGCCTCGGGGAGAATGTCCCTGTACTTACTGCAAGTCGTTCTGGATAAGAGTGTCTGCTAAATGACTAAATGTAAATGTAAATCAAGGCTTACCTTGGGCAAGCATGCTGAACTCCAGGAAAAGGGCAATGTGGTAGAGTTCCATGGCCTCCTCGGCCCGAGTCCCGCTGCCCCTGGCCCCGGCCACCAGGGCCTGCACCTCCCCCAGGCTCCCCGCGGAGGGGCTGCCCCTCAGCACCAGCCCCAGCTCCACCACGTCCGTGTACATGCAGTGCAGGATGACGCGTGCGTACTTCTTCGGAATGATGGACTCGTCCAGGATGATGCGCGTGGGCGTGTGCAGGGCTCGCTCCGTGATCTCCTCGCCGGCCCGAATGCGCCGCTGAAGCAGGTTCCGGAAGAAAGGCGAGCGGGCCGAGAGAACAGCCTTGTGAGCACGGAGTTCCTCGTCCGCGGAGCCCGGAGTGACCACTCCACCCCCTAATCCCGCACGGCCCCCCACAATGGGCACGGCGCCGTAGGTTTCAACCAGCTCCGAGTCGGAGGAGAAGCTGAGCAGGGAGTCGTAGTAACACATGTGTTCACAGAGACCCCTCATGTCCTCCTCCAGCGAGTTGGGCGTGCCGAACTCTTCACTTAGGCGCACCAACACGTCCATGTTGCGAAGACGCGCGTCCACCTCCGGGCCCAGCTCGCCTGTGTACAGGTAGTGCAGGAGCGCCGAAAACATGGACGCGTCCATGCCCGCTGTCCCCACATCCAGGAGTACCTCAGCCCCGTAGCCTGGCGAAGACGACAGCAGAGTCTTGAAGAAAGGGCACCGGGCCGCTAACACGGCACGGTGCGCGGGGAAACAAGAATCCTGAAAGATCAAGTCGACATCGGTACAGTACTTGTGCTGGTACAGCGATGCCAGATCTCGCTGCAAGGTCCGGGCTTCGGCCCGTGCCAGCCCAGCCTGGAGACTCAGCTCCTTCAGGGCGGCGGTGCCCTCGTACTCCTCGACCAGGGCGTTGGCATCGCGCACGTCCCAGCCCGACAGGAGCTCGCGCATCTGGCGGGCATGGTCGGCGGAGCGACTGGACTTGCGCCGCTTAATAAAGCGCCTCTTGAGTGTGGCCAGGCCTGAGCTTTTCTTCTTCTTGTCCTGGGGCTTGTCCGAGCCCGGCTCCAGGCTGTACAGCTTTCCCTCGCCGCCATAGCCCTGTGGGCTGTAGGATGACGTCCCTGAGAAGACAAGGAAGTCTTAGCCAGGAGACAAACATCCATGTGCAAGTCCCACTGGTTTGTGTCAAGTTCAATATAAGTAATAGAGTATTTTGTTGCCAATTTGTTAACCACTCCAAGTTGTCGACTAAGAATCGGGGCAGGAAGCTACTTGGATATTTTTTTTTCTCCTTGGTGCGTTTTACATGCAGATCCTTCATGAAGATAAAATTAATGTATATTTTCAATTAAGCCTCTTATGAGAGATTGAGGATTACAAAAAGCTGACATTTGAATCTTGATAAATACAAAAGATAAAAGGTGTGAGCCTCAAGCTTCAATAAAAATCAAAAGATTTGTTATACATTATATGGTTGCTAAATTATTATAATCATTTCAAGATTTCCTAGAAAAACAACATTCTGTTGCATAGGAAGGAAAGTGGTAACTTTTAAAATAGCCAAGGACATGTAGAGGACACAGGTAATAAAAAATTGCTTTTGTTTTAATCTTTGCAACTACATAAATGTTGTTTTTGTAAGCTTTCAATATGGGAAGTACTCCAAAGATTTTACAAAAGAATAGACATCTGGCGGTAACTTATTAGCTTCTGAATTTTGTTTGCACCTCTCCACACCTGCTCTCAAATGGAAAGAATGTCTGATGAGTTGGTCTGTGCTTCTCTGCAAGGCTGTCTCAAACACAAAAACACGGATGTCTTCCAAATGACTTATGGTTGTGTCCAATGTTCCATTTCTATCCTAGCTGTTCCAAGGTTACATACACAGCCAAGTATGGCATGTGTACACACAGACTCCTATTTTCAGCTTCTTTTATAGACCACCATTACAAATGTTAATCCAAAACCTATATATAGATTTCTGTTATGTGTCTTAAAAGACCAAGGTTTTTTTGCTTGTTTCTCATTTTGTTAAGAGACAAGAAGACCCACCTATGAAAGTCTGCTGAGACTGTGAATTGCCCCCAAAACGAGGAGAGCATGAATGAGGATAGCTGGAGGCATTGACACCCATCCTCTCCTGCTTCAACTTCCTCTTCACACGGACCACTGAGGCCACTCCTGCTGGCACATTCTGGCCGAGCAAAGGTCCTTCAAGTCAGGGTCCGGACACAGCCAGAGACTGGGTCTCAGTGCCTGTAGCTCCGCCTGCCATTTCTGAAAAGTAACAGAGAAGGAGAAGTGATTTACATTGTACGCCACATACACAAACAACACGTTACACATATCACGTTTTCTTCAAGAAATAAACCCCAACCCAGTGTTGTTGATATTTTTGCAAACGACGATCCAATTTCATTCCGATCAACCATCTCCTGTTAGCCCGGCGAGGAAGAAAACCTTCAGAAATTGTAATACCAAACCTTTTACGCTCTTTTTCCCAGTGTGGCTATTGCTACATCCTGATATTTATGTTTCATTTTACAGGCCAATCTGGCCCTGCCAAAAGCAGCACAGGGGGGTAGCCTTCAGCAGCTTTGGGAGGCATCAGGGTCCAGCCTTCACTACTCGCAACATTAACTGTGAGGAAAGGATTTTTAGTTTCTTTCGTTCCCCCCCCCCCTCCCCACTGCAATAAGGCCCAAAAAAACTACTCTCTGAAATAAGACACTCAACATGAGCAGTCATTTACATAGTTGAATGTGCACTTTAGAGTAAATGTGGCTTGAGTTTAGATATTTTTATACTCTAAGGACATTACAACCAGAGGGCATCGACAGAACTCCAAACTGTATGAAAGTAGGACTAGGCTACTTTGAAAACTTTTTCCTCCACCACTTTTTCCTCCACCACTTTTTCCTCCACCCCTTTTTCACCCAAAACGGAATCATTTCATTTATGAAACCCCCAGGGGGACAGTCAGAGCGAAGGTTTCTCTGGTTAACACTTTTGTTATCACAAGCCAAAAGTGGGGGCCGGAATACACGGTTCAGACACAACATTTGAAGGTACCCTTCATGTATGTTTTCATTGGAAAACACACCCAGGTATGTGGTTTTTCAGGAATGTGTTTCCCATTTACCAAAAATGCTTGCATGCGGCTGCAAAGACAAAATGCATGACACTCACACAAAAATCCTGGAAACTGGTTGTTTTTTGGTTGTTACCTGGAATCCGATACCATGGCCTGTCTAACACGTAAACAATGAGGCCATTGGATTAGGTGCCATCTGAAACAGTCTGCAGGGAGCCTGATCAATTAATTTGTAACACCTTGAAGGATCCACCATTTTTCAGAAATGGTTCAATTGGATGATGAAACCAGTGTCTGACTTCTGGCTCCAAGACCTCATCTATCTTGAGGGACTCGGCTGTGGCCTATGCCAATTTGTGAACATCACACAAGTGTCTTGCTGATGGAGTGTTAAAAACCTGAGGCAAAACACCAGCACTCCCCCTTCATTCTTTTGATCACATGGCTCAACCTGTTCCTAAAAAAATCACTCAGTGTCAGACAAACCTTATTTTCAGAGAATTGGGAATAACACACAAGGCCAAGTCAAAATAAGCACTTTAGGAATGAAGGGAGGGGGGGGGGAGGGGGGGGGGGGGCTAGGCAAAGTTTGGAAAACAGCTCATTAGACTGGCATACGCTTATCTAATGGATGTGAGGGAGGTTAAACCCATCCATTCTGGAAGACAGTAGCAGTTGCAAAGAGAAGTCAGCAAACCAAATATTAAATGCTTGTCTGTCTGTTAAATGTAATATAGATGTTGTACTTATAACGCATGGTAAATAATTCAAAGGCAGCAATTGTTGATTTCAAGCAAAGTTTACAAAGGACAGAGGTCCTAATAAATATCAGTTTAATTCCGAGCAACAACAAAAAAAGAAAAAGCTATTCTCTGACATTTATAATAGTTTGTTACGTTGTTCAGAGTTGTCCATGAGTCGATGCTTTGCCATCTGTATTAAACAATGGCTGCGTTAGAAAGAAAGGGGACAGCAGAAACTGACAGAAAATGGGTACAAATGGCCGGAACATGCCTGTCAACTTGAGTGACAGAAGTAGAGAAGGAATAAATTAATAGGCTAGTTCTCTGACCGAGGTGGCGCGCCAAAAACAGTAGCTGACAAAGAGATAAGAGGTTATGCAAGTGATGCAATGGGGGACTGGGGGGGACAACATTCCAATCCATAAAAGAGCCAATTTGCTGTTGATGAAGATGGCCTTGTTAACATGGGCAAAATCAACTGAAATAAGTAACCTTTATGCTTTTATGACTGACGTAACCTATACAAAATCTGATAATGTATTTGCTTCAGAAACTAAATTTAAGGAAAAGAGTTTTGCCCATAAAAGCTCACTGCAAAAAACTAGTCACTGTTCCTCACACTTTCACTGTCACACTAAATCATTAACACAGAATCAGACCAATTACTGGTTCAACAAACAATTCACACGGCTGCCAGTTTCACCCAAATCAACATTCCCAAAGCCTCATTTTTCCTGGCGATTCACATTCTACTCAGTTCTACATGGGAGAGAACCATTAAAAATTGATATAATGGGGAAAGTATTAAATAAAGTTGGCTGGAGATAAATAAAAAATGTTGAGGCATGAACTTAACACCTCACTGGAGGCTTGTACACTTGGTTGCTAAATACCTTTCCAATGTGAGATCAACTCAGCAGCCTCAACAGCATAAAGCATAACAACACACACCTCTCAGGTTTCAGACACGAAGAAAGTCATCGGTTAGGCTTTCAACCTCATCAGACAGCATAGGGGTGTTTCCACCAGGGTGTGGATCTGCAGTGGCTCCCTGCTCTCTGGGTGTGTCTGGAAAATCTAAACCAGTCCTGGGGTTACGTGGTAAACACTATGCCGACAAATTCAAGAGCATTAATTGAGATGTAAAAAGGATCGAGTGTCTTACAAGTCACAGCATAAACGCAGTCCATTTACCATAAACATGTTGCAATGAAACTAGAAAGAGTTGTTTATAGGAAAATGTTTTTTATGGTGGAATAATTTCACTAACAGGCACACATTAATGCAGTGTGTTCATAATCAAATTGTGCACATCACACACAACAAGAGCATGGGAGGACTGAGAGACATTTTTCTTTCTTGCGCAAAGAGCCAAAAAACGAGGGGGTGAAAGTTAAATGTGTTTAGGGGACAACACTTTACCAGACCACTGAGCAAAAGCAATGTCCATTCAACAAAATCAGTCAGGATAAAGAGCTCTCTGTTTCCAGGGGCCTCCCAAAAGTTCTCAGGACCGACGGAGAGCCGGGAAGGGGAGGGCGAGAGAGGGGTGGTGGGTACCCCCGTGGCAGCTTCCTGAAGGCCGTGGCAGGCTGGATTATGTGAGACTAATGAGAGGGGACAGAGCCAAGCCACACCCGCCCAGCTGCGGGGATGTCTGATCCACCCAGCAGAGCCTCACCCGTGGAGCAGCTCTGAGGGCGCCGGGGCCCAGTGCCACCGGGGGCCCAGGGCCACTGGGCCTCGGGCCACCATTCCACCCAATAAGGCGCATCCCTAAACTGGAACGTAAAGAGATGTTCTCCAGGCCAAATAAAGCCAAGGCAGTTTACTTTGTGCATCAAGTCGGATTTTTATCAGAGTTCTAGAACACAAGCTTTGATCAAGTGTAATGGGGAATAAAGTGAACACTCATCGAAACCAAAAATGTAGTCTGGGGGGAAAAATCGTTCTGAAAGAATAGGTTATGTGAAATGGGAAAACATAGCCTATCTGGACTGAGTTTGTCAATGTCAGCTAAAACATGTGGAAAGAAAATATTACTGCTCTTCGACAAGCACACTAATTAGAATGCCATGCACTGTAAAATATGAACTACCAGACATGACATTAATTTTGCAAGAGCTGTGTCATATTATAATAGATGTTTTCACTTTCTAAACCACTCCCCATGGTCTGTTCAGACAGAGTAATAGCATACAGCCATGAGTAACCTCCATTTAATTGTGTTGTGTGTGTGTACGTGCACTTTTCACCTTCGCCTTAAAACTCACACAAGTGCACATGAACAACACAGTTTTCCAAGTCAATGTCTTGGGAAGGACAGGACTGGCGTGTGAATGTGGAGGGGACGTTATCCTACAGACAAATTCAATCACGCACCACTGCGTCAACCTGCAATTAATCAGAGCAAAATATCACGAGTCACTCACGTCATGCTCCCTCATCCTGCTTTTAGCAGTATCAACCATGGATGTAGCGCCGTAAATACAGTGAGTGTGACTGGAAGGACAGACGGAGGGGAAGACATGCAGTAAAATGGCCCATGCCTGAATCGAACCCGGGTCCCTGCCTTGTGTTAAGGCCCAAGCCCAAGCGCTACACTATCCAGCAAGCCACCAAGGTGTTGCTCAGTTAATAATTGTATAGAAATAATAAATTGTAATAATAATTGTGTAGAAAATTTGGATTGAGGCAGGGTTTTAAAAAAATAAACTCATTATCTTTGTTCTCTCTCAAGTACAAGTTGTCCTGCATACGACACCGCGGGGGTAATTACTTTATGGGACCGAATAGATTCTAATCGATGTTAAAGGCTTGTTGGAATCTGGGATAAGCGAAGGCTGTCATTTAGTAGCTACTCTGCAGTCTATCGTGGTTTTTACACTTTCATGACTGCATTAGGAATTGAATAACGTAATGAATGGACTAACAACTTGTCTTCAGGCACAATTTTCAAAAGAGGAACAGAATTATACAGCATTGAGCACAGAACACAGGTCTGGGCATGAATCTGTAGTTACTCCATCACACAAACACACCATTACAGCGGTTAAGTGGAAGGGGTAAAAACATTGTATTTAGGACAACTGTATCATTGTGGACAATGGAATCACTATTCCCTGTTCATCGGCTGACTTGTGACTGAGGAGAACCAGTCACAGTGGCAAGTCACAGTGGCAAGGTTTATACGATATCTGCTCCGAGATGCCTCCAGGGGGTTGATTTATCAATGTTTATACCCGAAAATAAATCTTTGAAAGAAAGAAAGAAAAATAAACATTATGCTGCGTTGAGCGAGGCTGCTGCTACGCAACAATCAGATTAAGTAGGCCTAAAAACATCTGTATTACCGACATCGAGTAGCCTAAAGGGAAATGGGCTAAAGGATTTCCGCCTATCTTACATCATAATCGGCTGGCAATCTTCTCCGTTTATTACCATGACACAGGTCTTTGCCAGTGCTGCATCACCTCAGCTTTGAGATATTCCTGAAAGCACATGAATCATTTCAAGGGTCTCTTGTTCAAGCAACATAGGTCAGTGACAGTATTCATCAAGACCTGAAGTGACTTGTGCTGTGCTCCGGGCAGCTCAAAATGGGTCACAATGTGCTGCTCTTCGTTAAAAAATGGTTACAATGCACAAGATAGTTTGCTGGTGTCCTCTGCATGAGTGCATGAACTCATCCTGTTCGAAGAGGAGGAAAGCTGACATTTAAGCTGAAGCCAAGATGTTCCGAGGACACGCTCGCCCTTTAGCAGGGAGATCTTGAGGAATGCTTCAACCAACACACAAAGCCCCCCCCCCCCCCCCCCCCCCTGCATCCAAGTTTGAGATTCAGCAAATACAGTTCCACAAAAACATCTAATTAGGCCTAAAAGGTCAGTCCATCACAAGACAACAGGATGTTTGGGGGGGAGAGGGTTGGTGGTGGGGGGGGGGGGGTTGGCCCTGCACCAAAGCCCTTATGGCCAGGATAATGAAGATGGAAACCACACTGAACCGCTTGAGGAAAAAGAGGGAAAGGGTGAAACAGCCTTCTTGTTTGAATGCCCTCCTCAGAGACACTCTTACCATCTTAATGAAGGCATCAACAGTCCCAGGGCATGCCGCCTGTGAGGTATAAATCACAGCGACATTCCTGAGGTAAACAGAGATGGGGCAGGTGGAGGAGCGGGGCATTCTTGTGATAATAATGACAGTGATTTATATAGGAATCTCTTATGAGACAAACGCAAGATATCTTGGGTCAATTCCCTTCACGACATCATGCCGCTGGAGTAAGTGGGAGAGAAGAGGGCATTAAACAAACGCACGGATAATATCAGTTCTATTTGTCGTTTGTGGCATTTTTACTACCCCATCGCCCGTGTCATGAGGAGGCGTCAGAGGACCTCCTCACTATCTGTGGTTAGGTCCTGTGCCCTAGTCTGCAACAATAACCGCACTGTTAACGGCACTCTCTATCCTCGTCAATAATCGAATGAAAACAAATGCACTGTTGCGAAATAAACACCATGGCCGCGTAACACTCGCAGTTATCTCGGTTTGGTCCCTCTCAATCAATCTCTGTGGGCCAGATATTGTGCTGTGACGGCAGGGCTTTGTGGCGATGCTACTGGGCTCATTTCCTTGCAGACGGGACCACTGGCATGGCCTATCTGCCGAGAGGAGATCAAGCATCCCTGAGGAGAGGTCAGTGGTTCGTCTTAGTACTGACACCATCACAATCCAGGACCCCATTTAGCTTCACCATCTAAGGTCAACTGAGTAAAGTTCCTTTATTACAGCAGAGAAGACTAACACGCACATTTCTCCACCTTTTGGGGGGAAATAACATGAATTTTTGGTAGGATTTTTGTTTGTATGTATTATTTATTATTTTGTGCATAAAGATTGGCAACTGTGTGAGTGGTAGCTGCAGAAAGCTCTGCTTTCTCCATACTGAAAAGAATGAAGTCATTTTACCTACAATCAAAAGGCAAGATCTTAACAATATGCAAATACAGTCTTGAGTTGCATCCTGAGGTTGTCTGCCAAGGTGACGCTGAGGTCTTAAGAGAAAGGAATTCAGGTTTTATGGACAACAGTTTTTCTATAATTCGAACAGGGAACACTGAGAAATAGCCCTGTAATGCTTTGTTGCCACTTTAATTCTGTTTAAATAAATGTCTCTCATCAAGGGATATTGCTAGTTTGAAAACACAACTCAGAGTTGGATAAACTCAAGACATGATGCAACCACAGAATGTGGTGGTATACAGATGATTAGTTTTGAGTGATTTCAGGCCTAAATACAGAAAAGCTTTGATTAATCAACTTGCTTTGCTATAGGAGTCACTCAGATGGGGAAATAAAGGTGTGTGGTGTTTAGCGCACAATCCAAACAGATGCTCTGAGACTTTGGAAGATTGCCTTTGTGCCATTGAGGCCATAGAAGCCCGCTCCAACGTGCCACAATATAAGTTTTGCCAGCAAAGGAGGGAAAATGTCTGCAAATATACTTAGTATTGTAATTAATCACAATATTTCATGAATTCACCAGACTCTAGCCATCCATCTCTAATCACTGAGTTTAATGCAAAACTTTTACTGCACATTTGCCTGAATTACTCAGTCTAAATGGGACTTGGGTGACAGAAACTCCAAGCCCAGGTGGCTGGTGGGTAACAAAGTATGATTCAAACCTAATGATCAAACAATTTGGCAAACTTAGATCACACTATTTAGTTAAGTCGAAGTAACCAAATGACTAATTACTATTGTCTACCATAATGAAGTGCTAGATTGCTCATACAAAAGATGACCAAATCACAGGGAAGTGATCAGAGGATCCATTAACCAAAAGACTTGTAATGAGACAAATCCTTATTTGGATGCACACAAAAGGGATTCTGGGTAAAATTATAACCGCAAGGCAGTGTGGTCTCTCTCCACATCTTGGTTAGATTATCCTACATTACTTCAGAAAAAAGTCAACTGCATTCCCTGATGAGCTGAAAGCCATTGACTCATCTGTAACAATGTGGGCAGTATAAAAATGTATTTGACAGCTGTGTTCACTTGTCCAGCGTTGGAAAGTAGGATCAAGCTACAGAAAGAAAACTGTGATGGCAGCTCTGCACTTCCGCCTAGAATAGCCCATGAGACTAAAAGGGAGCTCCAAAGTACAATGAAGTACACAATCTGAATACCACAGCAAATAAAGTCCAATTGCCTTTAAGTTGGAAGGTATTTTCATGTATGCTGGGATGCAGAAGTGCTCCCAAAAATCTGCATGCAGAGTGATGCAATTAAACTGTCCAGAGAGGCTAAAGTTCAGTATGATTTATAAACCCCAGCAATGAGGGATATGAGTGGGTGGTTTTAACCAGGTGAAATAACAGTAACCTGGGACAACAGCCCATTGTTAAAAGATGTTACAAGTATCCAAATGACTGTGAGACCTAGGCTTTAGCTTCAAAATGTATAAAGTGAACAGATAATAGGTTGAGTTTAAGCAATGTAGGACAGCCAGCCACCCTTGATGTCTTTTGTCCCTTAACTTCTATGAACTGAGAAAGGCATCTATTCAGATGTAAACTTTGTGTTAAAGTGTTGTTAACTTTGAATGCTAATGCTAACTTGTTGGAACATGTCTTCATCCCATAAGAACTCAAGCACGGTTTTTGATGGTTATCTGGAAGTCATCCAACTAAAGATCACAGAAAACTTTGTGGTTAAACCTCAAGAAACGAAGACCATACTGAAACCAATCTAAATTCTTAAGGCTGAGTAAAATACATTATTCGAGGGAGTGTCCGTCTGACATCCAAGATAGCCTACTTTATGGCAGAGCAAAAACTCTCAAATATCTAGGCCTAACACATCCATGATCGTCATCATCATCCTAATCCGCACAATCTCATTTGCGGCTGCAGCAGTTTGCTCCATGGCTGAGAGTTGTCTGATACTGGGAGACAGGCTATCCTTGTAAAATATAAGCTTCTATTGTTCCCCAAATAAGCCTCATTAGCAACCAGCTGCTGGTGTTTATTCCCCTTCCCCCTGAAGCAAGGCCATAGACATAGATTTCCACTTTAGCCTTAAACCTGAAGCTAATAAGCAACAGCAAGTTACATTTAAAGATAATAAAACATAGCTCAAGCTTGCCATCTACAAACTAAACCATTGTAACCGCAAGACAAGATAGCGAGGTAGCATACCACTGTCAAAAGGCAGTCAATCGAGTCAGTTGTGGCTGTCTACTAGGAACTATAGTGGCAGTGAGGATCAAGTCAACAGCCTGTCCACAGCAATAATGACAATACAGATGGTCATCTTTAAGTGGATGGTTTGAATAGCTCAGGAATTGTATATTCTTGATAAAGTGGCATTTCCATCGTGATGATATTGCCATCATAACCTTTGATAACTGGTTCAGCCTCCTTTTGTATTACTGTGTTGCGTTTATAATGTGTATGTTGTGAGTGTGTCCTGTGGTAAGCATTTTGCTATTCTCTTTGTTGTGTTTTAGTCATTTTTACTCAATGGAACCTGGTGAAGTCAAGGACAAATTTCCAGAAATGGATAATGAAAGTATTATCAATCCATCTATTTTGCACGTTTAGTCAGGTCCCAGGAATAATCCCTTGTAGAGGTGCTTTATGCATTTTAGCTTCATTTCAAACTTTATTTGTGGGGGGCTGACGGTAATGGCACATTTTTTGTATATTATGCAAAGATGGGCTTCTGTGAATTATCACATGTGACTTGCTCTTACTGCAATATTAGCATTCTGAAAGGATGACATTACTTCGAAAAAGATTACTCACCCATCACTCAACATTTTTGTATATTTTAGTTTGATTTCCTTAAGACTTCAGATCCACAAGAGGGTTATTTAAATAGATTCGTCGATTCTCACCATTTAAGAAATTGTGCACCTCTGCCAAACATTGGATTATGGAAGGGGTGGACACTACTCATACACTCTCATCCCTACAATTCCTCATCTTTAGAAATAGCTCAGAGTATAAAGTGCAAATGCCTATAAATAGAACAAATCTCCTATCTGAAGAACCCCCGACTCTCAAAACAAGGCATTCCCTTATCCAAAAATTCTTGAGTGGGAAAAAAAGCTCTTAGCATTAGACAGCAATGCATCTTGAGACTCCAAAATTGTGCATAATTATGTCTCTCTTTTCCCCAAGGTCTACAAGGAAGGAACCAAGCCTGCACGTATGGGCGTTTTATTGCAATATCATGTGAAATCTTTTTGGCTGGAGTAGCATGACAAAAACGACTATCCTAGTCGGCATAAGAACGTTATGATTACTCTGACCATGATACTCGAGACCTGTATTCACTATTGCCAAATTCATGGTGTAAGTGGTGCTGGCATTTTTATTGAATGGGTGATTTAGGAAATAACTATTGACGATAATCAGTCAAATTCATCAATCCTGGTCTTGATTGCAACAAAATGTATTAGTTGGTGGTAAATCCTAGCATTTTACAATCCCGTGGGATGTGCCTTTTTTGGGGGGGGGGGGATTTGGGCAAGAACCAAATGCAAACAAGTATTTTTTGTAAGATTATTTATACAAAAGTATTCCAAGACTGATAAATGCATGAGTCTTGGCTGACCACCTAATAGACTGAAGGCAGCATTGAAATGCTCAGTTGAAGAGTGTATTGTGGAGAACGAAGAATGGAAGAACGTCTGGGCTAAAGATCCCCTCTGTATCCTTGTTGCAAATTCCTGATACGTCCTGCAAGACAATGTGGCTTCCTAAAGACAGCATTAAACCTCTGCCTTGAGTCTTGAGCCTGTAAAGCCAGGATTTGGGGAGATCTACTATGCCCTGCACTGAAGTATGACTCGGGCGTTTACCTTTTTGCAGCCCCTCTTGGAATCTGGCCCAGAAAGAGGCTCCTGCAGTCACTTCCCACACTGTAAAGGGCAGCGGCATTCAGTTTCTCAACTGTTCCACTGCTTCTTATCCAAGAAGAGTAGATGAGTAGGCATCCAAAGATCCAGTTATCCTTAATGGTATGATGCTGAAGACCCACTTTACATTTACATTTAGTGATTTAGCAGACGCTCTTATCCAGAGCGACTTACAGTAAGTACAGGGACATTCCCCCCGAGGCAAGTAGGGTGAAGTGCTTTGACCAAGGACACAACGTCATTTTGCCGGGCTGGGAATCGAACCGGCAACCTTCTGATTACTAGCCCAATTCCATAACCGCTCAGCCACCTGACTCCCTTGACTGACACTTTACCATGTTACCATGTCTTGTAGCACGCTTTGGGGCAGGCATGCTTACTCTTGACATTTTATTGTTCTCAATATGAGGACAAAAGCTAGATTTCGAGCTACATAATGAACGATATGATCTTCAACCACTGGTCGACAAAGACACTGAGGTTTCCAATAGCTCCTTAAGGCCCACTGAATGTTTTGAACAAATTTACATATTCAAGTCACTAAATGTACTACTAGTTACTGTAGTTTATTCAGAATATTCAGCATCTGCCCTGGATGTGAGCCAATGATTTAACATAAAAGTCTCTGGAGACAAATGTCCATACTATGCTAAAACTGAATATGCTAAACCAGCATAGACAGAGATTTACTGAGACCAGTAAGAACATAATGAGACATGAAGTTTCCGTATGCAACTCCGTTTTATAGGCGAAACCACAAATGCCAAGCACACTTTTGTCTATTGATTCATTCGGCAAGCTTGAGGGGAGGTAAAGTTGAAGGAAGAGATGAGGAAGGGGAAGACAATGAGGAAGTAAGGGAAACTGGGTGGTTGGAAACCCCAGGTGGGGTAACAGCTGAGCCCTTGAACAAAGGAAGAAACCTCTTCTAGCCCAGTTCCAGGTAAGAATGTCATTTGCAAGAAAAAAAAAAGATGTTGCCAAGGACAACAAGTATGGGGGGAAAAAACGCCCCACTTTCGTTTCCCACTCCAATTTCTCTCTCTCTCTATCTCTCTCTCTCTAGTGACAGCAGGCAGAGGTCAAACAAATGTATTTTTGGAGCTGTAGCCTGCAAAATGAATACTTTACTAGCTAACAGAAATGTTGCTGTCCGTCTGTAGTGACCACTGCTAAGCTATATTTCAGTTTTTCATATCCAGGTCATTGTAGCCTACTGATAAGAAGGTGTGAACTAACTAAGGCTACATTAGTATCGCTTATTAGCACAGCTTGAGAGAACAAGGATCATTACAATTTCTTAAATAAATAAACTGCCTCCAACAACTTAATGAATCAACCACTGGTGTTTCAAGTTAAAAGAATGAAATGCCATCTCTGGTTTCTAGGCTCGTCAGCTACCGTTTTACGTTTCGCGTCGACACAAGTGTGTGATGCAGTTAGAGATCTACATTTCAGGGGTGACACACACCCATACTCAGAAAAAGCAGGACTTTTTCATGTAGGAAAGAAATGAACGGGCCTTACAGATGTGTTTTTATGTCAAGAGGTGTTGCTGATCAAACTGAAAGAACAGGGCTCTGCCAGGTATACAATTACTGAGCTCAGCAAGTCGTCATGTTGCAGGCGGTGCCTCTTCCTGTTGGGTCCTAACTGACAACGATATAAGCGGGGGCCAAGTCAAGACAGTGCATACCAGGTCACTGAAGCAGGACTGTATCTCCAATGAGCCAAAAAGTGTCGGATTTGGCGGCTGTCACTTTGTCACAGTTAGTTTCGCAGTCTTAAGTGGTCTGAACAGATTGATAATGGACAGTGGAACATATATCTGGTCCAAAAAAATTAACCTGTCAGGTGCGATTAGAAACGGGCCGGAGGTAAAGGTTGACTTCTAAGACTAACAATAGAAGCTGGCCTGCCGAGACATTTTCTGACAGTTCCATTTGTAAAAACATTTCCGTGTAGCCTATGCCTGGCCTACGATTTCACACATGACTGATAGCCCCATGGCCATTAATATGAGCCACATTCTCTATTAGGTATTTCAAATAGCGTTCTCTCCTAATATTTGTCGGGGTTGGCTAACTTTGACATTGAGTACACTGGCAGTCGAGGACAACTGAAGGAAAATGAAATTCGACTGAGAACCAGCGTTTGTGCTGCCAATCTGGATTAGTAAAATAACACTGGTACTAGGGCTGGGCGATAAATATTATCGAAGTAATGACTTCCCTCAATAAAGATATAACATTAATTAATTTTCAATAATGTCGATAGAGAATAATTAGGAACAGCAGTCCATTTAATTTCTGTGATGCAGCAGGAAGTTGCGGAGAAATGGTATACACCCACTAAAACACACTGAGAACCTCGAGTGGAGTAGCTAATATTAACCGCGGAAAACAAGTTTGTTGCCGAAAACAGTGGCAGCAATAGCCATGGCGAGGGAGCAACTTCCAATTAAGAAATTATTTATAAAAAGGGTTTGTCTTCAATTATTTGGAAGTGGTTTGGCTTTTTGAAATCCGACAAAGAGCAGAGCAATGTTCGGTGCAAATTGTGTAGTAAACAGGTGGCTACCAAGTCTAATACAGCAAACCTTTTTTACCAACTGAACAGACTTGGTCTTTGTTGCCTGTAGACAGTAACTACCTCAACATAAACTGGCATTCGCTAGAAGTTATAATGCAAATTGATATGCACTTTAGTTTATCTTGTTCATAACGTCTCAGGGTTTATAGCTTTCACATTGTTTTGTGAATGTTAAAATTGTGATAAATATCATTCAACCTAGACAGACTTGGTCTTTGTTGTCTGTAGACAGTAACTACCTCAACATAAGCCGGCATTAGCTAGAAGTTAATGAAAATTGATATATATCTTGTTTATAACTTGTAAGAGCTTAGAGCTCTAAAAAAGAAATTTAATGAGTTGACAATAAAAAAGAAACA
Source organism: Osmerus mordax (assembly GCF_038355195.1). Lineage (NCBI taxonomy): Eukaryota > Metazoa > Chordata > Actinopteri > Osmeriformes > Osmeridae > Osmerus > Osmerus mordax. The sequence goes on along the minus strand of NC_090057.1, from coordinate 11,891,443 downwards.
TTGAAGCCTTTGGTTTGTACAGGCATTCTTGTCTGAAGCAAATATGCACCTTTGAAACAAATTGTATTTATATTGTCTTAATGATCAAATGGAAATATAAATATCTATCGTGATAATTTTTTACCCATATTACCCAGCCCTAACTGGTACTAAACTGTTTATGCATCTTATTGTTGAAATGCCATGTCCTTTAACTGGCATGTAAACCTGCAACCTACAGTGGGCATAACAGAAGTTATTCTATGATCTAACACAGAGCATTACTTTAAAATCCCCTAAAATGAGATCATCGCCTTTAACAGGGAGGATGAGGAAGGACACTTCATGTTTATTTCTATCCTGAGGCACTATAAGGGTCCCAATAGGGAGGGTGAATGAATCAAAGCACTGCAGCAACCAAGATGTATATGAAGCAAATTTGATCTATTCCAGTGTTTCCAAGCCACTTCAATTGATTAAATTGTTTAAGAAGATATGCAGTTATCTTCTTCCACGGCGCAGTAAGGTTTATCAATGCAAACAAGTCTTTTGAGTGATTGAATTGCCTAATAATGCGAAACTTTGATGTAATCATTGGCGAACGGCACTGTATGGGCTACCCTCCACAGTTGGACACGAGATTGTCTTTTCAGATACCTCTATGAGAGCCAATGGTACCCTGTTCCACTGACTAAAAAGACTGCCGATGGACAAACACTAGGAAGAAGCCAGTCTACAACCTCACACTTTAGACTCTCACACACAGGTGTTGTCTAGCCACTCGATAGAATCTTTACATAAACTGCTGGGAGAAAAATAAATCGATTTTAGGCTACGTGTACCAAGCCCGTAAAGCTGTGCGCTGTGACATTATGGTCAATGCCAATCACTTATTTACCACCGCCTCGGAAAATGCATTCCTGCTGCTAAAACAACACATCCTGAACCCTGCCACCAATGGTAAAAGCCTCTGGGGATAGGCTACCGAAAGTACTTGAAAAGCTGAATAAGGGAAATAGGAGCCAGAGGGAAGTGATGAGAAGAATAAAATGTCATACTGTTACTGCAGTTTTTACGTGCAAGCGTTTCATATTTAGCTTCATCATTCATTTTGTACCCATTTTACTAGGTTTAACCAAACCACTATTTCAACATTGACGGCCTGTCAGGTGGCTATAATAGTAGTTTCTGTACAACATATAGTATGTATACTTTTGGAGGGTTTGAGAAATTGGATTAGCGAGCTAATCCTTCTCCTGCTGAATGTTACAGAACACACGTAAGGTCTATGCAAACTGTGAGAAACGTGAAAGTAGTTACCGATCCAAATATCCCAAGAAATATACCAAAAGAAACTAGCTCCATATTGTTGGGTTTTTCAGTACATTTCAAATTTTTTATTTTTCTCAGTATAGTAGATGCTTTTCTATTTGAGACCGCAAACACAGCTCCAAATAACTAAACACCAGCCAATTTACTAGCCACTTGGATGCTCTTTTCTAGGCTACTAAGCTAGCTAGCTAAATGAGAACACCTGGATAGCTAAGCTAGACTAATTAGCCTCAAAGTAGTTGTCATTTAAGGTATCCTAAATAGTTAGTAATAAAATATCAAGTAAGTTGGCTGCTGTAAGCGTAGAGGTAGATATCAGTTGTCAATGCTGCATTGTCAACTAAATTCAAACCACATTAGCCAGGTAGCTAGCTAATGGAGGTTAGCAAAAGAAGCTAGCCAGCTAGACTACTCTTCAATTGACGCTAGCTAGACTGTTAGCACTAGCTTGCTATATAATTAATCACGCGAGGTTGTACCATAAGAATGTCAGTGGAAAACAGTAGGCGAACGGATATGTTATCTCGAGCTATGGCCACCTAGAAACCTACCTGGGTAAAGTTCACACGGTGCGTCGACAACAAGAAGTCCTTCCAGTGTTGCTAACTAGCTAGCTACTAATTTATTAGCTTGGTAGACGTTGTATGGTGGTTGGCTATCTAGCTTGAATGCTAGATAGCTACATTTCTGTTATGTGTCGGACTCGGGCGAGTTCAGATACTACGCGTCACACACCTACCGTCCACAGCCGACGAAGTCGTCCCTTCTTCCAGCTAGTTAGTGTCGTTGCTTCAGTTACCGTCTTTATTCCGTTTTAAAATCCTGAAAATGTAACTACTGACTTACTATGACTGCCCAGAGTTGGTTTCTGAGAGTGTATCTACTGGTCTCTGACAAGTCAAGTGATTACTAACATTGCCATTCTAGCTAGCTAGTCTTCAGCTACTCTGCCAGCCGTGGCAGTGACAGGGGATTGAGTCCAGAGTGGGAAAAACTAAAATCGAAATTCTGAAATGCAAGTATACTGGTTTCGTGCTCCCACTAGCTGTAAAACCTCATCATTGCAGGGTATTAAGCTTTATACAGTCAATAGAAAGTGCAAGTCTAAAATTAAATTCAGCACAGCTTTTCAAATAAAAGAAAACCACAGGTGTTTCAACAGTTGTTTGAATGTTACTACCAAAAAAATTATCACAATTTACAGCAAATACTGTAATATATATAATGCACAATCATATACATCAGAAATGCCCAGAATACATTTGGACATATAAATGTTTTTGAATGAAAGAAACTAAACTACATGTTATGGATTGCTGTCTGTTTTTCCCAGTTCCAGTTTGAAGTAATAATAAGGCAGTACAGTCATTCCTCCAAAGGGAGGTGACAAAGTACAGTATAGCTTTTGTGTTGTGGTATTGATTGCATGTTGAACTGCAATTGGTTGACAGTGGTGTAAGCAACTCTGACTGCAACTGAATTAATCATTGGTGTGATATTAAACCTAGGTCTACATGTATGCTGCATAAAACAAAGATCCCAGGCATAATCCCAGCCTACAATAAAACCAATTTCAGATGTTGTTTCTACATCAGCTGCTGGTCCGATCCATCCTCTTGAACTTGTTTTCCCCTTCCGGTTTTTGCAGTAAGTCTATGCCTTCGGCAGATTAAAAGGACAACAGTGTAGGAACATGCATGTTTGTTTTTAACCAGTTTGAATCATATTGTGCGGTGCAATTCCTCTTTTTGAAGGGGCTTTGTCCTTTCAAATATCACAGTATGGAAGTTGTATATTTGCTTGGCCAGTGGCCACTAGCAACTTGCTCACAGGGGTGGAATATTGCACAACAAAGAAGCTGTCACCGATGAGGCACGCTTTTCTAGACCGACCCTGACAGGCAACACAAAAGACAGTTGGCTGCTTTCCCCATCATGCTCTCACTCCTTTGATCAGAAAAGCAAATCAAATCACCTGCAATCAGCCGACCATCACACTGGACAAAACACCTGCTGCACAGACAAAGACCAGAACACCAGATGCTGGATTGTTTTGTGCCAGGTTCTATTTGCCCCTCTGTCCTCGTGGCCAAAGTAAGAATGTGAGCAATCAGCGCACATCCTGTACTTACCTTCCTTTTTGTTGTGAGACAGGAACAGTATTATCTTGTTGAGAAACAAGAAAAGGTGTTAGATCTGAATGGAAATTGATGGACTAGGTAGAACTTCCCCTTTCTGCTATTTTGTCCAATCAACTCTTTTTCTGATTTCCCAACAGTAGTATCCATGGAGCAGAGAGGCTAGAGGTTGTCTTTGGGAAGGCCTGCATTTGTGGTAATGTACGCTTATTACATCACCAAGGGTGATATTTATCACCTGTCTTGCATCATAGGCCTAGCATAATTGCTTTTTTTCTTTTTTACTTCCCCTTATTAGTGGCACCTCTGACCAACCTTTCTTTCGAATAAATCATAGCACTACCTCACTAGTCTGAAAGCAACTGGAACATTCTGGAAGCTTTTTTTTTGCGGTTGCAGACACTGTCTACTTCAAGTTCATGATTTGCTTAGCGACAGAAGAGAAGGTTGAGGGACAAGTGACCCCCCCCCTTACGACTGCCAAAATCATCTACCAGGCTCCTCCCTGTTAATGGGCTGGTTTGGATTTCTTCTTTTAGGTCCTTGTCTGTTTCTCAGGATGTGGGGAGTCTTTCAGGCACTCTTGAGATCAGAACCTAAGAGCTTAATGCCCCGTATCCCACACCCCATCCCTCACACACACACACACACTCACCGGACAGACCTGACACCAGCATCAGGATGTTGGTTATTCTGAGGGGAAGCTCCCCAACTTCAGCCTTGATCCGGACAAACGCAGTCCTGCAGGAGATGAGGTCCAACATCTACAGCAAGCCGCCCAAAAACAAGATTGGACCAGGGGTGAGTTCTGCTGTCGTTCTAAGCCCCTCTATAGATACATGGAGAAAGGTATTTTATTATAGTAGTACTACATCACCATTTGGTAAGTCATTTAACGATTAATCAACTATAGTCAATGTTGTCTATGAAAAGTTAACTTTATCTTTGTTAATTGGCCAAACTATATTAAGTCATGCTAGATATACTGTACGTGTTACTTTCAGAAGTGTTCAATATTTATATTCAGTAAATGAAAAGGCATAAACACATTCAAACCTTGTGGGACTCTTAGCAATGAAAATGATAAATTACTTATTTATGTGCTTTCATTTTAATAGAATCCTGACTTACTTACCAAGCAAGTCTCTTGATGTGAAAACCTCCTTATGGTCTTTGGTCTTCTTCCAGCATTGAGAGATTTTGTCAAGGAACAATTATTCTATCCAATTGGATGTAATGAGTTATGACAAGACCATCATTATCTTATGTTATTGTTCAATATACATACACATTTGATTGGTAGGCAGAATATTGATTCTGTGTCTTTGCCTGGGCTTCATGCTATGCCCTGAGGAGCAGCTTTTGGTAAACTGGAAGTTGTCAGTAGTCTTCAAGATTATCAAGACACAATCACTTTATCAACAAACTCTTAAATGCAAGTCTGGCCGATCACAATATCTTCCACTAAGGGGAATCAGCTCTTCCAAAGGGCTCTCAATTGTAAAATATATAGGCCCAGTGAGCACCAGGGTAAAGGGAAAAACAGTAATTGATTTGGGGGGACAGGTATCTGTACTTTACTGTAAATCAATTGCATTTTTAGGAAATGCAATTGAATGTGCAAGAAATGCAATTCTTGCACACCTCCAAGGAAGGTGTGCAAAATAGTCTGAAAGTGCCTTTCTAACACCCATGCAATAAATCAAAACATCTTTTGTTTCATATGTGCCGTGTTGTAAAGTTGACTTTAAAGCTTGTACCTATCACCATTTGTTTATTAGCATTAAAAAGAGTAACATTTTCAACATGTTTTTACAATGTCAGTTCTCCTCTTTCCCACAGCAAAGCTTCTTCATCATGTCAGTGTTTGCTGTCGCCATGCTGGTCCCAGCGGGCTGGATCATGCATCACCTCCCAGAGTACCGTCAAAGACCACGTCCTCCTAAATCCTGAAGGCCCCTCAGCTTGCTTACACACACCACCCACAAGCCACACGTCTGGATCTCATGTATTAGCCACCATGCCATCAGTCCACCCTCCTGTGTAATTTGTAACAGCAAACAAAAAACTGCCAAAAACTGAACACATTAGCCACTAGTTCTCACTTAAACGATGAAAGAACCATTAACGAACGTATTCAAATGACAGCATATATCATCTCATTCATCTGTACGTAAATATTCTTATAGCATGGTGTCAAATACCTCTGAAAAATATGGCCCTTAACGTCGCTGCAGCCTCCATATGCAATGACACGTTTGTAAAACTGTCAACTCACTGCCATGATCAATAAATAAAAGTAGTGTTGGCATTGTGTCTGTTCATTGCGGTTGTCTAAATCACAACACTCTTTTTCCCGATCAGCATGACGAATGTATATAATGTATGACTTCGAGGTCAAGTACTGTAGACACAGATACAGCACTACACAGCAGTCAGTGCTGTGTTTAGACAGACAAACTTTATCATTTATAACATGAAACATTAACAGTTTTGAACAGTATATTATACCAACATCTAGAACATACATCAAACCAAAGCAATAATCAGGATCAGTAAACAAAATTATGAAATGCTTTGCAAGAGAATGTAGAGCGAAACAGTGGTTAGAGAAAGGACATCAATTCTGTTGATAAAGCCATTTATGAATATCTTCAAGACTGTCTCTAAAAGAACAAAACTCCAATCCAAATGACCATAATAACATATCATAGGTGTAACATATTTCAGAAGAGACAAACTGTGTGAGGATAAAAGGGGGGAAGAGGGGTATTTTTTAGGTTTAGTTGATGATTCTGAATGAGACAGGACTGCTCAAGTGAGATTGAATTCTTCATCAACCGAAGAGAATGATCTAGGTGAAAAACAAATTGCATGTTATTGTCAGGACATGATGGAATAGCTGTCCTCCTTAACTTTGAACAGATATTGGGTTTGTGGAAAACTCCTCAAATTAAAACCTTTTATGGCCCTGTGTCATGTCAAATAAAAAATGCTAAAAGACTGAACCAAAATGAATGAAATCGGGCTTGCTGTTTGCATCTTATTAATAGAGGGATGTTATTACAGAATTGCTGAAAACAGAAGTCTGATTCTTCAGCTGCAGTAACTGCTGTCCTCTGTCCATCATGTTTGTATGTTTTCTTTCGGAAGCGTCTGAGAATGACTTCCTGGAACTAAATCACATTTTGCGGCTTTAATGTAAATTGTTTCCAAAGAAGGTTGACCTTTTATTAGTGTAGGGATAGCTGGTTGAACACAAGCTTCAATGGAAACAAGACTTTTTTAATTTAAGTACTGAAGCTAGATAGCTAGCATCTGGCCAACATTCAGAAGTTCCAGGGGGTCTCTAGGGTGTGGGAAGGGAATATAAAACAAACAGTGTGATTCATCAGATTCAAATAGAGAATGAACCATACAGAAGATAATTTCAAATAGTATGTTTTTCACATAGTTCCTTGAGATGTACTAGCATTGACAGTACCGTTGTGTGTTTGATGAGAAAACATTCTTTTCAGAAAATAGATTTGCTCTTTCGATTTGTTCTATGGAAATGACATAACATAACATGAAAGGACAATTTTACATATTATGCTAAGTGTATTGCTTTTGATGACAGTAGGTGCTCTTCTGAACTTTTCTAGCTGGCTGTTCACAGGGTTTAGAACCAGCTGAAGTCATTTGGTAGGATGACCCTTCATAGATTCATATGTAAATAGATGGAAAATTGTACTTCCTTGTATTCCCTCGACGAGGTAAAGAATGTTCTTTCTCCCTAAGATTACAGCATGCACACAAACAAGACAACGCTATCTCTGAAGAAAGAGGGGGGAAAAAACAGATAAGCACCATCATTGGTAGGAATAGGTGACAATTGGAATTGCTAAGCATAAAACGTCAGAGCAACGAAAAAAATAAATGTACCGTCAAAGTAGATGAAGTAAATAAAGTAGATTGTGAGATGACATGGGGACATGCACCACTGTACTGTAGGTTTGCCACAAGGCCAGTCATTAGTCAGCACTCTACAGTACGTGACCACAGTCATGCTGCAAGGTCAAGATGAGTGTTTTGGACATGTGGGTGTAGGGGGTCCAAAACTCCCATGGGGGTTCTAAACATACTTGAACTCCAGCCCAACCCTACCAAAGAAGCGCACCCCTATTCATCCGCACTTGCCGCACTTCTATTGTGTGTTAGAAGGAAGAACCAAGTTGCTTTGTAGAAATTTCCCACACTGCAAGCTTTCTCAGACTGTGGGCTGTTTGTTTGAACAGCCTTTGAGGATTTTTGGGGGCCCTTTTCGTAGGTGGCATGTGTTTGTGTTTCAGCAGGACTGATTGTTGTCATTAGGGGGCTTTTTGGTTTTGTTTGATTGTTGCTGTTTCCTCCTGAACTGACTGCGACTGACCACAAGTCATGGTCTCTGCTGACTGACAGGGGCTTACTGTAGCAGCTGCCCGAACGTTCGTCACATGCAACGTGTCACACGTATGTAAATGTGAGCTCTATTGGTTCATTCAATTTGAATGCGGACACTCTCAGAAGCCGAAATGTGAGAAATGTCTTCTGTCGTAGAATGCCTGGTGAGTCCCTGCTTTTCTGGATTTGATGTCACGTTGCTATGTGTACCTTTAAAGCAGTGGGAACGTACTCTTCCAACTGATATTGCTGCAAAACCAGTGGAGTGAAACACAAACAGCCAGCAACGCATCCCTTTGTTTACTCTCGAGTACCACAAACCAGAGCAGACTAAATAAGGTTGGGTCAACAACAGATTCAATCTCAAGTGAACATTTGTGAGAATTTATAGTTTCACAAGCCACCAATGATCTAAGAGCAAATAAATGATGATCTGAACAAGAAATGTTGGCAATATAGGATTACTAAAGGCACATTATTCCATACTGGTCTAGCCAGTCTACCTGTTGCACACAATTGCACACACTTGTATAACAAAAAATAAAGGCATTCAAATACATTCAGAAGCTAGAGTTCTGAATTTGTAAGCCAGTCAAGGTCCAGTCAATATCTTAATGTATTAGAGTGATTCAGATCCTTTACATAAAACCGAGGTCAATGGGCTGGTCCATAGATATATATATCTATGGGCTGGTCACTATAAACAACCTTGTTTGCTGAATCATTCAAAGAATAACATTAGCTATAACAATAGCAGTAACGGTAACTGACAACTATGAGGTAACTTACAGTATTTCACTAAATACTTGGAAAATAAGCAACATTTTAAGGCCAAACATGTATTGCTTGCATCTTTTGTAGAGAAGGTTTAGCAAGCTCATGTGCTTTGAAGTACTGTACATAGCATCATGCTGACACCAGGTGGTTAGATGTTGAAGTAATTTATTAGATTTTAGGGAACTGCATCACAGCTATGGAGGAGAACAATTACAAACAATGTAACTTATGTTACGCTTGCTTGCTGTGTGATGCCCATACAGCTGCAATAAATACAACTAACATGGCCGCCAAAAATGTAATGTTGTCATTTGTCATTTTGTAAGTGGCTGCACTACCCCACAGTATTTAATAACAAAAAACAGACGTGAATTGTCATCCCAACCTTTCAGCTGAAAAGCTAGTGAGCTTTTTTATTGTTGACTAAAATTAGCCATGTAGGAAACATCCCTCGGACTCGTTCTTAAAATACCCTCTAAAAATAGGCATCTGAATGTTTTATAAACACAGGTACGAAGCTCAGTCTGAAAGGGGTCATCCGAGCATAGAATCAGATTATTTTTATCCTTCCAACACTCTGTCTCTGTCTCCCTTCCCTTCGACCGTCATCTTTCAGCCTCTTTTCTCATCTTTTAGATCTTTGCAGCCTCCAACATCTTGGAATGGTGTCTAGTGTTGTCCTTCGCCAATCCAATCCACCTCCATCCCTGCATGCAACAGTCCTTCATTCTTTATGAAGCTTGTACTCCATCCCCAACTGTCTCTTCTCTCTCTCCTCTCCCCGCTGGTCTCTCTGCTGGCCTCTCAGCTGGTCTCTCTGCTGGTCTATCCGCTGGTCTCTCTGCTGGTCTCTCTGCTGGTCTCTCTGCTGGTTTCTCCGCTGGTCTCTCCGCTGGTCTCTCCGCTGGTCTCTCTGCTGGTCTCTCCGCTGGTCTCTCTGCTGGTCTCTCTGCTGGTCTCTCCTCAGTCCTCTCCTCCTTCCATGTTGTTCTTTTTCCTTTCTCGTGCCTCCAAACTATTTGACGTCAAACAGTTGTTTTTTGGTTGGTTGGCAATCTGTTGTGGATCTAACATTTTATATGTTCTAGCATTGACTTTTGATCTTCTGTGATGTAAAGCATTACTGTGAAAACACGAGTCACAGACATGGCTTCTTTGACTACATCCAAGCAATCGAATAGATTACATGAAATCATTAAAAAAAAATATATATAACTCAATCTATCTGAAATATACACACTGAAGAAATGTTCATTTTAAATATGGCTTCCAACGTTTGCCACCAGAGAGACTCACACATTCCACCAGCAGGGTGTATCCTTGCACAAGGGAAACTTGCCCAGAATAGTTGCACAGTCATATTACAGCAAGTGTTAGTTTACTTTGACCTTTAAGCTCTTCAAAATGGATCAGACAGAAAGTATTAACAATTGTGAAGATCACCTGGCATAGTTAATACATCTTAATTGATTGTGATTATAGAGAAAAATTTATGTTCTGGATGCATTTCACCCTTAACTCACTAAATAATTTCAACATTTTTGTAATTAAGATCAAGCCATGTAAACAACATTTAGCATTAAATACCTATATTGAAACCTTTGACATTGACCTTCAACCCTTTAGACTAATGTTAATTGGTTGGGGTCAATGCTTGACCTTTTCAGGGCCTCTCACTTGGCTCTACAGCCCCTGAGTAGGGAATCTCGATCTCAATGTGATTCATGTGATCAATCAGAAAGGCCAGCTGCTCCAGGACGTTTTTCTAAAACCACCGTACCCATCAGCCAATTCCGCAACTCTTCAAAAAGCATGCTCTATTTCCGATGGATTTTTCCAACCCACCCCCTGGGCCCCAGAAGAGCTGAGGTGACATCTGCCCGGCCCATTCCAGTTCACTCACCACCACCATGAACCCATCGTTACGCTCATTAACCAGCCTTTTGTCTAAGTGGCATCCCGTAAGGATGCTCCCTATCCAAGGCCACCCGCTCTGCACACACCCTTGCCCCCTGTCCATCTCCATTGCATGTGGTTGTGTGGAGAAACTGGCAGCCACCAAACAACACCAGAATAACTGAGGGAGATAGTAAAGTACAGAGGTTGACCCTTTGGCATTTGAAGCACACCAGAAGTAGCAGCCAGCTTGCAAGTTAGCGATAGGTCGGTGTGTACACTTCTTATGGTGGACTGGAAGATAAAAATGGAGACAGCACTTTACATTCGGTTCCGCCGTGTGAACAGCCTTGGCATTGCAAGTAGGTTGGTTATCACGACATGCTTGTTGGATTTTGCAGTTGGATCAAATGGGCATCCACACAAGCTTATGGAGAGGACTACATTTTAAACATGGGTCTGCACACATCTAGCTACTGAAAAGGGACCATCCCTTATGCTACCATCATGCAGAGTATAAAAGCAGTCTGCCCGTTAATCTGTCTGCATAACTCAGTGCATCCTATAAATATCCACCCAATAACAACAGAGATCACGTGAGAGGTTCCCTGTGGATGAAAGGGTGTCCTGGCAGAGGTTTCTTCCTCAGGGGCTCCTATTGAGCCCACAGAAACCAACAGCGTGGCCACTGTCCTTGGCATCCCGCACACAATCCACCCATCAGCCGCACCTGACGGAGGGAAGATCCCCGCGGGCAGATTCTCCTTGACACCCAGGACAGCCCCTCTCAAGGCTGAAGGCTGTTGTTTTTCCTCACTGTGGTTTTAAATATGGATGCCAACCCCTGTTGGTCTGGTTCTGTGGAGGGGTGGGGGCGGTGGGATGGTGTGTGTGTGTGTGTATGGGGGGGTTGGGGGGGCGCAGGGGGCCCCCTGTCAGTTCTGACTGGACTGTGGTAGTGCCGACTGTCAGTCTGTGAGGCCCGGGCCGCTACCCAGATGACTTATTCACTGACCCGAAGGGAGGCCGCATCTCCCCTGTCAATCAAATGAAGAGGTAAACACGTGAATGCTTTGGGGAGCCAACGAACACACACACAGTTGAGGAGGCACTGAGGCCAGAGGAAGAGAAGGCCTTCACACACACACAGACATGCACACACGTGCACACACAAAGATACCAGTGCTCACACAAACATACAGGCACATGCACACACATTCAAACACACTACAATACCCTCAAGGATACAAGGGATGAAGCAATGTTCATATTCTTCGTACACAAAGATCACCAAATATATTTCAGTATCACGAGTGACGTCAGATAAACATTTAACATCGACTGACATTAAAAAACAAAAAAAGACAACTGTAACGGTGCACTTGTGTGTTAGGTTCACAACTACAGTTGTGAACCTAACACAGTTGCTGGAGCTTAGGTAACCTCCAGCACAGACCTCTGTCAGAAACACCACCCATCTCAGACTCAGATGAAGTCAGCTGGGTTGTCCGGGAGACGAGACAGGGTCTCCCTGTCCCTGCCTCGATGGGGTCCTGGACGGCCCATTTACAGGCTGTCACATCCCCTCTCGTTCTCTCACAGATCCAGCGTCCCTGGCAGTGCGACGCATGAGTATTCGAAACGGCCCAGACCGTCTAATTGCATTACCTTCAAAGGGCACATCTGAGGATGAGGTTGGGGCATGGTTGAGAGCATTGCTCATTTACATTTTCCAGTAGCTCTCGTTCTACACTGTGCCCTTCTTTCACCCCCCCCCCCCCCCGCCCCTGACTTACCTAACATGATGTGTTAATGGTTGATTTCACTTGATGATCGCATGTGCTTATTCAGTATCCTGAAATAGAATTGTTCGGTGACAAAGGCCAGTTAAACAAATCCTTTTTCCTCAACGTGTTTTCAGATGTAATCTGATTGGATTTGGGCCATAAGAGCTAACACATTGTCAGTGATAGATGTCTTGTTTGGATGTCTAGAACATATTAGCAATTCCACATTACTGTAACCTCTACTCGACGGGCCGTGCTCACCCTGCCACCTTGCGACATCTAGAACTCATACAATCAACTTACATCATTAATGTACATGAGCCAAATATCACAATCAATACATTGTCTGACTAGATCATCACTGAACTACTTGCAATAAATCCTTTAGGGGTTCACATGTAAGTGAATTCATCTCATAAACAGTGGTAACCCATACTATGAGGATTGTACCAGCTCAATCATTTCATTCAAAATTACTCCTGGGTAACGAAATTTTTCTATTGAGGGGAGAGTAATCCCCCTACCACATATAGGCAAATATTACTTAAATATTACTGACATGGATGCATATGAAATCCTCCTCACAGTGACAGACACACACACCTTCTTGATTGGCATGAAGTTTCACAGCTGTCATCTTAATTGACCTGCGGCAGCCCTGCGATGACAAACAATCTTCCTCTCCAGTGCAGCACTCTGATTGACAGGATGCCGGTATACTTTCACAGAAGGAGCTCTGGCTATCACTGGGCTATCCATCAGTGCTTGTCATCTTTTAGGAGCACGGCAACAGCTAATAAGGATTTGAATATTACCTCCAGGGTCAGCCCCTGTTGACACATTGCTGATAAGCTGCTTGATTTGCTGTGCAGAGCAAAAGCCACCCAATATGATTCGAAATATTTCAGCTGTCTTTTATTGACATGTGGTTGAAAGAACGTGGCTATGCATTTTGAGAGGCAGAGAGGAATGAGTTCTGTACAAGAGACCATAAGATGGGAGACAATCTAACAACATCAATTTGTGCCTGGCAGCTTCATGCTGGGTTTTTCATTTAATTTATTTCTCTTCACATTCTATACCACAACTTTGTCATTATCAGACTTTGTGGAGAGGTTATCTATGCCAGGGCATGCAACAGTGGAAAATGTCTTGCAAGTAATATGATACTACTCTGTGTAAAGCAAAATATTCAAAAAACTGTTTTTACTACAACTTAAACCATCTTCAATCCTGAACATTGAGTAACTTGGAAGTTTCAACAGCAACAACAAAATATGACAATAGATGATATTCAATAGTACAATTTTATTTAAAACTAAAAAAGTCAGCATGTTGCAATTTAAATTTGTTAAATGCACAATATATATGTTTAATGTTTTGGTATGTGATGCATACATTGTGCAAGAACCTTTAATTATTCCAATATACATTAATGGCTTGTTCCAGACACACAACATCATGTACAACTCTGATTGTTAGCATATCAACTCTTTCTCTTTATATATTTAATTCTATAAACATGTTCTTTATTCTGTACACATAGTAGACAGTCAAGAAGGCAAATCTTTAATATTGATACTATTTACATTCATGCAATATTTTTCAGACTCATTTTTGTACAATATAATACACAACTATGTTCATGGATGGAAGTTAACTGTAGTCCAATCCTTGAAGTGGACCGAAGCGGGAAGTACAGTATGCCTACAACAAATTAGTAACAGGAAATAAAGGGGTAAAATACATACACACTTCCATTGTATTTTATCCTTAAGATTCTCATAAATATTTTGGATTTAAGCATGTCCACAACGATTTCCCATAAAGATACTGTATCTCCCCAAAAATCCATCAATCACTACAATGAAAGGCAGTCCCTTGCTACGTTGTGAAGTCATCATGAATCAGTATTTTTTATAATCCAACCACTGAGGATATTAACCTCAGACTACAGAAGTACCAGATTTGTATCTGACTTAAGTAATTGACTTGGACTGTTTATCAAATCAAGTGCCATAGCACTATGCCCAAAATAATGATATTGAAATCGATTTATCAATCATTGTACAGGGCTGCACTGACAAACGACCCAATTCATTGTTGAAATGGGGAGTTCCTTATCATAAGGATGTCTTATGGACTACTCCCTCAAGTTTAACAAAAAAGATTGTGAAACCAATTTTTTTTTTCTATAGCAGGATTTAGACCCCAAGTCCCACAACAGTATCTACATAAAAACCTGACCGACTGTATCAGTTGGCCGTCACAATAGTAGATTCGCTGAATTAGATGCGTTAGATACCAATATTTCCAACCATCAGAACCTATAGAGAAGTATTGAAACGAATACAGCTAATTGTAATTCCCAATGTTGGGTTTGGGTGAGCTAACACAATCGTGAAGGGTGCTGGATCGCCATAGATGTTATTGGAATTGGTCCCAATTTGATCAATTCATCAGCTCCCCGTCTTAATGACAATGTGTTCATTTGGCAGACGCTCTTGTCCAGAACGACGTATAGGAGGGGGAAGGACCTCTGACCCCATGAGGTAAACCCCCTCCTGTGGTACAAAATGAATCTTTCATAGGCTAATAAAAATAGCATAAATGGGAGGAAAACTGCCAAACACAAACCCCTTGTTGAATCGCATTTGCTGTAGCATGATGCAACCTAACCCCTAATCCTAATAAATATGAATTATTTGGAAAAACATCTATTTTTCTACTTATAGTGGGTTTACGATACGAAAGCCTTTATTAGGCCTTTATAGGTTACGCAAAATGAGACAATAGCCCGCATTACATGACAATATTTAAACTTAGGCAATGTGGCTATTTCTTGGGATATCTTTGAAGTTCTTATACATGAGACAATAAATTCAACGTGTCCAATTCTAAGAACACACCTGCTCACTCAGGACTAGATACTGTTGGCCAATGATGAGGCAAACATCCTGACATCCTCTGTGCATATGACAAAGAAAACGTCTGAAGAAATTGAATTTAGACAAACGTGTTAAACATTTACTAGAGGGATCCTGGCAAGTAATGGGCAAATTATGATGAATGCATGGGTTTTACTTGATGTATTTCAATGTACAGTACATTAGACATCAGTCGTGATTTCAGTTGCTTATTTAATGTAACCCCTGTGGAGAGGTTCACGGTCAAGTAAATGCTTTTAACTGAGTTTTGTGGGCTGGGTGGTAGATAAACTAGATTTAAGGAGCTCTCATGAACTCTCAGGAAGTCATGTCATAAAGCGTCATACAGTACAAACACTGGCAACTGAAACATCGACCTGCATTGGAAAGCACAAAACAACAACCTTCGTAGATGTACAGAAGGGCATGCTCATTACCAATATTCATATGGAACACATCTTGGGATATCTCTTTTCCTTTCAAATTGCATAGTCAGAGAGCAAACAAATGTCAAAACCCATCAAGAGAACGATTTCAAATGATTTTGGAACTTCATTAATCTTATTTGGTTTATAGACTATGGTTATCCGTCCTTCGCCATTTCCCTCAAAGAAATACTTGATCAAAGGGAGTGGATTTATTCCTTTCACTGTCCTGTCCACACTGTTCACTGTCTCTTCTCATTGTTCAGAGGGTCATGGGTAGGATTGGAAATTGAGAAGTGCCGATAAAGACAAAATGGAAAAAGTCTTTGCATTCAACAGAAAGTGCATGCGTGTTTTTAATCACCGGCATCTTATGTCTTGCTGCTGTCCACTGAGGGGTCTTCAGGGTTACGTATAGCCAGACATATTATCTGTCTTCTGGAAGCCGTCACAGTACCCACCAAAGTCCCACTAGATGAGCCGTCTGGTGATGGGTTCCAAGCCCTATTTGTGTGTCGTGGGGTGCTGTGCTGCAAACCTCGGCTAAACACATAATGTATATCAATCCCATGCATTCCCCCAGCCCATTCTATCAAAATTCCCCAGTCTAATTCCCCCCCCCCAACATGGCTGACCCGTGACTTGCTAGTGTCGTGCAAGTTCATACTCTCTCTTCGACCGTTCGCCCGATATTCTCAACCTCAACATGGGTCGCTTGTCATTTCTATTGGGTTGAGTTGATGCGATCATTCCTGGACTTGTGGACTTCCTACACCCCTGTGTTGTTGGTGTCCACCGTCTTCAAAGTGCGTGAGCTCATGGCGTACTCCCCTCGGCTCGTACCATTTTCCTCCTTCCTCGGGGGTTTTCTATGACAAGGGTGGAAGAAAGAATCAGATGTTAGTATTTACAGGGTAAGGCACGTAACATCTTCTGTAAAGTGCTTTTTTAAAACCCCCCTTCTTGCAAATTTGAGTCCTAACATAAACATAGAAACTCACTGGCTTACCTCTAAATCAAGTTTAAAAGCTCAAACACCAAGCACCAAAGGGTACAATCCCATACAACATCAACGAAAGACAGTAACTCAGGGATATCTTATCATACTGTAAATGCACTCTGTAAATTACTGCATCCACGCATTGATTTAGGAGTTCTAACTGGAAAATCTCATCAACACTCTCCCCTTGAAAGGTTTACTTCTTTGGAAACAGTATAGATGTAAATCTTCAGTCTAACAGCTTTCATTTGTAAATATGAATCAGAATTGCCTGGCTTTGAGAGCGGAGAGCTGGCCTGGCCGTATACAGCAAGTGAGAATCCCCAAAGCAGAGGCTGATTCACTGCAGCCTAGTGTCGTCAAAGTGAGTTATTCTATTCTCGAAATGACTTTCTGCCGCCTTTAATGACACAGTGAGTAAGTGTAGCGTTCCTCTTCCTCTAACTCAACTGAACCATCCTGCCTCGTCCCTAATTAGAGATCCAAGATATGTGACCCTTTCAGCCAAATAACTCAATTAAAGGTCCCTGTAAGGAGGGCAAGATTCAGCTTGAGCAACGAGGCCAATAGGGTCTTTAAGGGCTGTGCGATCAGACTCTTGGTAATGCCACCTCTGACTATTTTGTAGACTGTGCTGTAACCATCAATATATAGTTAGTCTTCAATATTGGGAAGGTCATACTAACAACTTTGGTATTCCCCTTTAAATTACAGATACTGTCAGGAACGGGGAATGCTGTTTCTCCTTTGTCGTGATAAACACAATTCTGGTCCTTGGGGAAGGGTAGAAGAGGCACTTCCTGTTGGGAGGCCATCTGTTGTGAAAAGCAGTGTGGAGGCGCCTGGGGCGGGGGGGGCTTTCCTACAAAGACACCCTCCCTTGTGTGATTTACACTGGGCAACATCCTGGCTCTTCTGATTTCCCAAGGGAAAGAGCGAAAGTTAGACAGGTAGAAAAAGAGATAGGTAGTGATAGGTAGATATTTAGATTGAGAGAAAAGTTGATTGATAGATTGATAGATGGATGGATGGATAGACATGGATAGTGAGAGAGAGAGAGAGAGAGAGAGGAGGGGGAAGGATAGAGAAGCAGAGAGAGGCCATACAAAAAATGGCATCCATCAGCTCCACATCTACCATATTCAGTTAGCACACCATTTTGTTAAAATGGTGAACTGACAGTTTCTAGGTCAGGTGCAGGGCGAAACAACATTTTCACCTATGCATGAAAGCCTACAGCAGATACCTTCTCTTTTTAACACGGGAAGAATTCAAGCAGCACAAAGCATTTTGTTGGGCCCCACATGTGGCTTACCTGCATTTCCCTGCCTACCTTTGTCAAGTACACTCGGGTTGCAACAATAAAGGCCGAAGGTGAACATGCACACCTGGGTAGGATCAGCCTTTGTGATCAGCCACAGGGACTGGAGTTAAATAAAGAGCTATGTTGATGAGAGAGTGAGTAGCTATGCACTGGATTCATGGGTTACATCTAAACGCCACCACTTACGGCGTTCAATTCTGAGAAACGCCATTGACTGAAAGCCAGGCAGGAAAGCCTCGGACACACTCCCGGGACCCAGATCCTGAACCTACAGTCTTCTCAGAGACAGACCATCTAGCCACTCAAGGGGTCATACCCCCAATCCAAAATGTGGATCATTGCAATGAGTCAAAGCAGGATCACGCAGTCTGTCAATGTCGTGTTCAGAACCTGTGCTGACTATATACAGTCGCTGGCAGGAAGAGATCCTCGTCAACCTGAAGTGAACCTGTCAAACAGCAGAGCTGATGGGCTCCGTGTACAGTATCTTGCTGCATCCGCAAACCCTTTAAGCGCCAATGCGCGAATCCGATTGAGTGACTGACAACCTTCAGACGCCGCCCCAAGGTGGGACGGTGGCCTGGGTGAGTTCCTGAGTTTCATACACGCGATTATTTAAACGGCACTCGAACGCAATGACATTCGAAATACAGATCGAGGTCTATACAGGTAGAGGCTGAGAGGTCCACGTTTCAAAGGGAACCGTATCACGTTGCGATATTGTGTCGGGATGAGGGGTGAAGTTGTTTTGGATAGCAATCATCTCCTTTGTTTTTGCTTCTGGTTGAGACATATCCATTTTGGCAGCTCGGGGTGAGCTCATCCACCTCCCCTTTCACTGTCGTTGTGGCTCTATGTTATGATTTGCTTTCTTTGCAGGCACACTGCCAGACGCCCGTCCCCTCGATGGACCCCGGGGGCTTACATAATGCGCCAGGAGGAGAGTCCAAAAACTCTCTTTCAGCAGAGTGGCTGTGTCACTCTTATCGTTTTCGCTTGACTCAGCGGACCGAACTCACATGCACGCAGACTGACACGAAAAGACACCTATTTTTTTCTCCATCCTCTATTCTTGGGAGACCGCAGCACCTTAGTAACTGAGATCCTAGCTAGGTTCATCTATAGGAACTAGATGGACATCTTTGCCAAGGCCCTTCCTGGGAGACCTTCTCTGAGTAGCTTCCCAAGGAACTGGAAGCCCAGATTTCCTCGCAATCGTAAACAAATCAAACCCCAAGTTAACATTCATAAGTGCACTTGTCTGCTTACTGTACATAAACACGTTTAAACTAAGCAGAACATGTTACTTTGACCCATTAATGGGCATGAGGGCATTTTTGCGCAGTTGATTTTATCAGTGCATTATCGCCTCAATATCGACTCGCTCTTCTCTTCTTTTGAGGAAAAAACAATAAAAAAAAGTAATCAAAATGGTAAATACCTTGTGTGTATGTTTCCCTCAAATACTTTCTAGGACAACAACAATGGTTTATCTCCATCAAAAAAGAATCCTTAAAAAACATTAAGGAATGACAACTAAATGATGCCAGCACTCTAGGGAAGGATTGCTTGTGACAGCAACAGCAGGAGTGGAAGGTGTGGGATAACGGCGATATTATCAACGTAAGTAACATACAAGGTGGCCTGTCCGCGACCTGGGATGCTGCACTCATCCTTGGGAGCTGCGAGAATAGTCACAGAAGTAGGTTTCAGGGGACATTAGTCGGGCTTGCGTGCAGTATCACACAACAATGAAAAGACAAGATAAGAAAAAGCAACCTGCTGCTGTAGCGTCCACTTAAGAGGCCATTTAAGGGCCTTTCCTAACCGACGCTTCGAAGGCTTTCGTTTTCCAAAGGCTATCAGGCAGTGAGCTCATCCTTTTACTGATTTCATCCCCCATCCTTGCCACAAGCCATCTTGGAATGTGCATTGCTGGGCTAACAGTAACCGCATGATTCATACACAGTAGCATACCACTGGTAGCACCTGTACATCCCCCATCCATTCACAGACTGGGCGTCTTGGAGTGGAGGGCTTAGAATGGCTTCATCTGGGGACTACATCGAGCTACGGAGACGTTTCATTGAGGAGCGGCAGGCCCAAAATAACATGGCTGAGGCAGGGATTGCACACAGACACCCCCCCTCCTCCCCCCGGCTCAATGGGCCTAGCTCTGGACCTCCATCAATATTAGATGGCCCTGTAGTATATGCACATGACAGGTGGCTTCACCACACACTGCAGGTGGATATAAATATTTGAAGTAGAAGAAAGAAAGAAAAAAACTTCTTTTAGCGAGCCCTCTCACTCTGGAAACTAGGTGTACTAGGTTTGCAAGATTGGTATTGTTATAATATCTCTACAAATGCATGTTACCACTGTGTTAGATAACTAAGGTGAGAGATGAGAGTGGGGGGAGACTTCAACACCGATTTTAGCCCGAATCTGACTGTACAATGAGAATACCACCAAAAAAACTAACAACCAGAATGCTAGTTTGTTCACACGCAACTAAACTGCCATATAGAGTCGTGGATCTCGTGGATGTGGGTCTCGCTGTTGAACTTTGACATCTGCATGACCGTAAGCCACCTAAGAGAGAGTCAACCCACCACCAACACAACCTGTCATCCCCCTGATCCTCAACCTGTCTCTGCTCTTCACCCACCCTCTCCATCTTCCTCACGGATGGATTGAGGAGAGACAAGAGAGAAAAGTAGAATAAATGGCTTCAGTCAGTTACCAGCCAAACGGTCATCAGGCTGCCAAACCCATCAGAGGTATTTTCAAGCAGGGGTCCCTTTTAGTGGAAGACTTCCATTCACGTTGCACTGCCTACAGACGTTTTTCGTGCATGTAACGCGCTTTCCACCGTACAAAAGCTGGTCTTTAAATCCAGGGCACATTGACTTCTATACATTTGTATTTGCTTTTGTTAGGTTGACAAGTCTCCCCTCTCTCCTCCCTTGTTTTTTGCCTTCCTCGCCAGAGCCCCCTGGCAGTAACTGGTTTTCACTCTGGGAAAGCTGACGGATGAGGGAACTGCTGTAGAGGTAGATTTACCTCAGGGGACTCACACTTCATTACAGGCCAATACAGACCATGGAGAAAAGATGCATGCAGTGGACAGCAAGTAGAAAGCACGAGATAGTTGATCAAACATTCCCCAAAAACATACACACATATGGTACACACACGGTTTGCATATCAAATAGGGCCACAATGCCAACAAAATGTTATTTTGCGTCATTATACGCAAACTATAAACTGAGCAGATTATGAAACTGAGCAGGATATCATGTTCTATAATAACAAGCAGTGTTTAAGTTGTATTTACTCAAAAAAGCTAAGATGAAGGGGTATACTTAAATGAAAAACACCAAATGAAACGCGTGTCATTTATATTTCATGTGAAATCCCCCAAAGGATACAGAGAGACTACTGTAGCACATCCAGCCGTTCCATTGCTGTGTCTGTAAGAAATGCAATACGGCACGTAGTAAACACACAGCGAGTAAACGTGGCATCATATAGAGAGCCGTCATTTCCAGGCCCTGCACTTCAGCTTTACTTTCCTCGGACTGTTCACTGGGTGTCTCAGGGTGATGGTGCCGAGTGCTCTTGAAGGGAGACATTATGAGTTTCTTTCCAACTCTGCTAGACTGAGCATGCTCATTAGAAAGAAGATTGCTGCCAGATGGGGTTTCCCCTTCCTGAGTTGGTTGATCCTGATAGAATGTTCAGGTACAGAAAGAATAAGAGGCTGCCGGGAACACAATGGGTTATTTTTAACGGAGGCTTATAGGGAAGACGGGCCTGTTCATTGTTAAAGAAAAAGAAAAAACGTAGACACTGTAAATCCACAGACTTAATTCTGAGGCGATAAAGTGTGTTAACCGGAAGTCTGAGGAATTTCTCAATAACTTTCCACTTGCAAGGTATGCATATAGTATGAATGAAGGCAACTGAGGTACGTTCTGAATTTGACAGAATTGTACTAAAAATACTACAAACATCTACTTTCAGTCTGTACAGACCAGCAGAGTGTAGCTATTCTTAGAATATGGTAGATCTTTTGCAGAGAAGAGGGGAAAAGCCAGTGTTTAATCATAAGAAACTGCCATTTCTTGTCACACAAAGTTTCCATATGTATACAATGAAGAAGCTATAAAAAAAACTATTGAAAATATATAAACAAAAATCTATGAAAAAAAAACTCTTGCAAACAAAACTGTGTTCTACTTTGCAGTCTGCTAAAAGCAGAATTGCTATTGCCATTGTTTTTATGCAGAGCTTTTACCATACTAATATTATATTAATAATATTTCTCACATCCTTTCATCAACTTTCACTAACCAATACAGATACCAAAGCACAGTAAGGTACAGTACCATGCTGCAGGTGAGGTAAATTGCCGGAAAAAAATACACACAAAATTTGTAGTTAAGCTAAACTTGGAATAGTTTCCCATAGTACATAAGGGTGTGGTATCATAAGAGCACGAGATAGCGACTATTGAACTGATGCTTTTTAGCAACACCACCACAAACCATTTCTGTAACAAAGCCATAAGTCTGTAACAAGGCAAGGAAAATAAAAAACTTCAGGATACAACCCCTTTGCGTGTATAAAATATACCATGCGTGGCTGACTTGTCAAATTAATTCATAAATCATGAATTGGGTTTGGGGCTGCAATGGGGCCATGTCAAACCTTTGCCATAAGTGGAATTGCGTTAAAGCTCCCAAGTGGTGCAAGACTGACATACTGCGTTCCTGCCAGGTGATCTTTTCACCCAATTTCCTTCAGGCAATGGAGCAAGAGCTACCGTTAGCAAGGCACGTTGAGTGCCATCTGCAGTTTCTCTGACACCTAACCTATCCCAGACAGCTTGAGGTAGGCTATGTTGTGATATGCCTCACTTTGAAACATTTATTGAGTTCTCAATAAAGCTATGTAATGACTCCAGCTGTGCCTTTCTATATTTCACAAAGGAATACATTTACTATGACATTCATGTAGAATCCCTGACAAAACTCCAAGATTAGATCACTGGACGGTTTAAACATAGTAATTTAGGATTCCTTCTAAGGAGCATGATCCTGCGCTAATAAAGTGTATTTGTCTTGAGACAAATTGATAGATGTACGGGTACATGTGTAGATTGTATTCAAGCCTGAATCATCACTGGTCCATCAATAATGTAGAATGAGAACATAGTCATCTTAGAGCAGGTTAATCAATTCCCAACTCCAAAGTCCCTGTGGTTTGTTTGCAGACCAAACCACATTATCCCTGACAGAGCCAGGGATGAACGAGCAGCCTGTAGACGGGAAGGGGAAGCCTACCTTTTAATGGCCTTGTAGCAGATAATGACCGTCAGCAGGAGGAAGGCAAAAGAGGCACAGCCCACCGTTCCCAACACCACAATCTCCTTCCACCATGGCTTCACGGGCGGCACCGTGGAGGGGGCCACTGCGAAGAACAAGAGGTCAAAGGTCAAGGTCACATGGCAAAGAATTATGAACACACACAGTGGAGACGGTGGATACGTCTGAAGGCAACGGCTCGTTCGCTTCACCCTTTGAACAGTTAACCAAGACCTACTCACGCGGGCATTTGCAACGTTTACTGCAGCTGCATGGAAACAGAGCTCTGACAAAAGCGTGTGACAAAACCAAAAGGGGACGGTATCACTCGGAGTTGTTTTTCTAACTGCAGTGCCACGGCACCCACATATTGCCCCCATCACGGACCATTCATCCGCCCATCTGTAGGTGGCGCTCTGGATGGTTCCAGGGCCAGCTCAGCAGGCTGGCTACCAGTCCTGCAGGCTTGAAGCCTACCGTGCCACTTTGTAGGCTTTAAGCCTTCTGTGAAACTTTGCATCCGCTTTTTTGCCATTTCATGGGAATTAGCTATCAAATCACTGTGCGTTATCGAGCATGGTGTCGAATGGAACCATAAAAGGCCTCACTTATCCAGAAGGAGACGGCTCATTCGCAGCTTAATCGCCCAGACAATCATATGGAGAAGCAGCCTGTTCGGCAATCACTAGAACGGTGCCCCGAATGTATGGCAGTGGCTGCTGGCCTCGTTGTGTTCTTATGTTCTACAGCTAGAAGGCTGAGGGTGCTGGCTGGTGTTCATACAAAGGACAAAAACGATTAGGACTTTCAATTCTTTTCCATTTCTAAACAAAGTGATCTTTTTTTCCAGCTTCCTAAGATAGACTAAAAGTATCAATAAGCAAGACGGTTCCCTCTTCTCAGTTTAATTACCCCCTATCTATCAGCGAACGGAGGCTCAACATTGCTGTATTTGTGTTCACGATGTGTGCGTGCTCATGTCTCAAACACAAAATGACATCAAGGATATCCACTTGTCCTTGTGTGGCCATATAAATGTAATATTGACTGGAAGGTATCTAAGATGGATACCGCAGAGTGCTGTGGCTGGGTTAATTGTTTCCGGGAACACTGTGGATCCCCACTTTCAGAATGATAACCATTGCTCTGGACAGAGAAGCCATTCATCTCCATCTCATCCGTGACAGACGATAAGATCCCTCAGATAGACGACAAATGGGGGTTGGAGGAAGATATTTCATTTTGTTTGTGACTAACACACCTGTCGTTCACTTTTGTCACATACACATCTACAACAGTCTCTCGCACATACGATACACAGATACAAATAAATGAAAGAGAAAAAAACGGATAAATAATAAAATAATGTCATTTTTAAGTATAAGAACAACGGGCCTCATTCACCAAATGTTCTTGGGAACAAATTTGTTCTTAAACCCCACTAACACAGTTTTCACGAAGATTCTGGCATTCACCAATGTTTTCTTATTTGGGATTTGTTCTTAGGTAAGAACAGAATTAAGCACACCCAAGAGCACTCTTACACACAATTGAGAGCTGACATGTTTGCGCAAAATAAGTAGTTATACCGTTTTCGTCCGTTCTAATTTAAAATGGAATATTTCTCTATAATTTTGCAACTAATAATCTCCATTATTTTACACATCTTGTTTTGTTTTACATTTATGCATCTATGCAGTTTTGTTTGTTTTAATAAATACACACTACACTTACATTTCTGCTAATTTGTAAAGCACTTTGAATTGCCATTGTGTATGAATTGTGCTAGGCCTATATAAATAAACTACGGTAGCCTTGCTTTGCCTTCAATTCACATCAATTATGTGAAGGGGGAACCTTGCCATCCAATAATAAGTGACCTATCACTTATTATTGCTGCTGCAAAATTTTGCAGATCTTTCCCTGAGGAGGGAACACATCTTCCTTGACCATACCGATTTATTTGCAGAGAGTGACGAGTACCTGTTGGGACGCTTTAGGCTACCAAGAGCAGTCCTCATCGATATTTGTAACAGTCAACTGTCTTATAGGCTATGTTTTGAAACATGTTTTTTTGCTTCAGAATTCAGATTAAAGTTAAACCATTTATTTTTCACTTCATCAGTTCTGCGCCCTTCTCCAGATACAGCGTTCACTGCATG